>NC_080182.1:2678257-3043257 GCF_950295315.1 Erinaceus europaeus | reverse complement strand
CAATGTCCATCCCTATCTTTTAAAATTTTATTTATTTTAAGGTCTATCATCTCAGATTGAGAATAATTATTCCTGACTTTTTTTTGTGGTCCATTGGCTTGTATGGTAGTTTTCCATCCTTTCACTTTGAGTCTGTGCTTCTCTTGTTGAGTTAGGTGGGGTTCCTGCAGGTAGCATATGGTTGGGTTGTGTTTTCTGATCCATCTTCCTACTCTGTGCCTTTTAATAGGTGAATTCAGGCCACTTACATTTATCGATATTATAGATTGAAGATATTATAATGCCATTATTCTAAGATTTCACAGTGTTCTGTTATATGGCATGTTTATGATGATGTGATTTTTTTTTATAAGACACCTTTCAGAACTTCTTTCAGGGCAGGCTTGGTGGTAGTTGATTTCTTCAATTGTTGCTTATCTGAGAAGGTTTTTATGCCTCTATCTAGTCTGAATGACAGTCTAGCAGGATACAGTAGTCTTGGTAGAAAGTCTTCCTCATTGAGAGCTCATTATATATCTTGCCATTCTGTTCTGGCCTGTAGTGTTTGTGTGGAGACACCTGCTGTTAATCTTATGGGTTTTCCTCTGTAGGTGACTCTTTGTTATTCTCTTGCAGCAATCAAGATCCTTTCCCTATTCGTATTCCTTTTCATTCTAAATATGATGTGTCTTGGTGTCTTTAAGTCTGGGTTAATTCTGTTTGGGACCCCCTAGTCTTCTTGAACCTTTATGTCTTTGATGTTGTCTAGACTAGGGAAGTTCTCAGCTATTAAGTCCTGCAGAATGCTTTTCCCCTTCCTCTCTTTCTTCCTCTGGCAAGTCAATAATGCATATATTACTTCTTTTGAAGTCATCCTATATGTCTGTTCTTTTTTTCAACAACATTATTAATTTCTTTTTGAGATCTCTTACTTCTTTTTTAGTTTTTTCTAATTCATCCTCTATCTTGCTAATTCTGTTTTCTGCCTCATTTATCTTATTCTTTCCCCCCTGTTGTTTTCTGAAGCTCAGCTATTTTGTTACTCTGTTATGATACTGTATTAGCTTGTTCAGCTAGTTGTGCCCTTAGCTCAGCTATTTCAACTTTCTACACTCTAATCACCTCGACATAGTGCTTGCTTTTGGAATCTCATTTGCTGTTTCCTCATTTCTGATATTACTTTCAAACCCTTCCCTCACTCCTGTGACTAATACTTCAATTACTGTTTCAATGTTGTCCTCATTCTTATGTGCTTCTACCTTTGGGGGCTTTATCTGGGCTTTTGTCCTGTTTCATTTCTCCAGTGTCTCTTCTTGGTTTAACCATTGTATATGATGTGTTATGAGGTTCCTCTCTCAGTACTATTCAATCCACTAATCACACTTGGCTGGACCGACATGTCTATATAAGGTAGTTAAAGAGTTCACAGTTGTGGAAATTAACAGTTGTTTCAATGTTATCTTAATCCTTGAGGTGAAGCAAGGATTTGCTTTTTTTCTTTATCTTCCCTATAAACTATGGGAGCCTGAGGGCTTTTTAACTATAAGTTGATATTTTAGCTTAATTAGTCACTCCCATCCTAGAGATAAAACAGGGTGGGAGAGAGATAGCACAGTGGTTATGCAAAGAGACTCCCACACCCCAAGGGTCCAAAGCCCCAGGCCCAATTCAGCTTCTCTGACAGCAGTCAAAGCCAAGAAGGGCAGCAGTCCTTGGCCCTGTGAGTTTCTAAACAAATCCTGTTTGTACTCCATGGGTTCTGAGGCAACTGTTCAATGTGTTTCCGAATTCCTTGGGAGCACAACGTGGAAAGGCTCCCACTACACAGCCCCACTTCGGGACCACTGGGAGTGTATGTCTTCTCCTGAGTTACCCCATCAGGTCTCTGCCCCTGATGTCAGCACAGGACCTCCTTGTTGCTGCTCCAACCTTCAAGGACATTAGCAATGGAGACTCACAGTTGCATTTGGTGAGTCTTATGGGATCCTCTCCTCCTGTCAATAGTTTATATGTTGATAAAACTCAGACCAGAGGTGGTGCCTCAACTGTCAAACTGAGGGACTGTTACCAATCACTCCGGAATAGATATGGGCTTTAGCGCCAGGAATCTCTCCTTAGGCCCCTCTCTGTCCATGAGCCATACGTGTTTGCACTCACCCATGGTTTGGTGGCTTCCCAAAGTAATCCTGTAGTCTTGTCTTGTTGTGTTCTCAGGTGATCTTCCTTGTTATTCTTAGTTGAATGGGAGAGGAGAGAGAGACACAGCTGCTGCTACTCTGTAGCCTCCAAAAGTCTCGGATCTTCCCATTTCATGCTTTGGGCCAGAGCCTTATTCAGTGCAGGTGGGATGAAACCTGGAGCCTCTCACACCTCTGCTGGATCAGGGTAGAGAGTAGCTCTCAAACACAAGGAAAGTATATAAATACCACTAACTGTTTACCCAATCGGTTTGACCTATGGCCCATAAATTCATATTTACACAGGAGCCTGTGTGAACTCAGGGTCCCTGTCAGTCTGAGCTTGAAGTCCATGGTCACAGCTGGGAACATTGGAGGCTGCACTCACTTCAGGACCCATCTTCCTCAAGTGGCAGAGTATGTTGACCCAGCCTCTCTTTACAGAGTGGGGCAGTTCCTACCACTGCTTATGGCATCTGGCCTCAGGTCAGGGAATGAATAGACCCAGGGTTTAAGTGGGATCTAAGTTAACCTCGAAGTTTACTGCATTTTACTTGTTTGATGAGAAAAATCAACTTTTATTTCTTTATTGGGGAATTAATGTTTTACATTCGACAGTAAGTACAATAGTTTGCACATGCATAACATTCCCCAGATTCCCATATAACAATACAACCCCCACTAGGTCCTCTGAATCCTTCTTGGACCTGTATTCTCCCCACCCACCCACCCCAGAGTCTTTCACTTTGGTGCAATACACCAATTCCAGTCCAGCTTCTACTTGTGAGGAAACCAACTTTTAAGTGCAAGTCTCTTGCTAGTTCATTCATTTTACACACACACACACACACACACACACACACACACACACACACACACACACACACACACAGAGAGAGAGAGCAGAGTCCCCAGCCCAGTCCACTGTGCCCTGAAAACTCTGCTCCCTCCTCCTCTCCACAGGCAGAGTGAGTGCTCTGTCCCCAGCGCAGCAGGTGCTCAGCTCATCTGTCTACACTGCAACCCAGGAAGACAAAGGGGATGTGGAGAAGTAGCAGAAAGTGAGTTTAAAGGCTGCCCCTTCCCCATAGCTGGATCGTGTGCCGGGCTCCGCAGCACTGTCCACCACAGGGCCCAGGACCCCCAGCCTCCAGTTTGGTGCAGACGGGCTGGACCGTGCCTCAGAGGAGCTGGTTCCAGATCAGAAACCAGGCCGGCTGAGGCCTGCTGCCGATGGGCGGTTGCTAAGGAGACCATCAGTGGAGGAGAATTTCTAGGCAGACCGATCAGCAGGAAGAAAGGACACAGAGAGAGAGAGAGAGAGAGAGAGAGAGAGAGAGAGAGAGAGAGAGAGAGAGAGAGACAGAGCTTCCCAGAGTGGACAAAGAGGAGAGGTTGCCCTGCAGGGCTGGTGTCCCCATCTCCAGGACCCAGCAGTCCCCCTAGACACACCTGAGGGAATAATGTCACCCCCTTGTGGATGGGGGAGTAGATCCAGGGTGCAGAGTTTATGGCAGACTGTGTGGGAGCTGGGGTGTCATGTCAGGCTTACCTAGTCACTCAAGCATGCACTCACACCACCTCCGTTGCTGAGACATGTCGGGGGAGAGGGTGAACTACACATGTGTCCCACCAGCACCCCCAAAACATTCTCTGCCCGTCTGGGTACCTCCACTCTAGAGAAAGCCATCCCTCACACCGTCTCCCCCTCCCGGCTGGCCAGACACCTATAGCGGGGCAGGGGGTGTCCCAGGTCTTCCACAGGCAAGAAAAAAGGGGTTTTGCTCACACAGTCCCCAAAGCCCCAGGATCAGTCAAGTTTCTCGGAGCCAGTCACTGCAGCCAGACCTGTCAGGGGGCCTGGTGAGTTCACAGCCTGGAGGGCAGGTGCTGGGCACTCAGGGAGGACCCTTGGACAACTCCATGACCCGAAGGGTTACCCTGACTGCACACGGCAGGAGCTCAAGGCACTCTGCTGCAGGAGGGGCAACACACCCAGAGACCCCACTTCTGCACCTCCTACCTGATGTGCTCTCACCGTGTATGAACACTGTCCACTCCTCATCCTGTGCCAACCTCATCTGTCCCCTGTGACACTGTCCCCTCCACTCCCTGTCCCCTCCTCATCCTGTCCCCTCTTCATCCTGTCCCCTCCTCTCCCTGTCCCCTCTTCATCCTGTCCCCTCCTCACCCTGTCCCCTCCTCATCTTGTCCCCTCCTCTCCCTGTCCCCTCTTCATCCTGTCCCCTCCTCACCTTGTCCCCTCCTCATCTTGTCCCCTCTTCATCCTGTCACATACTCATCCAGTTCCCCTCCTCTCCCTGTTCCCCTCCTCATCCTGTCCCCTCCTCTCCCTATCCCCTCCTCATCCTGTCCCCTCTTCTCCCAGTCCCCTCCTCTCCCAGTCCCCTCCTCTCCCAGTCCCCTCCTCATCCTGTCCCCTCCTCATCCTATCACCTCCTTTCCCAGTCCCCTTCACATCCTGTCCCCTCCTCTCCCTGTCCCCTCTTCTCCCTGTCCCCTCTTCTCCCTGTCCCCTCCTCATCCTGTCCCCTCCACTCCCAGTCCCCTCCTCTCCCAGTCCCCTCTTCATCCTGTCCCCTCTTCTACCTGTCCCCTCTTCATCCTGTCCCCTCCACTCCCAGTCCCCTCCTCTCCCAGTCCCCTCTTCATCCTGTCCCCTCTTCTCCCTGTCCCCTCCACTCCCAGTCCCCTCCTCTCCCAGTCCCCTCTTCATCCTGTCCCCTCCTCATCCTGTCCCCTCCTCATTCTATCACCTCCTCTCCCAGTCCCCTCCACATCCTGTCCCTTCCTCTCCCTGTCCCCTCCTCTCCCTGTCCCCTCCTCATCCTGTCCCCTCCTCTCCCTGTCCCCTCCTCATCCTGTCCCCTCCTACCCTGTCCATGCTCTCCTGGACATGCCCAGTATAAGCAGCCTGCATCTCAGTGTTCAAGGTTACCCCCAACTCTTCAACTGTGTTTTTCTTGGAAGCACCTTCACCCCAGTTTTCCTGGTGTTGAATGAAGAGGACATGATGTGGAGGTGTGGAGGGATGGGGCAAGCCACCCCAAAACAGTGCCCCAGGGGAGGGAACGGCAGGCAGGAGTAGAGAAAGAGGCCTGCAGACACACCGGACACTGAGCTCCAGCCTCACCCCAAGTCACAGAAACTCTGAAATGCTTCTTTCTCTTAAGTCATCTTAAGTGAACTGACTGTCTCTGGAAAGTTCAACTTCTGCCCCTCGAGACAACTCTGGATATTTTTTAAGTCCCTTTGATACACCAGTGGAGTCTGGCTCCTCATGCCTGACTGCCAACCTCTCTCGGCTTCTCAGGGGCCTTCTGTGTTCCAGACACAGTCTTGGGACAATGTCCGGTCCTTGCACAAGGCTCCGGCACGCTTCCCCAGGACAGGACCACATGGGTCAGAGAAAGCAACAGAGGTGACCATGTCAGCGAGCGGGCAAAAGGAGAAGGTGGAGGTGGTGGGCGTGCTTCGTGAACAAGAGCACTGAGAATGTTCTAGCACAGCCCAGTCCTTGCCACCTTCTGTGATGAAGAAAATCTTCCGTCATCTGCTGAGCACTTAATGATGTAGTCAGAGAAAGTGAGACTCTGGGCTTTTGAGATGGTTGGCTTTTAAATGATTTGATTTTTTAGGGAACTGAGGAAGTGACTCAGGAAGAGCCGATGTCTTGGACGCATGAGGCCTTGAATTCTATCTCCTGCCCCAAATAAAAGAAAAGCAAAAGCAAAAGCAAGTAAGGTCCTGCACATGGCAAAGAGGTGCTCTACCTCACAGAGACACAAAAGTGCCAGTGTTTAAGTGTATGAAACAAACCATAAAACTGATAGTGCCAACCACTTAAGATGTTTTGGAACAAATTGGCAGCATAAATCAATGCTTTCAGCAGTTCCTTTTATCAAATCTAAATGCAGAGCAAATATTTGCAATGAAAATTCAGCTTCCCAATTGACATCTGCTATAAACATAAACTCTGCATCGGGGTTTTAAACGCTTAGGACAAGACTCCTATAAGATGCCGCCGTGAAGCTTGGCTATCAGTCACGTGCCGAGGGATCGTGCTTTGGATCTGTTAAGTCAAAAAAAATAGATCACAGATAAATATATACAGTTTAAACCAATTTTTTTCACACTGTAAAAGTAAAATTATAAAAGGTCTACTGCTAAATTTTAAGTGGATATTTTGCATGGGATGGTGTTTTCCTTTTTCCAGTTTTTGCTTTTGTTTTTCTTTTTTAATTTTTATTTATAAAAAGGAAACACTGACAAAAACCATAGAATAAAAGGGGTACAACTCCACACAATCCCCACCACCAGAACTCCGTATCCCATCCCCTCCCCTGATAGCTTTCCTATTCTTTATCCCTCTGGGAGCATGGACCCAGGGGCATTGTGGGATGCAGAAGGTGGAAGGTCTGGCTTCTGTCATTGCTTCCCCGCTGAACATGGGCGTTGACAGGTGGATCCACACTCCCAGCCTGTCTCTCTCTTTCCCTAGTGGGGCAGGGCTCTGGGGAAGTGGGGCTCCAGGACACACTGGTGGGGTCATCTGCTCAGGGAAGTCCAGTTGGCATCATGGTGGTTGAAAAAAGTTAGCATATAAAGGCAAACAAACTGTTGACTAATCATGAACCTAAAGGTTGGAATATTGCAGATGAAGATTTGGGGGTCTCTGTTTTGTAGATAGCTAGTAGGCCTATTTTAGTTATATTCCAAAGGGCCCATGACTATATTAGGTTGTTTTTTTCCTGAGTCTGATATCTGATATGGGCCCCAGATCAAATCAATGGGGTTTACAGTCAACAATGTTTATACACCTTTCCCACATTTGAGAACTACTCTCTTCCCTGATCCAGCATCCTATCCCTTTTTCTAGCCATGACATCATCTCCCCAGACAATAACTTGGGTCCACCTGAATATCAGATGGCATGGTGTTTTTCTAGAGCATTTTTGAAAGGGGAAGTGTTTGATGGGTCAGAAGAGTTTCTCTGAGTGAGTCACATTTGAGCTGGAATCTTCAGGACTGGCAAGAACCAGCCATGTAAAGACAGCAAAGTCTAAAGGCCATCTGTGCCACACCCAGATGACACCTGCAGCCCTGCTTCCCTGCTCATGAAGCTCCCCCCTGAAGGTGGGAACCAGGGGCTCGAATACGGGTCTCTGCACATGGAAACAGGTGTGCTCAACCAGGTGTGCCGCCACCTGACCCCGACCCGTCAACATTCTCAATAAGCAGGTCACTTCCTGGCTCTGGGTTCCAGTTTCCCCCTGTACTAACTGGGATGGGGGGAGGGGGAAGACCAGAACCTGGAGAAAGCTCACTGGACAGACCAGTTTTCCTTTATTTAGTTATTTTAAGAGAAAGAAGGAGAGAGGAGTGAGGGAAAGATGGAGAGAGGCTCTCCTGCACTGCTCTGCCATCCACAGAGCTCCCTTAGTTAAGATCCATGGCGCAGAGACCCCTCCTTCCAGAAGAGGTGAGACTGGAGATGAGGGCTGGTGTGTGGGGTCACGTCACCCCAAGTATGTCCCCAGCCAGCAGGCCTGGGCACTCCAGCGCGTCCCATGGCCTACCTACACGCCACCCGGAGGTTCCCCAAATCCGCACACAGAAGAATCAAAGTCACCCAGCGGGGGGCTCCTGGTTTCCCCAAAGCCGCCCAGACCTCCGTGTCCCTGGGCCCCACTAACGAGATTATGGGGCGTCTCTGAGCCGACACCCAGGGCCTCTGGCTTGGCTCTGCTAATCCCAACAAAGGATACCAGGCCCCTAATTAATTCCCCGAATCTTATGGCGGCGTGAACAGCCCATCCACCCGCCTTAATGAGTTTAATCGACTGGACTTGATGATTTTATTCGAAACCTAGGGCCGCAAATTAAGCTCTTAAAAATGCACTTGAACTTGATTGGCAGCGGTAATCCCAACAAAGTCTGTCTAATCCTTGGGCTGCCTGGGCAGGGGCGGCCGGTGCAGAACCACGGGCAGCATGTACCCCTGCCACCTGGGATCTGGGCTGTGCTTTCTCAGCCTGTCCTCCCCCCAACCCCACCACTGCCATCCAGACCAGTGTGGGGCCCAACTGGCCCCCCTGCCCAGCAGGAAGTGAATTCCTATATACTCTTCAAGTCTTGCTCCAGCCAGCTCCCTGGATCCTGCTGTGACATTCACCCTGAAGCCCTCTCCACTTCCCCATCCCACTGGGTCTGCATCTGTGCCCCTTGCCCCCTCCCAGCACTGTGGCAAACCCCCAACGTGTGCCCTGAGTGTCACCATCACAGGCTTTCCTGTCCCACCGTGGGACGTGTGGGGCTGGCTGACACGGTGCCAGTTCCCGGCTGCATACCCGCTCCCCACAGTTGCTTTTCTCTGCCTGAGGACATGCCTGGGCAGCTTGCTGAAGAATGGGGAACCTGGGAATGGGGGCGCAGCCACCAACAGAGGGGTACCAGCCAGGCTGCAGGTGGATACTGCTGCACTAGCCTGCTCAGCCCAGCTCAACCCAGCCCAAGCCAGATCAGACCTCTCAGACCAAGGAACATCAGCCTAAACCAGATCAGTCCAGCCCAAGCCAGATCAGACCAGCCCAACATGACCCAGACTAGACCAACCCAAACCAGAACAGATCGGACCAAGCCAGCCTAAACCAGATCAGTCAAACTTGGCAAAATCAGCCTAAGTCAGATCAGTCCAGTACATTCAAGACAAAATCAGATCAAACCAGACCAGACTAGAACAAACCAGCCAGACCAGACAAGACCAGGCCAGTCAAAACTAGACTAGCTCAGCCCAGACTGGCCCAAGGCAGCTCATTCAAATCAGCCCAGACCCATCAGCTCAGTTGTCTGTAGATTTCTAACTTTACTGCCACTGTTGTCAGCACCACTGTGTTCAGAGGCAGCTTGACACACAGCTACAGGCACTGACACGTCTCCCTGCCTGGCCAGGGCCCCCACAGCCGCATGTACCCAGGCCCTAGGGCACCTGCCCCAGCAGGCTCCCCACCAGAGCCCAGCCAACCCCATGACCCACTCACTCTCAGCTCTGCCTGCCCCACCACCAACACTCTTGGCGTGACTTGCAGCTCTTACCACTCTCTGCCTCACTCTGACGTTGTCCCCTTGTCATGCAGACCCCCATCTCCCAACCCAGTATCCCCGACCTCTGACCTTTGGGAGCAGGACTGAAGACACTCATCTCCCCCACGCCCCACCACCACCATCAAGAAAGCACTGGTCTCTGTGTTCAAATGCAGCTCCCTCTCCCTCATGTCTGGTTATGCGGATGCAGGGCAGAGGTTCTGCAGTGGTTTCAAGTAAGAGGAGCACACACCCGGACTCACACATTCATGCACACACGTGCGTGTGCAGGTGTAGGGCTGAAGCACGGCGCGTGCACCCACTTGAAAGAAAGCTGTGGGGCCAGGCGGTGGTGCGCCTGGTTAAGCGCACACAGTACAGAGCACAACGACCTGGGTTCAAGCCCCTGGTCCCCACCTGCAGGGGAAAAGCTTCACAAGTGGTGAAACAGGTCTGCAGGTGTCTCTCTGTATCTCTCCCTCTCTATCTGTCCCTCCCCTCTCAATTTCGCTCTGTCTCTATCCAATAATAAATAAATATAATATTTTTAAAAAGCGAAGAAAAAAAGGAAGGAAGGAAGGAAGGAAGGAAGGAAGGAAGGAAGGGAGGAAGGGAGGGAGGGAGGGAGGGAGGGAGGGAGGGAGAAAGCTGTCAGCTCCTCCTGCAGCGCGCTAAGTGTTTGCTGAGAAAGCCACTTCTCAGAGGGGACAAGGGAAACCAGCTTCTTTGTATTTTTCAAACTGTGTTTCCTTTATCAGATGGGCAAAGGGCCAAGTGTTTGCAATGCGCTCTGTTGGAGAGAACTTGGGAAACAGACTCGACTTTCACTGATGTCAGGAGGCCTCCAGGAGCAGCCCAGTGAGGGATTCTGGCCAGAACCAGCCCTGCTGTCTACCCTTTGGCCACTTCTGAAATGATATCCACATGCCAGTGATGTCTGCGGAGGTTTCCCCCACAGCACTGCTCAAGGAAGCAAAGACTCAGGGACAGAAGTAGCAAAGACCTGCCTCCCCGCCCTTCACGCATTTACAGGTGGGAGCCAGAGCATCACTGCAGGCTATGCAGTGCCAGGGACGGAAGGCAGAGCCCCACACTCACAAGTCCTGTGCTCCACCACAGCACGGCCTCCCTGGTGATTCATCTGTCCACATTGTCAGGCTGTGCCAGTGTATTCTCTGTTGTCCGAAACAGAGTATCAATCAGCAGAAGCTGCGGGCGGTGAGGGAGTGGGTGCGTGCTGACCAAGTACACCATCTAGACCCCATGATGCCGCTGCATGGGGTCAGAGCCTGCCACCGTGGGCACACACACCAGGGACACCTTTAGCCCTTCTCCGCCATAGCTCCCCCCTGCCCCCCACCACATACATACATACATCCTGCAACGGCCCAGAGCTCTCTCTGGTGCTGATCAAGCAGCTCAATGGTCCGAACCCCCTAGGGCTCTCCACTCTTGCTGTCTTGCCTGTGAGCTCAGGAAGTCAGGAGCTTTGATGAAAATTTTAGACTCCATGCATCTTTCAGGAGGAGGAGAGGAAGGAGGGAGGGGGGAGACCCCCAGGACATTTGCATGTAAGGTCTAGACCTGCAGGGAGTAGACTGAAGGGGAGGCCCAGAGCCTGAGGTAGACCAGCAAGCCCTTTCACTCTGCAGCAGTCATGGGCAAGATCTCTCTCCACCACTGCCCACCCTGGTCCACAAGATGCCCATCCCAGGAGCCAAGCGGGTGAGGTGTGGAAGGCTTTGATTGCTCCTGGAAGTTTCTTGCCTGGGGATGTGGGCTTTTGAAGGCAGAAACTGAGCTCTCTCCCTGTCAGTGTTTGAGCTCATTACCATCACACCCCTTTATTGATGTGTGTTGTTTGAATTGGCCTTTCCCGCATTCTTCTCTGGTTTATCATCTTTCATCTTTCCGTCCTGATTTTATTGACTTTGAAGATGGTGGGGTGGCTGCAGGGTTATTTGGAGGGGAAAGCAGCCGTTTAAAGTCCAATTCATTGTGGTTTTCCTTGGTTCTTAATATTCATTGCTGCTCCTAACTTCTGAGACCCTAATTCTCATTTTCAATCTGCAGTTTCATCTACTTAAAAAAAAATTAGTTGTGGATATTAACTTTATCCTTCTTCTCAGTCTTTGCTCTTTTGTGCTTTGTCTTTTGCCTGACATCACACTGGCTCCTTGTCTTTTATCTCTTTGTCCTACGCTTCCATTTCACATCTTGTTTATGATTATTATTATCTTTCTACATGCGACATCCTCATCTTAGGGTTCTTGCCGTCTATTGTTTCCGACTCGTATGCCGCACATCCCATCTGCACTCTGTGTTGGAGTGTCCCTTCTCACACACAGAGGTTTTGTTGGGGGCTTCACACCTGCATGACTCCACTTTTCCTAATGGACTCAGAGGAGAGACAGAGAGAGAGAAACAGAGATCGAAAGAGAGGCACTTGTGAAACTTCCCATCTACATGGTGTTCCCATGTGACGGCCAAGGGCTCAAACCCTGGTCTTCATGCGCAGTAGGTAACATGTGCGTTCCACCAGATAATTTATCTCCCAGCCCCGACAATGTTCCATCTTTTACCATTATGCTCAATTCTTGCTTTTATCTCCACTAAACTCCCTTTCAGATCAACTTCTCCCTGTTCTCACCTGCTACTGTGTCCTAGGCTCTGGTTCCACAGAGAAGAATGGATGTGGGTTTGATGGCCGAGGGAGGAACCAGCCCTGTGGGGAAGGAGCCTCTTTCTCCTTAATAGACTTCACCATAAAATCCAAAGACTCCTGGGGCAAAAGATGAGGGAGAAAGCCCAGTGCTAGTACGTCATAGGGCATGTTGGCATGAGGCCCCAAGTTGGATGCCCAGCACCATCACATGCCAGAACTGAGTAGTGCTCTGGTCTCTTTTATAAAACAAATAAATAAACAGATAAGACCCCAGGCAGTGGCCCCTGTCTTATGGGCCTCAAGTTACTGTAGAACCTGACAACTAGGTCCCAGCCCACTGCAGATCCAGAAAAGGTCCCTACACCTTCTCATAGGCCAGTCACCAGCAAAGAAGAGTTTCGAGGTCAACCCTGGTCGCCTGCCACACTGCCCTTGAACTAGGAACGGCTCACCAGAGATGCAGAGGCCATGAGCCTGAGTGATGTTTTTAATATCTACATGTCTTCAATATGGCACTGGTTTACATGATTTAAAACTTTAGGAGTATAATTTCACCTCACTTGTTCTACCTCAGAGAATTGCTAGTGGGGACCAGGCACACATATTACCAAAAACAAGAACCTGGGTTTGAGCTCCCATTCCCCACTGCAGTTAGGGTGTTTCACGAGCAGTGGAAGCAGGTCTGCAGGTGTCTATCTTTATCTATCTATCTATCTATCTATCTCTATCTCACTGTCCTCTCTCAATTCCTCTCTGTCCCACTCAGTCTTAGCTAATAAAAATTTAAAGAACTAAAAAAAAAAAAAAAAAAAAAAATGGCCACAGAAAAAATGGGAGCAGAGGATTCATAGCGCTGGCATAGAGCCCCAGGGATAACCCCGGAGAGAGAGAGAGAGAAGAGAGAGAGAGAAGAGGGAGAGGGAGAGGGAGAGGGAGAGGGAGAGGGAGAGAGAGAGAGAGAGAGGGAGAGGGAGAAGGAGAGAGAGAGAGAAGAGGAGAGGAGAGGGAGAGGGAGAGAGGGAGAGGGAGAGAGAGAGAGGGAGAGGGAGAAGGAGAGAGAGAGAGAGAAGAGGAGAGGAGAGGGAGAGGGAGAGAGAGAGAGAGGAAGAGGGAGAGAGAGAGAGGGAAAGAGGGAGAGGGAGAAGGAGAGAGAGAGAAGAGGAGAGGAGAGGGAGAGGGGGAGAGAGAGAGAGGGAGAAAGAGAGAGGGAGAGAGAGAGAGGGAGAGAGAGAGAGGGAGAGAGAGAGAGACATTGAGAATTGTTAGCTGTGCAGCAGGGTCACTGAACTTTGTCCTACTCCTGGGGTCCCTGCTTGGGTGCCTGTCACCTTCTGGTCCCCACCCCCTGGAGGGCCACCAAAGTGGGGAGAAGCTGCCATGTCACCTGCACTCACAGCGCAGAGTCGGCACCTGGGGTTCGTTTCCAAAAGACACCTGTCAGATCAGGGAGAGGGATGTTCCCAGACGCTGTCTGCTGCTCACATGGCCCTGGGTCCCTCGATTGCAGGAAGTGGGCCATCACCAGTGACTCCATCGACAGAAGACACTCTTTTCAGTCTCCAAAGGACTCTGCAGTTTAGAGATCAAAGCCCTTTGTCCCCTAGAGCACACTAGGGACTTCCGGAACAAGCCCACTTTCACTTGCACCCTCGAGAAGGTAAAGGTGGGCGGCCTGTCCAGGATTTACACCCCACAGACCTGGACCGTGTGCTGTGGGCCACGGCTGGAGGGGGGGCTTCTTCTTCTTCTAGTGTTTGCCCTTCTTCCGTAGCCAGTCAGCAGCGTCAGGTGGAGCCTGATGTAAAGCTTCGAGACCTCCTTTGAATCTGGAGAGGTGGCAGTCGTTGACTGTGTGGGTCATAGTCTGTCTGGAGCCGCAGGGGCAGTTCGGGTCGTCGGCGCACCGGCCATGGCCTGTTCGATAGCGATTGAGGAGGGCCCAGTCATAACGTGCTAGGTCAAAGCCGGGTTGACGCTCGCAGGGGTCTGTGACGAGGTGTTTGTTCTTTACCTCAGCTGACTGCCAACTCTGTTTCCAAGAGTCTGGAACAGAGAAGTTCAGTGTAGGCGTAGGGGACCAGATTGGGTGACGAGACGTCAAGCGTTGGACAGGGTGGGCGAAGATCTCCGCGTATATTGGCAGGTCCGGTCGTGCGTAGACGTGGGAAATGAACTTAGATGATGCTGCGTCCCTACGAATATCTGGGGGGGGGGGCTGAGATGAATAAACTGAGTTCAGCTTCATTTCAGCAGGGAGCATGCTCAGCCCCAATCTGGAGACAAAATGAACACTGAGGCACCACACCTGCTGGCCGGTCCTTCCTGGAGTACTGGAAGAGTTCAGACCAATGCAGGCTTTGTTCTGGGAAGGAGTCTGAGGAGTGACAGGGACGGGAAGAGGATCTGGGGGCTTTATGCCCTTCTGATTGTCCCCAAATCCTGGTCCTGCTTTTCCCAAAGCAATTTCTTTTTATTATTATTATTATTATTTTAATTGCTATCATAGTTATCACTAGGACTCAGTGCCAGCACTACAAATCCACCACCACTCCTGGTAGTCTTTTTTTTTTTTTTTTTTTTTTTGCTATTATACTTGATAGGACAGAGAGAAATTGAGAGGAGAGAAAATAGAGAGGGAGAGAAACACAGACACCAGCAGACCTGCTTCACCACTTGTGAAGCTTACCCCCTGCAGGGGAGAGATGGGGCTCGAACCCAGGTCCTTGCACTTGATAATATGTGTGCTTAACCAGGAGTACTATCACCTAGCCCTGCAATGAAGCATTTCTTTTCCTGCAAAAGCTGGTGTGAGGAGCCAGGTGGTGGCACACCTGGTTCAAGTCCCTGGTCCCCACCTGCTGGGGAAAGCTTCGTAAGTGATGACGCAGGGCTGCAGGTGTCTGTCTCTCTCCCTCTCTATCTCCCCCTCAATCTCTCTCTGTTCTAGCAAATAAAAATAAAGTTAAAAATAGATCATTTTAATGTTTAAAAATAACAAACAACAACAATAAAGCTGGTGTGACAGTTTGGTTTTCTGTGGTATTAAGAGTGGACTCTTGCTTGACTTCCTTTGTTTTTTTGTTTTGTTCTGCTTTTACCAGAGCACTACTGAGCTCTGGCTTATGGTAGTGGTGGGGATTGAACCTGGAGCACCTGAGCCTTGGGCATGAAAGTTGTTGCGTAACCATTATGCTGTCTCCCCAGCTCCGCTCTTCCCTGTGTAGAACAGTAATACACTTCACTCCTAATGCTGTGCCTGCCCACCCCGTGGACTCTCTCCCTGGTCATTTGATCCTGTCATTGAGCCAGAATACTTAGGTCCAAAAAGCCCTTAAAGGGCCTCTGGGGTGAGCTGGGACCAGGGATGGGTGTGGAGGGGACTTCATAGGCACATGCCCATTACAGTCAGAACCAATGTGAAGGGGCCCCAGGGTCAAGGTCATAGAGAGAGAGGCAGAGGACAAGGACACAGGGCCGTAAGACCAAAGAGTAGGGGGTCGGGCAGTAGCGCAGCGGGTTAAGCGCACGTGGCGTAAGGATCCCAGTTCGAGCCCCCGGCTCCCCACCTGCAGGGGAGTCGCTTCACAGGTGGTGAAGCAGGTCTGCAGGTGTCTATCTTTCTCTCCCCTTCTCTGTCTTCCCCTCCTCTCTCCATTTCTCTCTGTTCTATCCAACAACGAACAACATCAACAATGGCAATAATGATAACCATAACAAGGCTACAACAACAAGGGCAACAAAAAGGGGAAAAAAATGGCCTCTAGGAGAGGTGGATTCATGGTGCAGGCACCGAGCCCAGCAATAACCCTGGAGGGAAAAAAAAAAGACTAAAGAGTAGTTCGTGGGGACAATGACCCAGCAAGGTGTGCTGGACATGGTCTGGCCTTCCAGGCTGCTGGGTTCAGAGGGGGGCTCCTACTCTCATGTAGGAGAGCAAGTTGCTTGTTTTTTCCGAGCCTCGGTTTCTAAAGCAGTCAGGAGCTCACTGCCTAGCACTAGAGAAAGTCAGAATGCAGGACAACAACCCTTGCAGAAAGGGAGAAGGCTTCAGGGCCAGCCAGCCGAGCAATGAGGCAGGAGCCATTACTCAAATCAAACCCCCCACCCTCTAGTGTGAGGTGGATATGGGAGAGGGCTGGGAAGCCAGGGCCGGATTGGGGAGCAGGTAGGGAGGGGTCCAAGAGTGCAGGTGTTCCAGGCTCAGGAATCATGGCTTCATAGACCTTCGTCTTAGAACAAAGCCCACAGTCACTCCAAAGCCTTCCACCTTCACTCTAAGCACCAAGCCTCTGGGAGAACAGGATCCTTTCCTTTCCTCCTTTTATTTTAATTTTAGTGTCGCTCCAGAAAATGAAGCAGAGGCCTTGTGTGGGTATGATGTACCACTGAGAGTCCCCCCCCCCGACCTTTTTATCTTTCAATTTAGGATAAAGCAGGAGTGTTGAGGGAGGGAGACATCGGCCGAGAGAAGAGACAACTAGCTTCCCCTAGTGCTGTCCGCAGGACCCCCAATGTCCGTGGTGCCCACCAGGGGTCGACACAGGGGCTCAGACATGACAAGGTCTGTGCTCTACCTACCCAGCTGTCTCCCAGCCCCTCATTTCCTCTCTGTAATTCAGGATGGCGACAGATAGTTCAAAGCAGCAGGGCCGTGGCAGGTGTCTGTCCTCATCCTAGTTTCTCTAAGACACCAGTTGGGGTGGGCAGGTCCCCAGGCTGACATAAGGTCCCATAGGTGCTACCAGGTGTTCTTCTGGCCAGATCCCGCCAGCCAGGCACAAGAGTCCATGGCTTCTGCAACACCTGCAGACCCTCTGACGCAAGGTGTCATAATCCCCAAGGGATGCGACTTGTCCGTGATGGCACCTCAGCAGGAGAAAGGATGGACGGAGTCTTGATGAGCCACACTGGTCACAGGAGTGACTGTCCCAAATGCATATCCCTGTGACAAATAATGAAATCCAACCACAGAAGACAATCCTGGGCATGGACCCCTTAGAGCAGAACCGGGGGGGGGGGGGCATCCCAGAGTTCTGCCCACCCTTAACCTGTGTGTCTCTCCCTCCACATTCCTGAAGACTCCTTCCAATCAATAGCACTGAACCTGTCATTAATTATGAATTTTGCCTAGCAACCATTGCCAAGCAACAACTCCTCAGAAAGAGGCGCTGGGAGAAATCATCGGCTGCTTCCTGACAAGTTGGCAGGTGGAAACGTGGGTCAGTGAGTGCTGGGTTGGGCCTACATGTGGGCATCTGGGTGCCGGGGTGCCATGTCGGTTCAACCATGAGACCTCGAGGAAGTCATGTCACCTCTGAGGATGCCACGTTCTGCTCTGTCTGTCTGTGATCACATCTGAGCCGTCTCCTTGGAAGGATGCAGGAAAGACCACATGCTGGGTCAAGGGCACATACAGCCTCTGGGACCCTAAAGATTGGTGGCTGCATAAGGGAGGCACTTGGAGGGGGGTCCCCAGTTGAATCTGAGAAAGTTGGGTTCTAATGGGCAGGTGCTTTCACTCAGCCTGCACTTGGCACCTGCTTTGACCCAGTGACCCTTTGCACTGTCACATTCGAGGGAGGAAAGTCAATGCAGAGAAGAGAGGACTGATCACACTGTGGTCAGAGGGTGAGCTCTCCGTGAAGACAGGGGAAGCTGGGGGCTGGGTGGCAGCACATCTGGTAAAGCGCCCATGTTGTCATGAGCAGGAATCTGGACTCAAGCCCCCAGCCCCCACCAGCAGGGGAAGCTTCCTGAGTGGTGAAGCAGTGCTGCAGGTGTCTTTCTGTCTCTCTACCTCTCTACCTTTCCTTGCCTCTCAATTTCTATCTCTATCAACAAAAAAGAAAGAATAAAACGCCCATCAGAGCAGTGGATTTGGTGTGCAGCCACCGAACCCCAACAATAACTCTGGTGGCAATAAATAATAAATAAAGACAGACAGGTAAGTTTGGAAAGGGAGAGATGGTGTTTCGGGGAATGTGTGTGTGTTTGGGGGGCGGGGGGGCGTGTCATTTAAATAAAGCAGCCAGAGAAGTCCTCAGTGGAAGAGAAAGCTGTGAAGGTGTAAGGCACCACGGCCTACAGGGAAGGCCTTTTCGGAAGTTGTGCTATCAGCAGAGGGCACAGCATGTGCAAAGGCCCTGAGGTACAACCTGTACCTGCTGGAAGATGCAGAGATCAGCCCAGAGCACAGGTCAGTACCAACACCTGCAGACAGAACCACAGGACCCGCACAGGGAGAGAGAAAGCCACTTAAGGAGGAATCACCCACCGGCCAGGGTCACACATCTCTCGTGGGATGTTTGCTGACTCACACACATCTACTGTTTCCCTGTCCTCCATCCCCCACCACCGTGTTGTGAGAGGTCGCCGTGACCTTCAAGTCCTGCACTGGAGCCAGAAGAGCAAGTCCCTCCTCTTTGGTGCCAAGGAAGCAGCTACCCAGTGGGGGATACTGCCAAGTCGAGCCCAGGGCAAGGGGTGAGAGCTGTTTACAGGGCAGAGCCTGTGGCTGTTTGATTTATAAGCAAAGGACATGGCAAGTCAGCAGGAGGGGGTGGATTCTTCAAAACAGCCACATGATGTGGTCAGGGCTCTGAGCCAAAGGAAAGAGAAAGCTAGATTCCTGCCTCACACCTCTCTCTCTCTCTCTCTCTGTCTCTCTGTCTCTGTCTCTCTGTCTCTCTGTCTCTGTCTCTCTGTCTCTCTCTCTCTCTCCCCCAGGCAAAATGAAGACTTAAATGTGAAGCTTCTCTGAAATCCTTTATGGCTTGGGGGATTAAGAGGGATCTCTCCAACTAACAGGAAAAAAAAAAAAACATGAAAAAGGCAAAGTCAGTCACACCAACTGAAGGGTTTCTGTCCCCCAAATCCCATGAATCATCACCGACTAGGAGAATATATCTGAGTGCACACAGTCCAGATATGAAGCCCAGCACCACACGGGAGGAGCTCTGGCGCTGTGGTGTCTCTCCCTCTCTGTCTCCCTGAGTGAAAAGTGGCTTGGGAGTGGTGAGGCTGCAGATGTGTGAAGTTCTGATTCATCAAAAAGAAGGAGAAAGGGAGAGGGAAGGAAGTACAGGAGGAAAAGAAGAAAAAGGAAGATGAGGAGGAGAAGTAGGGGGAGAGGAGGAGGAGGAGGAGGAGGAGAAAAAAATCAGGTCCAGCCAGTTGAGTGCACACTTTAACGTATGTGGAGACCTGGCTTTGAGCTTCAGCAGACAGCATAATGGTTATGCAAAAAGCCTCTCAGGCCTGAGGCACCAAAGTTCCAGGTTCAGTCCTCTGCACCACCATAAACCAGAGCTGAGCAGTGTTCTGGTAAAAAATGTAGAACAGGAGTCAGGCGGTAGCACAGCAGGTAAAGTGCAGGTGGCCCGAAGCGCAGGGACCGGCGTAAGGATCCCAGTTCACGCCCCCGGCTCCCCACCTGCAGGGGAGTCGCTTCACAAGCAGTGAAGCAGGTCTGCAGGTGTCTGTCTTTCTCTCCCCCTCTCTGTCTTCCCCTCCTCTCTCTATTTCTCTCTGTCCTATCCAACTACAACAATAAAACAACAAAGGCAACTAAAGGGAATAAATAAATATGTAGAACAATCTAGCATTGCATATAATAATAATAATAATAATATTGATGAAAAGTCCCCCACATCTAAATCATAAGAGACAAGAAATATCAAGCACACTCTAAGTTCAAAGAGTTGCCACATAAGATTTCCTCTGTAATATATTCTTTCTAAAGAAAATATTCTCTTTTAAAAAGCAATTTTAACTAGATGCACATGAGACCACCAGGTACAGGGGAAGTTTCAAAAGCAGTGGCACTGTGACGGCGCCATCTCCTTTCTCTGTGGTTCTCCTCTCTCTCAGAAAAGAAAACCCGAATATCTGTTGGGAGCAACAGAACTGTACAGGAGACAAGGTCCAGTGAGGCCCTGGCAGGAAGGTGGAGGAGATAAAAGAGGACAAATCATAGAAAATGTATATTGTGTGACATCAGCTAAAATACAGACAAAACTAAGCAGTATATTTAGCCACAGAAAACTATCACTAAAAAGCATTAAGCGCTCAATACCAATTACAGAACACAGAGTAATTCTGGGGGGTGGGGGAAGCTAGGGACATGAGGGGGCTCCTGGGGACTCCTCGGGTCCCCCCCTGCTGACATGACTGACTGCACGCACAGGAGCTGTTTGGTCATAAACACGGTGGCACCTGGGCATCTCACACACACTCAGCTGTGCAGGCTACGGCACACAGCTTCACGAGGCAGCTGCAGATTTCTGACGTGTGCTTTTGCTGTGCGGTTGTGCCTGTGAGAGAAAGAAAGGCGGAGATGGAAGGGGCAGTGTGTCAGGGAGACAGCGATGGCTCGGCCGTCACTGGCCTAGGAGCCCCGTCAGAACTCACAGGAGTGCCGTGTGAGTACGGATCGCAGATAAGAAGGCGCGGGAGGCCAGCAGGGCGAGACAGAGCAAGTGTGGGGCCCTGTGCATTTGGGAGATGTGAATGGATTTGCCACCCAGTTTCCATAAGCTCTTACACTCACTGGGGACACTGCCTGGGACCCTGCTGTTTGCCTAGAGATAAGATCTCTGCTGATATTCCTTCTCTTTCTGGCTTGTCTCACTTCACGTGATTCTTTCAAGCTCTGTCCAAGATGAGCTGAAGAAGGCAACTTCACCATTTTGAATAGCTGAGTAGTATTCCACTGTGTATCTAGACCACAATTTTCTCAGCCACTCATCAGTTGTGGGATGTCTGCATTGCCTCCAAGTTGGGGTTCTTACAAACTGTTCTGCTATGCGCATAGGCACACACACATCTTTTTGGATGGGTACATCTGCTTGCTTTGGATAATACTGGATGATCTCACTCACTGGCACAACTTAAGAAACAAGAACAAGAAGGAGAAACACAAAGTAAATTTTGGACTGGGTTAGGTTTAGTGCAGAGCCAAAGCAAAAGACTGAGGGCAAGAAGGCCAGGGAGGGAGCTGGGGGGGGGGGTACTTGGGGCCCTGGCACAGGATGGCAGAAAGGACCTAAGTGGGATGTGAGAGTCTTTTGCAGACACCTATCACAGAGAGATGAGAAACTGTACCCGTGTGTCAACACCTGTACTGTAAACCAGCAACACCCCCCGGAAGAAGGAGGAGGAGAAGGGGAAAGAGGAGAAGGAGAAGGAGGAGGAGATAGAGAAGGAGGAGGAAAAAGAGAAGGAGATGAAAGAGGAGGAAGAGAAGAAGAAGGAGAAAGAGGAGAAGGAGGAGAAGGGGAAGGAGGAGAAAGAGAAAGAGGAGAAGGAGATGGAGGAAGAAGAGAAGGAGGAGGAGGAGGAGGAGGAGGAAGAGGAGGAGGAGGAGAAGGAGAAGGAGAAGGAGAAGGAGAAGGAGAAGGAGAAGGAGAAGGAGAAGAAGAAGAAGAAGAAGAACAACAACACACAACAACAACAACAACAAAGATCTGTCACCATCCGTGAGGAAGCTAATAACTCCCTCACTGGTGTGTGTGCACTTGTCAGGCTCCTGGCCCCTCCTCCACTGTGATCTGAGTCATCAGCTGGGAGAGGACATGGGCAGGGGGGGGACTGAGGACATGCCACATGGGGGGGACTGTGGGCCACCACTTCCCCAGCCCTCCCCTTAAAAGTGTCACCATCATGCCCTCTCTGCTCTTGGCTGCACTTTTGTATGTAACAAGCCGTATGCTTTGAGCATGGAGTGGCTCATGGAGGAAGCGGGAGACACCGGTTTGTCAATGTAGCTTCAGGCGGTGGCGTGTGCCTCACTCACTCAGGAGAGCCCACACAGCTTGGTATGTATGAGGCCCGGGTTCAAGCCTTGGCCCTGCATGGAAGTACCCTGATGGCACTAGGGAAGCTCCATGGATGATGGATTGATGCCATGACATCTCTCCTCTCTCTCCTCTCTCTCTCTCTCTCTCTCTCTCTCTGTCTCCTCTCTCTCTTCTCTCTCATCTCTTAATAATAAAACTAATACCTAGGAGGTTGCTCAGCATGACATCCTAAATTCACTCTCCAGTGCCATATGTTTTTTTCAAAATTAAGGGTGGGGGTTCACCCAGCACATTATCATGCTGAAAGACCCAGGTTCAAGTCCCCAGTCCCCACCTACAGCAGGGGGCAGTTTCACAAGCAGTGGAGTAGTGCTGTAGGTGTCTTTCTCTCTCCTCTCTATCTCTTACTCTTTACCAAAAAAAAAAAAAAAAAAAGCTACCAGAAGCAGTGGAATTGTGCAGGGTAAATCACAGGTATAGCCCTGGTGATAAAGATAAATTTATATATATATATTCAGTGTGACAAAAATGGCAAAGGGAAGGGGCCAGGTGGTGGCACACCTGGTGGAGTGCACACATTACAGTGCACAAGGACCCAGGTTCAAGCCCCTGGTCCCCTCCTGCAGGGGGAAAGCCTCACGAGTGGTGAAGCAGGGCTGCAGGTGTCTCTCTGTCTCTCTCCCTAACTCCCCTCCCGTCTCGATTTCTGGATGTCTCTATCCAATAATAAATGAATAAGAATATTAAGAAAGGACAGAAAAGAAATGGGAAAAGGAAACAAAATTAGTTCAATGACAGACATCAAAGCCACGGTCTCACTCCTGACATGACCACTGAGCTATGTCTTGCCCCAACTTCCTCCTCCTCCTCCTCCTCCTCCTCCTTCTTGAAAGAGATAGATAGAGCTAGAGAGAGAGGGAGAGAAAAAAGCTCTACTTCCTCACCCATACCCTCCTTGCTGATCCCAAATAGCAATAGGGATCAAACCCAGGGCCTCTTGGACGAGAGACATGCACTCTGCCCACTGAGTCACCATTCCTGCCCTGGGAAAGACTGGCATTCATATATGTGTGTCATTTTTAGTTCTCCAGCTCATGTACAAATTCAGAGTCAAAAGAGGGGTGTCTGTCAGGGGTCTCCACAGGGACGGCCTAATGAACAGGTAGGGAGGGGCTGCTAATTATCTTGTCACTGGTTTGTGTGTAAACAGCTCTTCCCATGCCTGGAGGGCTTCTCCTTCTTAGGAAAGCCGAGCTCTGTCAAGTGTCTCCAGCATCCGCCACCACCACAGCCCCCGCCCACCACCCCCTGCCCCTCAGAACCACAGGGCTGCTTCACTGAGGGATGTTCTGCCTCTGCTCTCAGTGCAGCCTGAGTGAGAGCTGAGAAGAGGAGACCAACACAGCTCACGTTGTTTGGAAATGAATCTGCTGTGTTAAAATAGGCATATGGGAAATATCGCACCATGTTTTTACAGTAAAAATCAGAAAGCTTTAAAGAGCCATCAAAAAGAGAATGGTCAAATTATTATGATGGATTCTTATTATAAAGGAATATTGAAAGAGGAAGGAAGAGGAAGAGGTGGGGGGGGGGGTAGATAGCCTAAAGGTTATGCAAACAGTCAGTCAAGCCTGAGGCTCTGAAGTCCCAGGTTCAACCCCTCGCACCACCATAAAACAGAGATGATCAGTGCTCTGGTTGAAATAATTAATTAATTAATTAATTTTTAAAAATGAGGAGGAGGAGGAGGAGCACTGTCATGGGCATGACTCTGGAGGTGGCTCAGCAACAGAGTACATACCCTTCATGCCTAGGGCCTTGGGTGTGATCCCAGCACCCCATGGGAGTTCCTTGGTTGGCCCCACGAATGGTGGTGAAGACATGCTATGGTATCTCTCCTTTTTTTTTTCCTCCAGGGTTATTGCTGGGCTCGGTGCCTGCACCCTGAATCCACCGCTCCTGGAGGCCATTTTTCCCCCTTTTGTTGCCCTTGTTGTTATAGCCTCGTTGTGGTTATTATTATTGTCATTGTTGATGTTGTTCGTTGTTGGATAGGACAGAGAGAAATGGAGAGAGGAGGGGAAGACAGAGAGGGGGAGAGAAAGACAGACACCTGCAGACCTGCTTCACCGCCCGTGAAGTGACTCCCCTGCAGGTGGGGAGCTAGGGGCTCGAACCGGGATCCTTACGCCGGTCCCTGCGCTTTGCGCCACATGCGCTTAACCCACTGCGCCACCGCCCAACCCCCTGTATCTCTCCTTTTTCTTCTGTCTCTGTCTCTCCTTCTCTCTCTCTAAAAAATAAACCATCTCTAATAAAATGATTTGTAAAATGTATGACTATATAGAGATAAATAAATGGCAGCTAGATAGATGATAGATAGATACATGGCCGAGAGAGAGACAGACAGACACATAGTGGAGGACGGGGCCCGAGGCTGTCAAAATTAGCTCACTTAGTGCACCTGCTTTGCCATGCTCACAGTCCAGGTTTGAGTCCAGTCCCTGCTCCACTGGAGGAAAAAAAAAATTTTTTTATTGCCACCAGAGTTATTGCTGTGGTCCATTGCCAGCACTATGAATCCACTGCTCCTGGAAGCTGCTTTTTCCTCTTTCTCTTTTTTCTAATTTTTATTTAATAGAACAGAAAAATTGAGAGAAGGTGGGGAGATAGAATGAGCAAGAGAAAGAGAAACCCCTAGAGAGCTGCTTCACCACTCGTGAAGCAGATCTCCTGCAGGTGGGGAGCAGGGGCTCAGACCAGGGTCCTTGAGCTTGACGGTATGTGTGCTTAACCGGATGCACCACTGTGTGGTCCCTTTGGAGGGTATTTTGAAGCTGTGTTGTTTTTCTCTTTCTCTCTCTCTCTCTCTCTCTCTCTCTCTCTCTCTCTGTGTGTATCTGGAAAAGACACCCCAGAGCAGTGAAGCCCCAACAACAGCAACATCCTGGGGGAGGCATCTTTGCAGCATCACACATAGGGAAGGCGCTGGGTTCACTCCCTGGGAGCTCATTCAAAAAAAAAATACAATAAGTGTGGGGTGGGGGCGCACCTTGTAGAGTGCACACTCTACCATGTGCAAGAACCCAGTTCAAGCCCCCAGCCCCCACCTGCAGGAGCAGTGAAATAGTGCTGTAGATGGGCCTCACTCTATCCTCCCTCTGTCTGTCTCTAAAGAAAGAAAGAAAAAGAAAGAGAGAGAGTGAAAGAGAGAGAGGAAGAAGAAAGAGAGGGAAAGTAAGAGAGAAAGAAAGGAAGGAAGAGAGAGAGAGAAAGAATGAAAGAAACAAGGAAAGAAACAAGGAAAGAAAGGAGAAATAGTTGCCAGGAACAGTGGAACTGCTGTGCAGACACCAAATCCCACTGGCAACCCTCCTGGCGACAAAGTAGAGACATAGCGGTACGTGGTCGGAATGCAGGGCAAGACACCCCTGATGAGTGCTAGCTGACAAAGCCAGGGGTGGAATGAGAGTGAGGGTGGCTCCTGCAGGCAACGGACACTGTGACAGGAACGACAGTCCCCAAAGTCCCAACAGGCAGCACCTCTGGGGAAAGAAGAAAGGGAAGCAGGACTGAGTGTGAGGAGTCCTCAGTCTCCATGCGAAGCCCCATCTGGTGGGGCCCACGCTGGGCATTTGAGAAATGGACGCTGCAACATCATTTGTCCAGTGGCTGTTGGTCAAGAAACCAAAGTCTGGGCAAGACAGAGCAACTGCCTTACAGCCAGAGTTTTACAAGGTCAGTGTTACAGCTCCCAGGTTTCCACAGCCCAACATTTCTTAAGCGACTCCAAGAGGCATTCCACTGCTTAAATTGGCTTCTCAAACTCAGGAGGAGGGACGTGCTTATATAGCCAAAGGGAGGGGCGGGGCGGGGCGGGGCGCGGGCTCAGTTTATACCAATGAGGTTTTCAGTCTTTGTCCTTCTGATTGGTGGAAAGTTCGTGCGGCAGTGATTGACCAATCCTGGGAAGGCTTGGGCGTGTCTATCAGGTGTCACCTGCACCAAGCCCCAGTAATAACCCTGGTGGTAAAAATAATAAAACAGAACAAAACAAAATGAAATTAAATTAAAATATAAAATAATAAAATAAAGAAGCAATTACAGAAGCCAGACCTTCCACCTTCTACACCCCATAATGACCCTGGGTCCATACTCCCAGAGGGATAAAGACTAGGGAAGCTGGGAGTCCGGCGGTAGCGCAGCGGGTTAAGCGCACTTGGCACAAAGCGCAAGGACCTGTGTAAGGATCCCGGTTCGAGCCCCCGGCTCCCCACCTGCAGGGGAGTCGCTTCCCAGGCGGTGAAGCAGGTCTGCAGGTGTCTGTCTTTCTCTCGCCCTCTCCGTCTTCCCCTCCTCTCTCCATTTCTCTCTGTCCTATCCAACAATGACTACAACAATAAAATAATAAGGGCAACAAAAGGGAATAAATATAAAAATATATTTTTAAAAAGAATAGGGAAGCTATCAGGGGAGGGGATGGGTTATAGAGTTCCAGTGGTGAGGAACTGTGTGGAATTGTACCCCTCTTATTCTTTAGTCTTGTCAGTGTTCCCATTTTATAAATAAAAATTTAAAAAATAAGAATAAAATAAAAGCAAAAATAACAAAAGGACGGAGATCTTGGGGAAGGGGAAGGAATTCAATCACCAAATTGCCCCAATGATCGATGTATTCAGACTAGCCTACTAAGTCATTAAAAGTCAACTAATAAGGCAACATTGCTGTGTGAGACTTGCATCTGGAGGCCTTTGTGCCAGGCACCAGGGACCTCCCCCAGGGAGATTTCTCTGTGGTCTGCTTTTCATCTGCTGGTCTATCGGACACACATACACGGCTAAGTAGAAATCACATGGGTACATCTGAAGTGAAGGCCACAGAGGGGGTGGCTGGGCAAAGCAGAGGCAGTCTGGAAGATCCAACAAGAAGGTCTTTGCAAACAAAAGGTGGTTGAGTGAAGACTTAAACTGAGGGCTTTCCTGCTTGGTAGTTAGGAAGTGGTGGAGAGGCCAAGAATAAAGCAAAGGGTGGAGCTGAAGGGCTTGACGGCCTTCTTGTATGACGCTTAGTGACCAGTCCCTGCCTTGCCCCGTCCCAGCCCCGCCAGCCCTGCCCCAAGCATGACTGCGGATGAACTGAGTGAGAACCACAAGAGACCATGTGAGAAGGCGACTCGGGGCTGAAACGCGGGGCGACTACTTGCAAGCCTGGAAACGTCCTGGTTAACACTACCCACATACTGCCCACCTCCTCCCATCACTCAGAGATCACAACTGTTCTGCTCCAGACTCTTGGCGGCCCTCCAAGAGAATAGCTGCTTTTGCTTGCAATTAACCAAAAAGTAAGGCCCACCCATCAGACAGCCCAGCTCATGGGTACCAAGCATCCAATTAGCTGTGGCTGATGGATGGGAAAGGAAGGGCGAGCGGACATGGGCAGAAAGCCCAACGTGAAAGACAGAGCGCTGAGCACTGAGCCCGGAAGGAACTCGAGAAAAACCAAAGATAAGGTGGAAGGAGATTTCCCTCCCTCCCCACACAACAAAAAAAGCTGACACTCGGAGACAAGAGAATCGCTATCTCCATAAAACAAGAACAGTCTGCCCCTTTGAGGGGGAAGGAAAAAAAAAAGCAGCTGGGGGAGGGGAGCTGTGAAGACAAGAAGACGCTCCCATTACGGGCGGGAGTGTCAAACCACAGCTCTTGTGTAAGGCTGGTGAGTTCTTACAGATTGAAGCACAGCCTTTCCATGTAACTCAGCAAACATGCTCCTTGGGGCTGGCCCATCTGAGCTGAGCACTGCACCCTCACAAACGTGGCTGCTTTGTCCACTCTATTATCATTTTTTTTTGTTTGCCTCCAGGGTTATCACAGTGGCTCGGTGCCCACATTACGAATCCACTGCTCCTGAAGGCTATTTTTCCCCTTTTGTTGCCCTTGCTGTTCTTGCTGTTGTTGTTGTTGGATAGGACAGAGAGAGCTCGAGAGAGGAAGGGTAGGCAAAGAGGGGGAGAGAAAGATAGACACATGCAGGCCTGCTTTGCAGCTTGCAAAGCAACCCCCCTGCAGATGAGGAGCCGGGGACTCGAACCGGGATCCTTATGCAGGTCCTTGCGCTTTGCGCCATGTGCGCTTAACCCACTGCGCTACCACCCGACCCCCTATTTTTTTTTTTACCAGAGTACTTCTCAGCTCTGGCTTATTGGAGTGTGGGGGCATTGACCCTGAGGCTTTGGAGCTTCTGGCATGAGAGTCTTTGAATAAGCATTGTGCTAGCTACCCTACCTTGCTTTGTTTATTCATGATTGCCCTAAACTGGGAGCTTCTAAGGCAGCACCTATCCACAGATGCATGGATAAGCTATTGTGGTACATCTGACCCGTGGGACAGGATTAAATGAGAAAACCTGAAATCCTCTGCCAACACACACACACATGAGGAACCTTAAATGCGGGCTGCTAAGTGAAAAGTGCCAGAATGAAAAGCCTGCTTACCGAAGGATTCCTGTTCTGGAACATTCTAGACACAGTAAAAAGATCAGCCGTTGCTAAATAAAGTGTGCATGTGTGTGAGAGAGAGAGAGAGAGAGAGAGAGTGTGTGTGTGTGTGTGTGTGTGTGTGTGTGTGACTGCTGCAGTTGTGGATACGTCACCTCATGCATTGTCCAAACCCACTTGTACAGAACTTGGTGTGAACTGTGAAATCCAGTTAATAAAAGCAGGTGAATATTGACTTATTGATGAATAACTGATTAACAATGCACTAATGCAAGACACTTAGAGTAGAGTCTTTGTGGACTATTTGGGAAATATCAGTGGAATCCACCCCATAGTTTCTGTAGATATAAGAATGAAATGTACCCAATTAATTTGTTAATGATAGGCACACAAATTAAAGGAAATTAACTCAAAATGGACTGTGGACTTATATTTAAAAACTCTTAGGAGAAAAATCTTCAAAGTCTAGAGTTATGCAGAGTTTTGAAGTTTGACATCAAATGTATGATCTTCGAAAGCAAAACATGAATTGGAATTCATCAAAACTCAAAACTTTGGCTCACAAAAGATTGTACTAGCAGGATGAAAAGACAAGCTACAGATGGAGAGAAAGATTTGCAAGCTACATGCCCAACAAAGGGGTAGCAACTAAAATACATTTTAAAAAATTTCAAAACTCAGCCACACACACACACACCAAATTAAAAAACGGACAAAGATGTGAACAGACATTTCACCAAAGCAGACACACAGATGGGCCAAGGAATGCATGAAAAGATGTTCGACATCGTTAGCAGTTGGGAACATGCAAGTTAAAACCACAAGATAACGCTGCACTTACCCAAACCACTAAAATGTAGGAGAGCGATCATTCCAAACACAGGTGAGGATGCAGAACAATCGTATGGCTCACGTTGTCAAGTGCTATCTTGGCTCTGGAGAACAGTTTGGAAGTTTCTTATAGAGCCATGCGTGCAATCCCCACCCAGCTTGACCACTGCAGTTTAGTGCAGTTATCGCAGAGAGATGCAAATTTCATGTTCTTACAAAGGTCTGTTGATATTCATAGCAGTATAATGAATAGCTCCAAACTATAAGAACCCAGCTGTCCCCCAGGAGGTGACACTCATGCCTCATCCTTGCCATGGAGTCCACTTCACTGATAACAGGGAGGCACTCTTGAAATGCTCATGCAATCAACAGCTTGATAAGTCTCGAGGGAACTGCGCTAAGTGCAAGAAACCCACTGTGAAGGGTTCCATCCTACATGACGCCACTTCACGTACATTCTTCTCCTCCAGAGATCGGCTTTATCATTTAAGTCACATGAGAGAGAAGCAGAGAGTTTCCAGTGGAGGGACAGATTGATCAGAGCACTACTCCAGCCCATGTGGCATGAGGAGTCAAACCTGCAGTCTATGGGCTGGCAGCTGATCTATTTCCCCAGCCACTCGCATATACTCTTGAAATGGTAAAGTAACAGAATTGGGGCTGAAGAGATAGCATCGTGGTTATGCAGAAGACCCTTATGCCTGAGGCTCTGAAGTCCCAGGTTCAATCCCCAGCACGACCATCAGCCAGAGCTGAGCTCTGGTGTCGACCCAGCTATCTGTATATCTATCCGTCCATCCATCTCTCTCTGAGTACCTTTCTGTGTGTCTCATTAAAAGAAATAAAATATTTTGAAAAAAGTAAAACAAAGTGAAAGAATTGAAGAACAGACTGGTGTGTGTCAGGAATCAGAAATGGGGGTCGAGGGAGAGAGAAGTGGGCGTGGCTATAACAGAGGTCACAGGACACCTGCAGTGCTGGACTATTCTGCATCTGGACTATTCCTGCCGTCATCTTCCGCGGTGGTGACATGCGGTGGCTTTACAAAATGTTGCCACAGAGGGAAGCTGTGTGTGTGTGCACAGGTGCCATTATCTCAAAGTTAAAATGCTTAATTAAAAATTTGATTGCTGCGTTTGTCCATCTCCATGAGCAATGGAACAAAGTCGAAGGAATAGCCTAGAAAGCAGAACAAAAGGAAAGGGAGATAAGAAAGGAGGAGAGAGAGGGGAAAGAAGTCTTAGAGAATTCATCCAGATGGTGCCTCGCTTACTAATAAGAGGCTCAGAAAGACAAAACAGAAGATTCAGGGAAATAAAAAGTTTAGCTGCCAAGAAGGAGGAAGCCAGGCAGAGACAAGCCAACCCACATGCAAAGTCCCAGTAAGACAGGGAATCAGAGACACTGGGGGCCGTGGAGATGGGGTCTGACACTAGGGACCCCTCACTCCCCACCCTACCCCTGCATGCAGGGCACCTCTCCCCCCATCTCATAGGAGACTGAAGATTCTCTCTGTAGAAGGTGACTCCATAGATCTCTGCAGTAGGCATGTCCAGCCATTCTGGGAGCCAGAGTAAAGCTTCTTACTGGGAAAGTGCTTCAACATTAAATTAAAAGAGTTAACTAATGAATTTCTTTTCTTGGTTTTTTATTTTGCCTCCTGGGTTATCACTGGGGCTCGGTGCTGGCACTAGGAATCCACTGCTCCTCGAGTCCATTTTTTTCCCATTTTATTGGATAGGACAGAAAGCAATTGATGGGGGGGGGGGCGCCCCGGGTAGAGAGGGAGAGACACCTTACAGACCTGCTTCTTGGCTTGAGATGCAGAGCCAGGGCTCAAACCAGTCCCCCCACCAAATTTAATTGATTTAAAAAACAGGAAGGAGACAGCGAAACAGGTAGAGTGCACACCTTACCCACCATGCATGAGGTCCTGGATTCGAGGCAGTGGAGCCCCATGGACAGCACCAAGGGAACTCCATGGATGATGGAGTGGCATTTTCATGTCTCTGCTCTCTGTGTCTCCCTCTCTGCTCCACCCCCCCCCCAAAAAAAAAAAACTAGAATAAAAACTGAGGTGGGAAGGCCATTCAGTAGTATCACACATGGGTGAAGCCTTGAGTTCCCCAAAACTCCCAAAGGGTCCATACTCCACACAGTTCCCACGCAAAGGCTCTAGTCCCGGGGGTGCCCCCTTCTGATCAACAAACCCAGAAACAGGGAGACACGGTGAAATGGCTCAGATACTGAAGAAACGCCTGCTCCTACCTAGACATGAATACCAATTGGTCATTGTCAAGTATAAGTGTAACATATGACAATTACAGTGCCAATGGAGAGGGCCAGACAATGGGGTACCTGGCTGAGCACACACATTAGCAAGCTGAAGGACCCAGGTTCAAGTCCCCGGTCCCCACTTGCAGAAGGAAAGCTTCATGAACAGTGAAGCAGTACGACAGTTATCTCTCTCTCTCTTCCTCTCTACCTTTCCCTTCCCTCTCAAGTTCTCTCTGTCCTGTCACATTCATAAGAAATACATATTGAAAATAAAGAAATCTTTAAAAAAAAAGTGTAAATGCGAAATGCAATATATTTAGACATTGAAACTCTCAAAAATGCTGCCTTGGGTTGGGGAGTTAAGGTTTATGCAAAAGATGTTCATGCCTGAGGCTCTGCAGTCCCCAGTGGTCCCCAGGACTGAGGTGCAGGAAGCTTCTGGGGTGATGAGGGAGGGAGGGTGGGAGGGAGGCATCTGCTACTAGGTTCAATAGCCGGGACTCTAGAGGGATGGTGACAGGAAAACAATAGTAAATCACTGGATTACCAATGTGCTTGAATTATAAGAATAATAAATTAAGCAAAAACCAAGAAAAGGGAGGGTAATTTCTGGGCCTGCTGGTGGGGTGGGGGGAGTTGCATGGAGGAAAAAAAGAAGCCGTGACAGCTATGCACAGTCTCTGCACCGGTGGGCTCGGCAAAGGAAAGGCTGCCTGCAGACTTCACTGAAATCCTGCAATGCAGGAAATGTGTGTGCAGAGTGATGAGCTTATGAAGATCAGATTCTGCAGATAACACCTAGGATCTCAGTGCCTGGAATCCGCAGAGCGGCTCTGTCATGGAGACAGATGGTGAGACTCAACAGAAAAGACATGGGAAAGGCTGAAAACTGAACTTGAGGAGGAGAGGGACACAGTTTTTGTTTTGAGATTGATAATGTTTTTTTTACCCCTCGCTAGTTCCCTTAGGCAGTGCCAGGGAGTGAACGCAGGCTCTTGTGCTTTTGCAATACTGCAATACTGCAGAGCCCCTCCCTGGCCCAATTTATATTTTATATTCTATATTTTGACAGAAAGAGACGGAGACAGACACCTGCAGCACGGCTCCACCACTCATGAAGTTTTTCCGCAGCAGCAGGCCATGACCAGGGGTTGAACCCGGGTCCAGGAAAATGGTAAGGAGTGTGCCCTATCAGGTGGGCCATCGCCTGGCCCCCTAAACACATTTTAGGTGAGGTTTCACGCAGTTCTCCTCTTTAGAAGGAAGCTGTGGCACTTTAACAAGATCCCAAGGGTGCTGACTTGCACTGCTCTGGGGCCAGAGAGCGGATGCCAGCCGCAGTGGCCATGTCATCACACAGACAATGCCAAGGAGGGCACCAGGGACCGTGTGCAGAGAACTGGGGCCACCGCCCAGCTCCTGCGGGGCAGGAGAGGACGTTCTAGGACAAGCCCCAGCTGGGGTGTGTTCCTGGAGACAAAGGGGTGAACGCTCACTCTGCAGGACCCCAGGCCTTTCAGACAGCCATACCATACGTGTAGTTACCTGGGGTCACCAAAGGCAGAGACAGTCTTAGGGAGATGACCTCAGGGCTGGAGAGACAGCTCACCAGGCTGGGTGCAGGCCTTGCCATGGGCATCCCAGGTTCAGACCGTGATGTCTTTCCATACCTCTGACTCTCTGAATGTAAAAAGCAGTCCAGCCATAGAGAAACAGCGCATGCACAAAGCCCCAGCTCTGCAAAATAAAATGAAATGAAATGAAATGAAATATGAGGAATGACACTGTATGTGCATGTTCACCTGAGTTCTGCCCGCCCCTCCCCACCCCGCGCTCTGCTCCAAGGGCTCATAAGAGTGTGAGTGAGTGATGCTGACCCATGACCTTGGACTCTGGCCTTGGTGTGGACCTCTGGGACGCCCGTGGGAGCCACGCCTCTCAGTGTTAGATTCCGAGCACCTGGGCAGGCTGGCAGATCCTGGCAGGGACACCTGTTTGGCCAGAGGACACTTGTCACTGGAAGGCTTCAGCAGGTGTCTGGGGCTGCAGGCAGATGTGCAGAGGGTGGCCGGAGGTGTAGCTGTCACAGAGTTTGGATGGCACATGGGCTGTCACTGGAGGTCTTTGGGTGTCTATCGTGGGAGCTGGGGCCCTGGGGTGGGAATCAGGGCTGTTACCCTATCTCCTGGGGGCACCCAGATCTCACCGCTCCCCCCTTGCCCCCATCTTGCTCAGCTGCTAAAGGGACCGTATCTTTGGCTATTGTTGCTTTGACTATTTTTCTTATTTATTCATTATTGGATAGAGGCAGAGAAAAATTGAGAGAAGAGGGGGAGATAGAGAGGGAGAGAGACGCCTGCAGCCCTGCTTCACCACTCGTGAAGCTCCCCCCCGACAGGTGGGGACTGGGGGCTCAAACCTGGGTCCTTGTGTACTGTAACATGTGTGTTTAACCAGGTGAGCCACCACCTGGCCTTAGTGTCTTTAGTGATGGTGGAAGGACCTGCCCAGCACCCACTCCAGCCCTGGGTCAGACACAGCGTGGATGCCCTTGTGCTGTCTGTCAGTGGGAAGCAGCCGGAATCTCAGGCAGGGAGGCAGGGCGGCCAGGGCTCTCAGCTCAGCCACCAGGCCAGCGTCCTGAAGCATCCCAGAGGCACGGGACCAATCCGGGCTCCTTGCTGGGTCCCGGCTACAGGGGGACACCAGTGAGAGAAGCAGATGGAGTCACTGTGGGTGTGACAGGGAACTGCCGCCCAGGCACCGAGGAGGCCGACCACCATGCTTCAGGCCCAGTGCAGGTCAGGGGTCCTGGCCATCGGCCTTTGAGCGCCTTCCAAAGAAGTTTGCACAAAGGTCACACACCCAGATAGCTCCTGTTGGATGGCAAGGAGCTGGGAAGCCAGAGGCCACGTGCCCCACTCTCCAGCCCTGCCCACACAGCACAGGGCCGCCCAGCTGGGATGTCTTGTGGACCCCCAAGAGTTCACTCCTCTGCTCTCTGCTCCCACCTGACATCCTCCCTGGAAAGTCAGCTCGTAGCACAGAGGAAGATTCATCTTGGGACAATCTTCCAGAGGTGAGCAGGAATAGCCTCATTATTTTTTGAATGTGGCACCAGGGAGTGAACCCATGCCACTGAGCAGCCTTCCTAGATTTTTTCTTCTCTTTCCTTCTTTCTCTCTTTCTTTTCCCCTCTCTCTCTCTCTCTCTCTCTTTTTAGTAAAGGGAGAGACACCACAGCACTGGTTTTGATGGAGTTCCCCCTGTGCTAATATGGTGCTCCCCTGTGGTGCTGGGGCTCAACCCAGAGAATTGCACACAACAGGGCATAAGCTTGCTCTACCAGATGAACTATCTCCTGGCCAGACCCCTTCATTTTGCCACCCAGCTGCTTACCAGTACATATGAGAACTGCAGGCCCAGGCCTGGATTGGACTCCAAGACAGTGGGGTCATCGGGAAGACGGCAGGGGCCACTTCCCCCAACATGTAAAGGGACAGGTGAGCATCCCCCTGCCCAGAGACAGCAGCCTACCATGGCTGTGTCATTGAGGTAGTCTCCAGGCAGCCATAGGAAACGCCATAAACTGGAGGACTTGAACCACAGATACTCATTTCCCAGTCTGGGGACAGGAGGCTGGGACCTGGGTATCTAGGTAGGTTCCTCCTGAGGCCTCTCTCCTGGGTGAGTGGAGGGGCGTCTTCTCCCTAGAGGGTCCTCACAGGGGCCTCTGTGCATGTCTGCCCTGATCTCCTTTTATCTGGACCCCAGCCCCACTGGAGCAAGGTCCAGCCTCGTGGCCTCAGTTTACCCGGTTCAGCTCTTTCTAGGCCCATCATCTGAGGACAAGGAGTGAGTACCATAGAGTAGCGGAGGGGGCAGCATTCCCGCTTAACAAAGCGGGAACGTCAGACTGAGCTCAGGACACAAAGCGCCCAGTTCAAGCTGGAGTTCAGATCAGCCACAAGCACTTTTCTGGGCTTCAGCTGGAATTTGGTGTTTGACCTGGCAAGAGTGCGATTAGCGTGCCCAGTGTGGAGGGCTATGGGCTGCAGGCGAGCATCATGGTTCCTGGGCCCATAGCCAACCACACTGGGCATGCTGCCTGCAGGCTGGTCTTGGAGGGCCTTGGTGGGGACAGCTGGCCTCTCCCCGTGTGACCTCTCATCCTCCTTCTTCCTCAGTGCTCTTTCTCTCCCTGGGGAGAGAAGGTCTGGAGCTTGAACTCCAGGCAGGTCAGCCTGGGGCTGGAGCTGCAGTGTCAGGGGAAAAATTACCCTCGGTCGGGTAAGGATGGGTGGGAGCACGGCACTTCCCCAAAGCACAGCAGTCCTGCTCGTCCACAGGTGACGTTATCAGTAGGATCTAGTTATAGGGACCCCGGGGTCCAGGAAACAGGCTGGGGAGGCAGACGGGGTTATTGAGGCCCTGCTGTGTGCAGGGACCCGAGTAGGGCATTCAGTCAGCTAGATCACACGAGAACGCTTGGACAAAAGTCAAGGGCTTGCTGGAGGGGCTGGGGAAGAGGCCCTTCCACCAGGGTTATTGCTGGGGCCTGGGGCCCTGCACACATCTGTTGTTGCCAGTGTTTGTTTCTTTTCTTATTTTGCTTTGATAAAGGTAAGAAACACAGAGGGAGGGAGAGAGAGACAGAGAGACACCTGCCACAGCGCTCCACCACTCACGAAGCGTCCCCCTTATAAATGGGGTCAGGGGTACATGCCGCCTACCAAATGCTCCACCAGCTTAGCCCAGAAGTGGCCCTTTTGGAGAGAACACCCCAGGACAATGTCACCAAGACCCTGAAGGTACGAGAGGGGGACATTCAGACTTGTAAGCCCAGGAATGACTAATCCTCGGGCTTTGGCTCACCTTTTAGAACCCTGCCCCCCCCCCCATTGCCAGCAAGGAGGACAGACCCTCTGGTCTTGGTGCTACACCCCTTGTCCGTGAGCCCCCTGCACAGAACCGTGGACTGTTCTGTTCGTGGCAGCTCATGGGACTCGGACACAGCAGCTCACACCGTGTTCAGGGGCGGGGACCCTGGTTGTCACCCAGCTATGGACTGAGTAAGGTGTCAAATAACAGAGCCACGGCCCCGCACAATCGCTGCAGCATGGACCAGGCCTCTTGGGGACCCTGCAGGAAGTGTCCACATCTAGAATCTTCTGAGGCAGCTGTGACACAAGGGTGGGGGAAACACCCGCAGGGAAGGCACAGAGCCCTGTGAAGAAGAGGAGAAGCTAGTGCAGAGACCAGGCAAGAGTGGATTTGTTGCTTCACAGTCTGGAGAGAGACTGATCAGGTTGTCAGAATTGTTACCGCGTGATGACAGCACGTGATGACAGCACGGACCTGCCCTGTCTCAGGTGCATGCAGAGTGACGAGTGAAGTCAAGAGAACAGAGGACTTGTTGACTCATACCACTGAAAACCAGAGTAGACCTGACTTCAGGCACGGCTGGCTCCAGCAGCCCGCTCTCTCTCTTTGCCTCTGCTTCTCCTGCTCTCCCTCTCCCTGGTTGTCTGTCTGTCTGTCTGTCTGTCTGTCTGTCTCTGGTCTCCTCCCTCCCTTAACTCTAAGTCCTCTGGGCGGGCCTGTCAAGTGCCCCCAGAAGCTTTGGGTTCCCTTTCAGCCATCAGACAGAGGCATTCCTCTAGTGGACAGTTTTCAGGGAAGAAAGTCACCCCCTGACCCGAGGACGTGTGTGTGCTCGGGGTTCACCTGTACACTGGAAGCCTCTGTACTGGGGGTGAGGGGGAGCCCCATCAAGTGCTGGAGGCCCAAAGGCAAAGCCCAAATCCCCCCACTCTGCACGGACGCTGTGGAGTCTCTGGGGCTGGTGGGGCCCACAGCTCCAACGATGCTCGTGTGAATCCAGCCTCCAAATTACGAAGCCGCTTGTTTTTCTCCCATCCTGTGAGGAAGCAAGAAGAAAACCCCTAACTTGAAGGACATCTCACTCAAGTGCTGTGGAAGCAGTCCCTTCGGTTTTGTGACAGCCTCCTGCCGAGAAGCATTTAGTCCAGGTCTCAGGACTCCCCCTTCTTCCTCCTCCCCAAGACGTATATGGGGTCTGAAGTGACACTTGTGGGGCTTCCTGATGCTGGGGAGCGGCAGGGGAGTTCCTCCATCAGCCTCCACCGCAAATATCTCAGTCCCAAGCCCCACTGCTCCACTCCCCACACAGGCATCCTACACCCTTCCGCCCACTGTGGCCCCATTTCACAGAGAAAAGCCGAGGCCGAGCCAGAGACCCCCTCCAATCGCACAGTCTTTCCATCCAAGATCCCAGAGCCCAGTTCCCACCCATGCCCTCCCCTCGTCCCACTCCGAAGATTGGTGGCTTGCAGAGGAATGTGTGGCTTGGAAACTCGTTAGAAGTAATTTGTCCCAACAAGAGCAGAATGGCCTCTCTCCTGGGGCTGAAACCTGCTTCCTGGGTGAGGTCTGGCCCTGCAAGAATGCAAAGAATGAGAGCAGTGCCCCACACCTGCCCGCCTGAGGGCACGGCCACAGCGGGGGCGGGCTCAGTGACCCTGGGGGCAGGTGGCTCACGGCCAGTGGAATGAGGAGGAACCAGTCTCAGTCGGGGACTTGGCAGGAGCAGCCCGGGCACTGTGGCAGGGCCTGGCATCTGAAGTGTGCAGGTGGCCTCTGGCTGACGGCGGGGACCCCAGACAGGGCGGAAGTGACCAAGGCACCCTCCCAGAGGGGCAGAAGGATGCCTAACCAGGCATTTGGAGGGACCACAGGCAGAGGTGGCATCATGGACTCTAAATGGACTGCCAGGAGGTCCCAGCTGGGGTGGCGATATGTCCACAGGGCTCTGGGGAGTGGCACTGCCCTCTCTGTGTACCCCGGTTTCCACCACAGCAGTGAAGAGGACTCCCTGGGAGGAGAAATGACCGACATGCCCAGAGCAGAGGGAGTGGAGCAGGGTCCGCGTGCCTCCCCGCTCCCTGCTCCCGGGGTTTGCACCTGTGACCTTATCAGACGCGAGGATTTATTCATGCAGCCGCCAGTTGCTGAACTGGAATGTTATTTTTACTCTCTTTGTATCATTGTACAGCCACCTTCTATTTATGGCCGGCCGCACTGCTTCCCCGACCAGCATCGTGCAGTGAAACTCCCCTTTCCAAGTGAAAAAGGAGGAGTGGGCTTTAGAGAGAGGTCTGAGGTGGAGGGAGGTACCCACATGATGGCTCTCGGGACCCACTGAGGCAGGAGGAATGCCAGAGAGGAGGCGTGTGGCCCTAAGGGGCAAAGGAGCGAGGTAACTGCCATACGGAACCCAACAAGCTTCATTTTGAGTTCGAGACCTGGTCCCACATGGCAGCACTGTGGATGCCCCTAGGTGGTGGTGGGGGGATCCGAAGAGGGTGGAGTGGTATCATGACGTCTCCCCTCCCTGAGCTCAGTCTGTGGAACTGCGTATGCTGGAATGATACTCTGGAATGTGGGTCTGGGCCAGGACATGGTGCACCTGGTTAAGCACACACATCACAGTGCGCAAAGACCTGGGTTCAAGCCCCTGGTCCCCCCACCTGCAGAGGGAAATCTTCACAGGTGGTGAAGCAGGTCTGCAGGTGTCCCTGGCTCTCTCCCTCTCTATCTTCCCCTCCCCTCTCATTTTCTCTCTCTGCCTCTATTCAATATATATTAAATATGTACATTAAAAATATTTTTTTAATGTGAGTTTGAGACTAGCTGGGTTCCTGGGGTCCCCATTTAAACAAACCATCTGTGAAGAGACAGTTTTGAGATACGGAGGACCTTTGAATATGGACATATAAATGTTAGTATGAAAATGGCACCTATGTCACATAAAGAAAATGTAAATTTAAGAAAAAAAGTTCATGAACAGAGAGGGGAAGTGTCTTATGAATGCCAGGCTGGTGGGGGGGGTGGACCAAGGAAAGAGGCCAGAACCACATGCCAGGAAGCAGGGACTGGGGACCCACCTGAAGGTCGACTAGCAGCCAGGTACGCGGGGTGAGGGGAGCAGAATGAGCTGGTCTGAACAGCCTGGAGGGAGAAGAGAGGAAGGAGGATGGAGGTGGGGACAGTCATCCCAGAGTTTTGCTCTCATGCTGGGCCGGCTGCCAGCACTCAGGGGCAGATGGTGGTGAGTGGATTGGGCTGGGTGGATCAGTGGTCAGCTGGGTGATGGGTGTGTTGGGCGGACGGCTGATGGGCATGGGTGACCAGGTGGAAAATGCTAGGGCGACACCACTCAGACTGTGGGAGCCCAGGTCACTGTGGCTACCTCACAGCCAGCCCCTCCCTCAGGCCTTCTCCCATTGCTGGCAGGGCCACCAGAGTGCAGCCTTCAGTAGCCTGGGCTGTGCTGTGTCCGGCCAGGAACACTAGCTGTGCCTTTGGACTCCCCCAAGCCCGCCTGGCTCACACCCGCCACAGGGTGCACCCTGTCCCTGATTCCCTTGGGTCTCCGATGGCCTTGAGTGTGCCTGGCTCTGCTCAGCCTGTTCTCCCTGCTCTCGTCCACGGTCAGCGGCCCGCACCGGCCCTCTAGGAAGCCCAGGGCCCGCCAGCCGCCCATGCACAAAGTCAGGTTCTGCCACCCCAGCTTTGGTGGGGAGTGAGGTTGGCTCTGTTGCCACTTGAACCTGTAGCTGAGGGTAACCCCTTCATCTAATCGCAGCCCGGAATAAGGACGCAAATCAGCCTCCTGCCTTCCAAAGTGTCAGCCTTCTGTTTCTCCTGGGGGGAGGAGGAAGGACCTGGGTTTGGGGATGAGTGATCTTCCCCCCATCTTCCCTAAAGCAAGGTGCATGCTGGGTGCCAGCTCCTCTCTGCAGCTTCAAGAGAACAGGACTTGAGTCCCCCAGGCCATCCTGTCTTTAGTCCGGGCTCAATGGTGTTAACTGCTGGAGTTAAGATCAGGGCAATCGATCAATCTCCAGTCATCTCTGTCCCCTGGGGCCAGGTCAGACAGTCCTGGCCTGATCCCGGTGTCATGAGTGCCTGGAAGAGGAACCATCGTCCGGTGGGCCAGGTCAGAGGCCCCCAGAGACGCCACTTGCCCGGCACAGCCCGTGTATTAACAGCTGTCGGTTGCGGTTCCCTCCTTGCATGGCAATCAGGAGACGCCGGGCTCTCCATGTAATTACTCTTGATCACCGCAGCTCACTGATTGCGGCTCCGGGCCTCGCCCGGGCTGCGGGCTGGTGGGGCGGCGGCCCTCGGCAGCTAACGAGGGTAACTGAGGCAGGGCTGATTGTGCCAGGAGGCTGGAGGGGCCAGAGCCACCAGTGCAGCCCGCCTCACCGCCTGCGCGGGGCCCGCATTTGCTAAATTTGTTTCCGATGCAATTTCACGGTGATTACGCTGATTTCTTCTTGGTAATTGAGCCTGGCGCAGAGCTGACGCCCACAGCCCCGGCTGTCAGGACTGGCCGAGGGAGCAGGAGGCAGAGAGGATGATTTATGGGCCTCTGTCACAGCCCCTGACAGAAAGGCGGGACTGCAGTCCCTGGGGACCTTGGGGACCTTCCTTCTGCTTTCAGTCTGGCTCTAGCATTTACCTGCAGTGTGCCTGGGCTTCCTGTCTGCACGCTGGGCACAATGACCTGTGTCACAGGGTGGCTGTGAGGTTCACTCACCAGTCCCCCTGCACCAAGCAGCCTCAGCCCAGTTCGCCACCCAGGTGAGCGTGGCGGCGACGGGAGCAGGTGTGCAGGCAGGTTCCTTGAGGACGGCACACCTGGCACCTCCAGGCCCAGACCTGCCTTCACCCAGGCCTGCCTTCACCCAGGCCTAGCACCTGGCCTCAGGCCGCCCCTGTTGGAGCAGATGGGGTAGCACAGAGACAGGCCCTGCCTGGGGTCCTCCCAGCAGATGGGAGCACTTTCTCCTCCCCGGGCTGAATGGCCGACCTGGGCTGGAAAGGCCGGCATTTCCCGGACTGGTGCCGGAGGTGCGAGGCCGAGAAGCTGAGTCTGGGAAACGTAGCCCCGGAACCCTGAGGCCCAAGGCTAGGCCCTGGAGACTTTCAGTATCCGGTTCTGACCCAAAAGTACAGGGGCCAAGTCCACCTGACCCCAGAGCCTGCAAGGGCCCATGGGTGGGGGAGGATACCACACTTCCAGTAGGTTCTGGGGTCAGGCTGCTGTGCCGGGGAGTGGGAAAACCCCACTCAAGGCACCAGCATACCAGCCTCCCCCCTCCCCCCATCAATGTAGACCGTGCTGGCCTCCAAGAAAAACCCAGATCCAAGAGCTTTAGCAAAAATGTTTAATCTCTTCGTGTGTGTGTATTTACAAGTACTAAATCTGAAGAACAGCAAAATAGGAAATCGCCGTCTATTTACATTTTGTGGGCTAGGTGCCCAGTGGCCACTCTGCTTCTGCGAGAAGCAACGGCCGGGGGGGACTCTTTTTTACTGGGGGGGGCAGCTTGGCGGCATTAAAGGACAGCTAATTGTGGGCTTTGTCTGAAAAATAGCTCTCGCTCTCTCTCGCTCTCTAAATATATCTAATCTAGCTTGTGTAGCACCAACGACGTGAGCCATTGAAGTCCCGAGCCTGGGGACAAGCTAGGACGGAGGCTCTTAGCAAGCTGGGGGGCAGGAGAGATGAGTGGGGGGGGGAGGCTCTGCCTCAGTGTGCCCCGGGCCCTCTTCCACGCCCTCCAGGCTCCCGGCCCCGGGAGTGTAGGCCAAGCTCGAGGTATATGGAGAACGGGGCGTGAGAGCCCTGACGTTCCGCAGAGGTGGGGCGGGCTGGGGCATGAGAAACGGAGGGCAGTAGCAGCAGTGTCTAGACGGGGGGGGGCTGGGGGCTGCAGAGGAACCCTGCACAGAACAAGGTTCTTGCCTGGCCCTACGTACCCCCTTCCCGCAGGCCGGTGATGGGGGCAGAACCCCCGCAGGTGGACACCTGGTGACAGGGGTGCTTTGGAGCTGGGAGGACATGAGAACTGGTGAGGAGAAGCCAGAGCCTACTAGCGGGGGGGGGGGGGGGGGAGGAAGGCATGGGGGCCAGCCCTGGCTGGGCAGAGAGGGCCTGGCACGGGCCCCCCAGCTTGCATGTAAACAGCTAACTTAAAGTGCCTGCACCCCACAGCAGTGCTCTGCGGAGGCTGTGCACCCCATCCCAGGGTGTGGCTCAGGCAGGGCTCCCTCACCCTCACCGGTGCCCGCACACCTGGGAGGTCCTTGCAGGAACCTGCGGCCTGCTGGGATGAGCCCAGGGGGCCCCACTCCTCGCGCAGATGAGCAGCTCTAAGGAAGGGGCGTTGGAAGTGGATTCTACTAAGGGCGACTGGAAGAACAGGGCTCCAAATACAAGCCTTCATACAAGGAAGACATGGGGGTGCGGCCAGGTGAGTCAGGGAGATGGGTGGCACCCCAGACAGGGTTTGGGGCTGAAGCAAGGTGACCCCGAAAGCACCCTCTCAGAACAGCCTCTGCTGCAGCCCCCCCCGCCCCCGAGTTGGCCCTAGAAGTGAGCCCCCCAGGGCTGTTCTTCAGCAGGCCGTCCCCTGCGGCGTGTTGGGGTGCAGACTGGGGGACCCTGATCAACCTTGGTCACAGACTTCCCACTCCTTCCCTGCCCCCGATTAACCTTGGTCACAGACTTCCCACTCCTCCCCTGCCTTGGGAGAAGGTGGGGAAGCCCCCCAACCCGAGGCACTGGGCTTTTATCCCGGCTCTCATGATTTAGGGGACCTGGGCTGTAGCCAAGGGGCTTGGGGTGGGGTTGGGGAGCGGCCACAGTTAGCTGTCCCTTAAAGTCCAGGGAAGTTTCTAGTACCATCAAAAAGGGGGAGCAGGAAAAGGGGGCAGTGGGCTGCTCGATTGCTTTCGTAAAGGACTGAGCGATTAAAAAAAAAAGAGAGAAAGAAAAAGAGCCATAATAAAAGGCCTACCACCCTCTAGTACTCAACACTTGCAGTTTTAAAAAGATCAAGTCAGACTAAACGCTAGCACAGTCATGCAGGAACGCGGCCGGGCCTGGAAGCTTTCGGGGGGCCGGAGGAGACCCCTCTTCTCGGCACCAGAGGAAAATCAGGACCCTGCACGACGAGGGGGGTGTGGGCGAGGAGGGGTGGAGGCGGGGGTGCCCCACTCGGGAAACTGGCCGCTTTTTCCTGGCCATCCGGTGTCACTTTCCCACTGCCCAGCTCTCCTTGCACTGCACTGTCTCTGGAAAGTGCTGCTCCGGGACTGTACAGGACCCCACTGGGGCTGGCGGCGAGGCAGAGCCACACACACACACACACACACACATATACACACACACACACACATATATATATATATATATATATGTGCATATCTATGTATAGGAATCTACACGGCTTCTCAGTAAAAATTTGTTCTCTCTCACTCACTGAGGGCAAAAAGGACAGAGTCGAGCCCTGGACCCTCTGGTCACTGCCTCCCGCTTCCAGTCAGGTTGGGAAGGGGGTGAAATGTACCCCCAGGTGTCCCCTGCTCCTGGGGCCAGCACACTAAAGAGGTCCTGGCCTGGAAGCGGCTGGCAGGCGGAAGAGGAGGAGGGGGGAGGGGAGGGCGGAAGGTAGGCATTGGGCGGGCGTGGGCACATGGGGGAAATAAATAACAGGAACATGCGCTCACACCTCGGAGCCCCGGGAGTCACAGCCCTGAGGACAGAAGGGGAGTCATGTCCTCCCAGAAGTCACTTGGGAGCTGCTAGCGGGGCATCCTGCAGCCCCTCCATAGGAGGGAGCCGGGGCCTCTCTCTGGGGGAGGCCAGGGGACCCCGGCCTCGGCCACGAGAGCACACGGGCGCCACTTGAGGCTGGTGGTGGTGGTGCAGCAGCTAGTGTGTGGGGGCCGGTGTGGCTGGTGACCCGAGGTGACCCAGCTGACCTCGGCCGAGTGCTGGGCCTTCCCCTGGGGCCCCTGGTCCTCAGACTCTGCCCAGGACACCGGGCCTGCAGCCCCTCCTCGGCCTCTTCCTGGCCCTGGCTGCCTGCCTCCTGGAGGGCTTGGGCATCACCCGAGTCCCTCCGTGGTCACCCTGTGCTCGGAAGGCCTCCGGCTGCACCTGGGCCCCCCCCAGCCCTGTGGCAAGTGGCCTGGGTGGGGAGGGTGGGCATCACCCACACCAGTAAGAACGGGCACTCCTGGTAGGAGAACAGTGGGGAGCCCCAGAGCACACGGGCGCCGAGTACCCCCGGCTCTGGCTGTGGTCGGAGGCCGCCCCTGAGGGCCTCTGGCTGGCATCCTGCCGCGCGGTCCCGGCGGCTCAGCTGCTCAGGGCCATGGTGTCCACCACCTGCTCTAGCTTGCTCCGCAGCCGCTGCCGCCGCGCCTGTTCATCCTTCTCCAGGGCTGTCAGGATCTGCGGGGGCCGGGCGTTAGCTGTCCCCCACTTCCAGCTGAAGACGCTACAGCGCCCTGCGCTAAGGAACCCGCCAGGCCTGTGAACTGCACCCCGCCTGGGGGCGCCACCCAGGAGAGACGCTCCTCTACCTGGAGCCCCGCCCCCGATCCCGGTGGCCTGCGGAGGCCCGGGGCCGCATGGTGGCGTTGGAGCCGGACGCTCACCTCGTCCTTGTACTTGGTGATGTAGGAGTAGATCTCGTGCAGGGCGCTCATGCTGTTGAACTGGCTCAGGTGCAGCCGCGACTGCTCGGCCAGGTACGCACTCATGTCCTGGTCACTGATGGCGGGCATCTTGGCGATGTCGGCGTAGTACCTGCGGCGGGCGGCAGGGGGCGTGTGAGCCGGGCCCGGGGCCTTGGTGCCCGCCCGCCCGCCCGCCCGCCCCGCCGGGGCGCCCACCTCTCCACCCAGCTCTTGTAGTTGGGGATGTCCTTGGCATAGAGCAGCTTGTTGGAGGGCGAGTCCTTGCCCAGCTTGTGCTCGGACGTGGAGCAGGAGTCCATGAAGGTCTGCGCTACCACCGACAGGCAGGCGTCCGTGATGCTGCTCTTGTGGATGTCAAACACGAACTGCGGGTTCTTGATGACATTCACCCAGAAGCGCAGGGGCAGGCTGCGGGGGGCGGGGTGCACTGAGCTGGGGCCTGGGCGTCCTTCCCAAGGGCCACGGCGGGCTGGCCAAGGGCCACTTAGTTGGGGGTGCTTCCCCCCCCCCACCATGAGCACACACTGCATCAGACTCCCTCACTCTGGAGCATCAGGGACACGGCCCACAGACAGTCACATCTGGGCCCAGAACGCCACTCTCACGCTGGGCCACGAGACAGCCACTAGCCACGTCACGGTGAACAAGGCTGGAAACTCAGATTACCAGCTGCACACCTCACACATTATGTGTTCAGTGACCACCCTTTGAGTGTCATATGCTCAGTGCTGGCAGCACATAGAAACCCGAGTGCCAAGGGGTGACACCCCGGGGGACAGGGGAGGAGGACAAAGCTGGTGTCCAATTCGGGGAGTCAAAAACCAGACAGGCAGTGGTCGCAGGTCTTGGGCTGGAGGAAGGTGGTGTCAACCCCATGGGAGGTGAAAACCACCAGAGCCCCCCGTCACTGGGTGCTACAACAGGCTCCCCGGGACTGTCCTGCTAGACACACAGAAGCCCACTCACGCCTACCCTTACCCAGACTCACACTTGCAGGTGTCACCCCAACCAAAGGGAGACTGCAAGGTGGAGCAGAGGGCATGCCCAGGTCTGGGGTGGTGGTGGCAGGTATCTCCAACATGGGTGAACTGGGAAGGCCCACAGGTACAGGGGCTGTGGCAGGGAGCCCGGCAAGAACTGGGCCATTGGACCAGGGCCCAGCTTAGGCCATTGCAGTCCAGTCTCTGTGTCTGTACTTCCCGAAGCCCAGCCCCTGCCCCAGTGTCCCAGCAGCCCCTGCCCCAGTGTCTCAGCAGCCCCTGCTCCAGTGTCCCCAGCAGCCCCTGCCCCAGTGCCCCAGCAGCCCCTGCCCCAGTGTCCCAGCAGCCCCTGCCCGAGTCTCAGCAGCCATGCCCCAGTGCCCCAGAAGCCCCTGCTCCAGTGTCCCAAGCAGCCCCAGCCTGTGCCACAGCAGCCCCTGCCCCAGTGTCCCAGCAGCCCCTGCCCCAGTGTCTCAGCAGCCCCTGCTCCTGTGTCCCCAGCAGCCCCTGCCCCAGTGTCTCAGCAGCCCCTGCCCCAGTGTCCCAGCAGCCCCTGCCGCAGTGTCTCAGCAGCCCCTGCTCCTGTGTCCCCAGCAGCCCCTTCCCCAGTGTCTCAGCAGCCCCAGCCTGTGCCACAGCAGCCCCTGCCCCAGTGTCCCAGCAGCCCCTGCCCCAGTGTCTCAGCAGCCCCTGCTCCTGTGTCCCCAGCAGCCCCTTCCCCAGTGTCTCAGCAGCCCCTGCCCCAGTGCCCCAGCAGCCCCTGCCCCAGTGCCCCTGCAGCCCCTGCCCCAGTGCCCCTGCAGCCCCTGCCCCGGTAGCCCCTGCAGTACCAGTTGCTCTTCCAGGTGTGCCGCACGTCAGCGTCGTGGATCTGGTGCTGGTCGGCCTGCTCGTCCAGGAAGTCGAACATGTACTTGATGGCCAGCGGCAGGGCCGAGCCGCGGTGTGCCGTGCTAAAGATGGTCTCGAACAGGTCATCCACGAACTTCTGCAGCGTGCCCTGGGGCGGCACAGAGAGAGCGCTGGGACCTGCCCTCGCCCGGCTCTCGTGGCCGTGTCCCCACCCGCCTGCCCAACCGCCCGCCCACCTTGGTGGCCAGCAGCCGCGTCAGGTAGATCTCGGACACCATCTTGCTGCCCCGGTCGCCCTCGCGCTGGTCTAGGTGGTCGTGGTTCTTCACCAGGTGCCACAGCTTGGTGCCGCTCTCCAGGTCGGGCGTGATCATGGGCGTGCGCGAGCGCAGGCTGTCGGGGCTGCTGGCCGTGCGCAGCATGCTCTCTGCGGGCATGGTGCCATCAGCGCCCACCCCGCCACCCAGACCTCACTGTCCCCACTGCGACTCTGCGGCCCTCAGCCACCGACCCTCGGTGGTGGGGACAGTGACCCCAGGAAGTGCCATGAGCAGCCTTGGCCCAGCCCCGCACTCACCGTATCTGCTGAGGGACTTGGTGAAGGTGGACGAGTTGGAGATGTTGTAGGCGGACGTCTGCTTGGGCACCAGGGCCACCGAGGACCCGTCTGTCACCTGTGCGCAGGGTGGTGTCAGGAGACGCGTGACCCACTGCGGGAGACCCCCCGCGGCCGCCCCCAGCACTTCCTGGCGCCACCCACAGTGGGTCTGGCAGGTCTCTCCGGTGGACCCCCGCCACCAGCCCCGGCCCCGCCCCTGGCGCTAAGCACCTGGTAGTGAGCCAGCGTGTTCAGCCTCTTCCAGTCGTTGTCGATCTTGGTGGTGACGTCCTCATCCTGCAGGATGATGCGTGCCATGCGGCCCTGGCGCCACTCTGCGGGGGGAGGGGGCGCTGTGGGGACGGCACCCAGACAGGGTGTGCCGCCACCCAGCTTCTCTGGGCAGGAGGAGGAGGAGGCCAGCGGGCTGGGGGGGGAGCTCAGGAGAGCTTCAGCCTTCAGAATAGAGAGGGGGAGGGTTCCCTAGCTCCCAGCGGGAAGCTCAGGCCCTGGCATTGAAGCCTGTGCCCAGGGGGCACCCCTCTCCTCCCCCTCCTCTCCCCACCCAGGCAGCCACCCTCCATAGCTGGCCTGCTCCCAGTCCCCAGCTCTAAGCCCGACTCCTCAGCCCAGGCGCCCGTCCCTCCAGTCTCCCTAGCTCATGGGGGCCTCCCAAAACCATGTGCTCATGAGCCCGGGGTCCCTCTGTCCCGAGGGTCCTCATGCCCCCTGTTCCCACCCCCGTCCCACCCCAGGCTGGCCGGCCGGCCTGCTCACCCAGGTCCATGTCCCCAGCCTTGGGCCGCTGTGAGTAGGGCACACCCTTGTACACGGCATCCAGGAGCTTCTCCTTCACCTGCGTCACCGTGTCACAGTTGAGCCCCTTCACCGGCACCTCGGGTGCATTTTCGTTCTCGGGGTTCACGCAGTTCAGGGTCTGGGGGGAGGGGACAGGCGGCATGAGCCCCAGGCCCGGGCAGGTGTGGGCTGCGGGGGGTGGGGGGGTCCTCACCAGCGTCTTGTAGTCGATCTGCTGGCGGATGAGCTTGTCCTCGCTCAGCGAGTAGCGAGCCTCGCCGGTGATGGCGTCGATGGGGCCCTTTTCCATCTGCTGCTTGATGGCGCAGTACAGCATGAAGAGCGGCTCCCCCGCACATTCCTGCGGGCAGGCGGCGGGCGGGCTGTGGCCAGGGCCCCAGACTTGCCGCCACCCCCACCCCTCCAGCGTGTGGACCCCAAGAACAAAATGGGCACCACTCCCGAGTCTGCACGGAGGCCGCTCCAGAGCCAAGATGACTATGCCAGGGAGTGAGTGGGCCCATCACAGTCATGTGCCCCCTCCGAATAAGGAGAGGACCCCAAATGCCACCTGAGTCTGGAGGGCTGAGCGCAGAGCCCAGAATACTTGGAGGCCAAGCGGGGGTGGCGCCAAGGGACACCCAGCTGAGCCCTGAACTGATACCATTGCTTTAGAGCACAGGTGAACGACCCAGCACTGCTCACTAGCACCGAGGGGGCCGGAGTCTATGCTGGGGCCGGTGGGACCTCGAGCCTCGAGGGCTGGGGTCTCCTGGGCGCTCAGCAAAGGCCTGCCCTGTACCTGTCACTCTCGCTGCCACCTGGAAGGCCACCTCCTGCCACCCCAGCGACCCTGTGTTCCCACCTCAGGGCCTTTGAACCTGCTGTCCTTCCACCTAGGACCCCCCACTCCTCCTCCTCCTCCGAGCCCTGACACGGATGCTGCGGGTGCCTCTGTGTCAGCTACAGGGGCAGCCATGGCAGAGCGCCCCGGGACCCAACCACCCCACCTGTCTCTGGATTAGGGTTCATTTGCAAACTTGGCTCCATGATGCCATTTGGGAAGGAGACACAAGGGGGCATGTAGGGGGACACTGAGGTATTAAGGGCACCTCTCTTCCTAAAAACTTTCTCAGGAGAGAGAGGCCAGTGGCGGGGGCGGGGGGGGGGGTGAGGCTACTGGCCAGAGGCTGTAGAGCAAACACCAGGAAGCCAGGATTTGAATCCAAAGGCAATGAAATCTAGAGCACTCGGCCCTTGGAGTCTAAGAAAGGGCCACCTGAGGGGAGGCCCGCTCTGCTCTGCGCTGAAGAAGACAGCAGGAGTGAGCGCGGCAGGGAGCGGAGGGCAGATCCCCACCTCACACAGCACACCAGTGACTGAGCAGGGGCTGTGGAAGAGGGAGGGCTGCTAGGATAGAGAAGGAGGGAACTTCTACAGCCTCCTCAAAGAAACAGCCCTAGAGAGATCTGAACGGTGAAAAGAGAGAACTCAGAATAATCCCAAGCGGCCACCAAGTTGGTGAAAAGGTGCTGACTGGAGACAGGCCTGAGAAAGCTGGCTGGCTTTCACCCTGCACTTGAGAAGCCGGCGTGGGCACTGGGGGAGGGGCCGGGGATGGAGCCCAGTGGGAGAGCACGTGCTTTCCATGCGTGAGGCCCTGGGTTCAATCCCTGACACCAGGATTAAATCAAACAGATGTAAAGGACTGACATAGGCAGCTCCCCCCAGCCCCGACTATACTTCTCAAGTGGGACGGTGACCTCCTTTGCAGGACCAGCCCCGACCACCCTTGTCTCCTCCAGAGATGCCACCAGGCATCCACCCAGCCAGCAAAGAAGCTGGAGCAGAACACTGTCTGCAGCCCCCTTGGCTGGGGACCCAACTCACCCAATGCCTGCCAGCAGCCCAGACTTAACCACGGCCAACACCAACCCCAGGGACACTGCGCCCTCAATAAAGACAACGCAGGAGAAACGCCTGCTGCCCGCCCCCTCTGCCTGCCCCCCGGCCCCTCCTCTCCTGCCACCCACCTTGAGGAACTTATACAGCAGGAAGGTGAACCAGTTGGTCAGCATCTTCTCTGCCACCGACTCAGTCCTGGGACAGAACACAGGGAGGGGTGTCACAGCTCCTGCCACCAGGCCCCCCGCAGGGGTCTTGCCCCCCCCCCCCATGAGGTCAGGCCTCCCGGGCAGCAGGGCCGCCCATGCCACCGGAAGCCTCACTCCTCACCCCCCGCAGGCTCACCGCCGCAGCAGCAGCTTGGGGTGGTTCTTGTTCTCCAGGTTCTTTTCGATGAGGTCGGCCAGCAGCTGCTTGAGCACGCCCGTGGCGTACTCCATCTCGCCCTGCAGGGCCGTCATGATGAGCGAGGCCACGTTGCCGCGGTCGCGCATGGAGAAGCTGCGCTGGGCCTCCAGCGTGCGGATGAAGGTCAGCAGGAAGTGCTTCTTGGTCAGCAGCTGTCCGAACAGCGTCAGTGACTTCTCCACATTGGCCTGCACCTGGCGGGGGACACGGGCCTGCTGGCACCTCGGTGGGACACCCAGCACGGGCCGGTGTGGGAGAGGACATCCGTGGGGCTGGGCCTGGTTGGGGACAAGGCGTCCTGACAGGTCCCCCGGACCAGGGCCACCGCGTCCACCTTCCCGCACCATGGCAGCTCCTGCAGCTCAGGGGAGCCTGGTACAGCGCCCACTGCCGGGCCCCAAGCCCACGCTCTGACTCCACCCTCCCCTCAAGCTCCAGTGCAGAAACCGTCCTCCTCACTTCACAGGGCAGGATGCTCAAGTCCAGACAGAGAAAGAGGCTTATTCAAGGCCACACTGTGTGCATGTGGGAAGGAGGGGTGGGATGCAGGCATGGCTGGCTCCAGGACCTCGGCTCTGCCTTTTATCTGCAGTTAAGTCTCGGCAGAGCAGGAAGTTCCTGACGGTACAGTGCCAGAGGCTGTGGGGGTCTCCCAGTGACAGCTGGCTTTGGGCCCAAGCAGACAGGCCCCAGTAACATACACAGCCACAGCCAAGAGAGCAGCGAGAGCAACAGGACAGGCGGCGGCAGCAGGAAAAAGACTCGACAAGAGGAAAGCACGGAGCGACCCCAGGTGCTGCCCGTTCAGACTCAGTGAGGGAGAGCATCCTCCACCAGAGCCTCACGGGGGCTCCTCAGCACCTGAACCGGGCAGGGACGAAACTACTTTGGCCAAAGACTGTCCCGAAGCCGACACGTGGGCTGGACGTGGGGCCGGCCCTCCCCCTAGTGGGCGACAGTCAGCAAGCTGGGCACTGCCAACAGCTGAGGAGCAAAGCCCAGCTCGCTGAGGACCTCCGTGCCGCGGCAGCCGTGCTCTCACATCCCGAACCGCCCCCTGCACGCACGCACGCACGCACGCACGCACGCACGCCAGTGGGCCCTGGCCCGCTGGGGCCCGGTTCCCAAAGCCACCGGAGACAGACAGATGTGTGGGACATGCGGTCTGGAGGCCCCAGCAGGCCCTCCTCCCCAGGCCTAAGCCCTGAAGCCGCAGCTCACCTCCATCTCCTTGAGCACGGGGTGGTCCTCAATGCCGGGGAAGAGCACCCGCATGGCATAGGTGCGGTAGTCCAGGAAGGGGATGCCGGCGCCGTCCAGGTCGTTGGTCAGCTCGTGGATGTCAGTCTGCAGCTCTGCAAAGGCTGCGGCCGGGCGTGGGGTCAGGGAGGCCTGCCCCGCCAGTCCCTGCCAGGCCACACGTGGTCCAGGCTCGAGCCCCGGCCCTGGCACTCACTAACCTTAAAAAACCACTCTGCCCCCACCAGGCCTTAGCCTTCCCCGTCCTAACCCTTGGCTCTGCTTGGCTGCCGCAGGGCAAGAACAGAGGATGCTGCCAGGCCCAGAGGGCACTCCAGGCCTCAGGCGGGGCGGCACCATAAGAGGAATCACTGGCCTCCGCTGTCTGAGCAGGGATGGGGCACGGACAGGTTGGCAGGGGTGGGAGGGTGCGGGCAGGTGGTACAGCAACTGCGCCAGGGGGGCTACGGGAGCACCCCAGACACTCAGCCCCACTCCAGTTCTCCCTCTTTCAGAAACAAAAGTGGGGAGGACAGACAGGCCCGGACGGAACATTCCCGAGTGGTGAGAGTCGCCTGCAGTAGGCCAGACGACACTGTATCTGATCAGGAGCCAGAGACGCCCGGGCGGGCTCTGGAGGGCTGGCAGGTTGAATTAAGCGCTGGCACCTCCATCTCTGGGCACTGCTGCCAGCGCCTGGTTATCTCGGCCCGGCTAGCCCGACAGCCTCCAGGCCCACATGGCCACTGGCACAGAGAGGCATCGCACACGCCAGCCTCAGCACACAACCCTTCTGGTCTCTGGAGGCCCTGCCTGCAAAGCTCGACTCCAGCCCCGTCAGCTTCTGCTCAGCTCCGGGTGCCCGCTGGGCCCTGCCAGGACTGCCCAGCACAACTAGTGCTCACTCGGCTCAGTGCCGCAGACACAGCCACTAGGAGCGATGGGCCTCGGGCAGCAGCTGCCGCAGCAACAAACTCCAGGCCCCTGCCACACCCCTGGACAGGAGGACCTTGGGACCGGTCACCCAGGCTGGGATGTCCACCGCTGACATCTGGGGACAATTCAAGTTCAGCCTAGGCAGCAGACCAGCAGCCTCGGGCGTGCACTGTCACCGCTGCCACCACTGATGCGTCCACCTGTGCTCACTACCTGGGCATTTCATGTGAGGCTCTGACTCTGACTTTTCCTCTTCCTTCTTTTAACAAAGCACCACTCAGCTCTGGCTGAGAGTGGTGCTGGAGATCGGACCTGCGGCCTCAGAGCCTCAGGCATGAGAGTCTGGTTGTGTGACCATTATGCTGTCTCCCCAGCACGAGCAGGGCTCTGCTACACGACGCAGGGGCCGTGAGTGAGGGCAGGTGCGTCTGAGTCACAGTGACGTCACCGTCGCGAGCACAGGGCTGCGTTGACCCCGGGGCCCTACAGGCCCCCACTCCCCCACCCCGTACCGCCAGCCCCACTCTTGGGGCTCACCCACTCAGCCTGGGGCCACAGGGGTACCCGCTCTGGCGGCCCCGCACGCGCACGCTCACCTTCCTTGCACTCGAGGGCCACCCGTGACTCCAGGTTGTCCATCTGCAGCTGCAGCCGCTTGAGCGTGCGGTCGGCGTCGCGGGACTTGCGCTTGTAGGCGATGAGCACGGCGACGATGACCAGCAGCAGGAGCCCGCCGCCCCCACCGATGCCCACGATGGCGGGCAGCGTCAGCAGGCTGTCCGAGTACACCTGCAGCATGCCCGGCGAGAACTCGAAGCCGCCGGCCCGGACCTGCAGGTGGAGAGCGGCTGCTCACGGGGTGTCCGGGCGGGCAGGGCAGGGCAGCGGGGCTGGGGGAGCGTGGATCCCCGGCACTCACCGTGACCTTGTGCTGCCCGGTGAGGTTGGGCGATTCACAGAGCAGCTGCGTCTCAGACACGGTGAGCGCGCAGGGCGTAGAGCCGATGAGCACCGTGTAGTTTAGCCGAGAGTTGCCGGGTGCCGGGGGCAGCAGGTTCCGGCCCTGGGGAGGCGAGCCCTCGGTGTGAGCCTCCGGCCCTGCTGCCCGTCCCCCTGCTCGCCCGCCCGCCCGCCCAGGGCCTGTCCCACCTTGAGGATGAGGGGCGAGCTGGGCTTCAACTCCAGGAGGCCGGTGGGGCTGAGCGGCTCCAGCACGGGGTCAGGGTAGTAGACAAAGGAGGTGGCGTTGAGTGCCAGCAGGGCTCGCACGTCATCCATCACAAAGCCCAGTTCGTCAGGCCGCTCCCCCAGCTCAGGGGGGCTGCGCGAGGGGTTGTCCACGGATGGGGCGCGGCACACCATGGTGGTGTCGTTGTAGACCATGCAGCTCTGGGGGCACAGGTGGCACGTGCTAAACCCGATGCTCCCGAGAGCCGACATCCCTGCTGGCAGCCCCCTCCGTCCCGGGGCCTCCTAACACAGTCACAGAGCGGGAGCTATTTCCTGGGGGCCGGGCAGTGAGACTCACGTTCTCCCTCTCGACGCCCCCGTACTTGGCTCGGATGCGGGGTTCTCGGACTGTGGCCAGGTTGGTACCCGTGACCGTGAGCAGGGTCCCTCCACTTAAAGACAAGAGGCTGGGGGTCATGGGCAGAGCCAACGGGAAGGGGCCCCCCGAGACCATATGCAGGAGTGGGCTCTCAGCGCCACCCTGGCAGAGGTGGGCCCACGGGAGGGGGGCGGGGGACCGTGCAGCCCGGCCCAGGACGGAGGTGGTGGAGGGGCAGGCCGGGCACGGCCCCCACCTGTTGATGCTCCACTCGGGGTCGATCTTGAGGATGGTGGGGTCCTCGGTGTAGTCATACTTCACCTCAGGGTTGCTGAGCTGGGCTCGGTTGATGTTGATAATAATGGGGGCGCTGCCAGGACTCTGCCCTGGAGGCGTCAGGCACCGGATCTCGCGAGAGTTCCTCCTGGAGAGGCCGGGAGGGGTGGTGAGGCTGCCAGCTCAGCCCAACCCGGCCCACTCCCCTCATTGCTCTGCTGAGATGCTGAGGGCTGGGTCCTTGCCAACAGATCCCACCAGCCTCAGCCTCCCTGTAGCAATGTCCCTGGCACCCTGCCCTGGGCAGGTCCAGCCCAGCAGGCATCGTGAACACCTGAGCCAGTGGGAAGGGATGCCCGGAGCGTCACCGCAAATCCCCCAGCCTGGGTGGGGGGTGGCCCTTGGTCAGTGGTTCCTATTGACCACAGTGCTACCTCTGCCGAGTCTGCGGCTTCCGCGAGCGGGGGGCCCTGTCTGCTATGCTGAGTGCCCCGGACAGGGGGTGCCGGTCACCCCACGGGGCAGGCAGCCAGCCAGTCTCAGCCTACACTGGGTCCCTGTGCCCGAGCTTCCTTACTGCAGTGGGGAGGCCCCAAAGCCGCCAGGCCCACACGGCAAGGCTGCAAACACCAATAATTAGTCTGATAACCAGTAATTACCGCAGGAAAATATTTAAAGGGCCGTTCCATTATCATCCCTAATCTAAAATTATCCACTTCAAGCCTCCGGGCTTTTGTTAAGATTCCTTTTTTTTCTTTCTTAAAATTAAAAAAAGAGAAAAATGCATCTTGCCACGTTCACAGGGAATTCCCTCTCCTGCCTCACAGGACACAGGACGGGGCTCCCGCAGCAGGCCAGGCCCCGCCCACCAACCAGGGCCCAGCCCCGAGGCTCAGGAGGTACCTGTCTCCATAGTAACTTTGTCCGCTGCCGGTTTCCATAGCGATCACCCCTGCCAGGCTCTCCACACCCGGTTTCCCAGGCAACAGGAGGGAGCCTCCCCCCCAATGCCATCTGAACCAAGCAGCACCAGGGGGAGCAGCCCCCAGAACTCCCACTTCCCGTCTGCACCCCATACCAGGAGAAGGAGCAGGGCCGGCCGCCAACGGACACGGCCACATCACTACCCGCGTTCAGGTGGTTACCCTCGATGCCAATCCAGGTGCCCCCGGACAGGGGCCCGCGGGCCGGGCTCACGCGGTAGAAGGTCGGCGTCTGTGGGAGGAGGCTTGTGCTGCGACTTGGGGCAGGCCTGCCCCCCCCCGCTCTGTCCGTTGTCCCCCCCCTCCGGTGGAAGCTAGGGTGCGAGGGACTCAGGGGAAGGGGACATAGGGGGAACAGGTGAGGTGGGGTGACAGGGCTGCAGAGGGACCAGGAGGCGTCCACAGCGGTGGTCTCGAGGCTAACCTAGTCCTGCACAAAAGGGCCTCAGAGCACCAGGCCACCGGGACAAGGGATCGGGGCTCACCACAAAAGTGAAGCGCTTGGGTGACAGTGCGCGGTAGTGAGTGGAGCAGTCGCGCACGCACACCTCCACCAGGGCATCGTGGGCCCGCACGCTGCTGGCGTCCCCGATCTCGCAGACGATCCTGTGGACCCAGGCGGCCTCAGGGCGGGCAGGCTAGGAGTCTGGGCCCCGCCCCTCACCCACCTGGTCACCGGGCCCCCAGCGCCAGCCGCCCGACCGGGCTGCACTCACTGCTCAGCACTGATGTACTCGCTCTCCACTGGGCTGCACAGCACCTTGCCCACACGCACGCCCAGGCGCACGTCCTCGAAGCGCAGCCCCAGGTTCTCGCCCGTGATGGTGAGCCGCGTGCCTCCCTGCCGCGGGCCGGTCTCGGGGGACAGCTGCGGGGTGCCAGAGCTGGAACCTCGGTCACCGGTGGACACCCAGCCCCTCCCAGCTCAGGGGCTTGGCCTACCTTGTGGATCTTGGGGTCGGTGCAGCGGCTGCTACCGTGGCGGGCATGCATCCAGGAGGTGGGCGAGTCTGCAGGGCAGTGAGGGCGCAGCGAGCAGCGGCGCTCAGCCACGCACCAGCCGCACTCAAAGCGCGGGTCAGCCTTGAGGCAGAGGCCACAGCTCTCCCGCAGGGCAGGGCACTTGTAGAGGTGGGCTGCGGGGAGCACAGGGTCAGCTGGGGCCCCAGACCCAGGAGCACTCCCACCCTACCCCCAGACTAGAGACGACCCCGCCCCCAGCAGCGAGCCATCGGCCCTCAAGAGGGTACACTCACACCCCCGGGAGCGACGCGGCCGTGCCCCCAAGGCCCATCTTTTGCACCTGAGCTCTGCGCACTGCCCCCAGGACGCCCGACCACCAGCCACAGCCCTGCCATGGGTCAGCCCACCCCACTGACCCTGGATGTTCTGGGGGTTGTCAATCACGAAGTTGCCATTCCACACCACCGACAGGTTCACAGGCAGGTCGCTGATGTCGTTGCCCTCATAGGAATACTGTAGGCATCGGGCACGGTGGTCAGGCCCTGCCCATGGGTTCTGGGGTGCAGGCCCTGCCTGTCCTTCCCACCTCTGGGACTGGCCCCAAGAGCAGGCTTGGTAGGCCAGTGGCTGGGGGGTCATCGAGCCAGAGGGGCACAGCCAGCAGGAGCTGGGCACCCCAGAGCTGCCCCGCCCGGCTACCCAGCCCCGCAAGCCCCTGCTCCCTCCCTAGTGCCTACAGAGGGGCCTCCTGTAACGGGACCACTGCCTACCCTGCCCAGGTACCCCCTCCAGGGTGCTCTGAACCTTCAGTTTACCAGACTCCTTCATCTACTCCAGCACTGCCTGAGGGTGGGGGGAGGGGGCTTAGTCACCTGTGCCTGCCCTCCCCCCACTGGGCTCAGGAAAGCAGCCCTCCTCCCCAGGAGCCCAGTCCTGTCCCTCTTTCTGCAACGGAGGACCTCCGATGCGCTCGTCAGTGATTCATCATGATTTTATCTGCAGGAACTTAGCTGGATCTGATCACATTCCCTGACTCCCCTTTCCCTTTAAACACCTTCGCAGGGAAGATAAATAAAAGTGGGCCTGCTGTGGCGGGGGCAGTGTGGGGACTGACGTAACAGAGGATCAGAGACGGGGAGACATGGGAGGCAGAGATGTGGTGGGAGGCTGGGGAGGTGGAGAGGACTGGACTGACTGCAGCACAGGCAGGCTCTAGGGGAGATTCCAGGTCCAGGGAAGGAGCAGCGAGGGGCCACCAGTAGCAGAGGGCCAGACCTCGGACCTCAAGGTCCCTTCCCAGAATTCTAGAGGTCAACACCCCAAGCCTTACAGATGGCCCAAAGCAGCCCAGGAAAGCGGAGGTCACAGGGGGAGCAGGGGACAGTATGGCACCACTGTCACCCTCAACCCCCAGAACAGGGGCGGGCTTTGCAGAGACCCCTTAACTCAGCGCACTTGCTACGAGGCTATTACAATAGCTCCAGTCGCACCGCACCCGAGTGTGAAGGCCTGTCTGCCAGGGCCAGCTCCAGGGTGCCGCCCAAGACTCATGCAGTGAGTGCTGGGCATGTCACCTAACCTCAGGGCTCCAAGGACCCCAGGTGGTGATGACACTGGGCGCTTCTGCTCACCAATAAGCCGACTTCCTCCCCTGCAGGCCCCAAGGGCCCCCAAGGCTGCCAATAAGCCAGGTCACACCCCCCACCCCGCCTTGTCAGGCTGCCCACTCCCCCACTGGACACTCCGTGCGGAAGGGTCTCTCCCCAGGTCCCATGTGAGGAGCCTGGACTGGACTGGGGGGGGGGGCAGCACCCCGAGGAGTGCCTGCCCAGCAGGGCCCGCCTCACCGAGGAGTTCTGGCACTGCAGGCTGGAACTGTTAAAACGCAGGGCGGTGACGCGGGCCGGGCTCCCTGGGATGTGGAACAGGCACTCGTAGCCACGCTGTCCCGACTGTGGCTGAGGCAGGTTGCGGGCGGCCAGGGTGATGGGTTTCACCACGCCCACCGGCACGTAGATTTGGGTGGATGGCAGGATCTGCGGGCAGTCCTGCGGGGGCAAAGTGAAGGGGGCCTGCATTGCTGGGGGGTCCAGGCTGCAGACACAGGACCTGCGGGGAGGGGGGTCGGGGTTCGGGGGCTGGGGAGGCGTCATCCTCGAGGCCACCGTGCCAGCTCCATGTTCTAGAACCTGCAGGGGCCCCATCTGGCCTGCAGCTGCGAAGGCCCTTGAGGCTGCAGCTGCCAAGAGTGGGGTGCTGGGGCTGCCTGTTCCCGGCTGGGGGCTTGGGGAGCAGGTAAAAATAGGCAGAGCCAGGCAGAAACACAGCCCGGGGCCTCCGGGACCCGCGTTTCGGCAACAATAACTGATGCAATGGCCCAGCGAGCTTACAGCAGGGCTGGCGGCAGCGGAGGAGACGCCCCCCGGGAGCTCCACTGAGGGCTTTAAATAGAGGTGCTGAAAACAGCCCCGCTCCCCAGGCCCTGCTCACCTCCCAAGGCGCCTGGCCCGGGACCCACTCTGCAGGGGGACCAGGGTCTGGGGAGAGGGCTTGCAGGGCCGGTGGCTGGCAGACCTGCTGGCTTTCGGGGCGCCCCATCTCCACCTCCTGCACGGGGGTGGTGGTATTTTTCCCCCGCATCCATGCTGTCACCCAGAATGAGTCACCAGCCTCAGGGTGGTCCACACTACACTGGCCCCTCAGGCCATTGCATGGGGCGCCCAGGTCAACCCTTCAACCCCAGGGTTCCCCTGCTGCCTCCCCAAGTGCTTGTCCCCCCAACCCCCACAGGACCCCGGCTCCCTGCCCTGTCGCAGCCCCACCCCACCTTCCTCCAGAAGACACTGTCTTGCTGGCCCAGCACCCCACGTGGCCTGGGATGGGGACACAGGGCACCACTCTGCTCCCCTGTCCAGCTGGAATTTGCTCATTGGACTTGAACTTCAGTGCTTACACAGACCCAGGGAGCACACTGTCCCCCTTACTCCTAGGATGCCATGCAAGTGATCCTAGGCCTGTCCCTCCCGGTGACGAGGCCACTGGAGAGAAGACATCTGACTGCGGAAATGCCGCCCCTGCTCCTCGCTCCTGGAGAGGCCGGAACTGGGCATTCCTAGTGTGAGTCCCGGCTCCTGGCTGCGGCCACCTCAGCCCCATAAGAGCTCGCCATCGGTCGTCCTTCATGCCCTGATGTAACACAGGGTTCTTGGGGACCCCTCTCCCTCTCAGGTCGGAGGAAGCAGCTGGGACTAGTGCACTCCAGAGTGAGGGGGTCACCTCGGGATAGAAAGGGGCCAAGTCCCTCCAAACTACAAGCTTGGTCAGAGCTGTGGCTCTGCCATCTCTTAGACACATCGTCACACTGTGACAGGAAGGAAGGATGAAGCCTCTGCGGCAAATCCGCTCCCCAGACAGTCTTTCCTGACCCCAGCGTAGAGACACCGCAGCAAATGATCAAACATGGGGCTTCCTTCCACTTCCCCAGCCACCACAGAGGGCCCTGGTCCCCGAAGCCACTCACCCCACCTGCTTCCTGCTGCCTGCCACCCCTACCTACTGCCAGGACACTGCCCAGCTGCTCCTGTGACTGCATTCCCCATGTCCCAGCTGACACCCCCCCCCACTGTCACAGACTGTCACCCCAAATGCCCCTACTCCCCGCCCTCCTGACTTGTCCCCAGATGCAGAAGCAGCACTCGGGGTGAGGTACTAGCAGCACGGCCCACAGCAGGCGGCACCCACAGCCAGCAGAGGCCACAGCCTCCCGGCCCGTCAAGCTGTGTCCACTGCAGAGGAGCAGGCTGCGGCTTCCAGGCCCGGCTCCACACCTGCCCCATCCACCCCAGGGCTGGCCCATGCAGGATCTGAGAAGCGTGGGCTCCTGCAGCTCGTAAATAAAGGCCGCGCCTTGCCCAGGCTCCGCAGTAATTACCACCCAGTCTCTCGGCCACGGGCAGGACAGCCCTCAAAGGGGGAGACGAGGTCATTTCTTGGGCACCGGGCCTGTGCCAGCTGGACAGCCCTGTCCCCAGGGAGGGCCTTGCACACCCCTTTCGTCTGGAGTCCCCAAACTCAAGTCCAGGAGCAGGAGCTGGCCTGAGGCTGCCCTCCTCCCCTCAAGGCCTCTGGTCAAGACGCTCTGAAGGGATGTCTCCAAACGCCACTGAGCACCAGCCTCATGTGGTGACGGCACCTCCCAGCCCACAGCCCCCCGGGCCGGCCGTACCTCAGACACGTTGACACGGCCCTCCAGGAAGGCGCAGTCGGCCGCGTTGTGTGTGCACACATGGCGGTACTTGCACCAGTGGCAGGGGAAGGAACCATTGACACAGGACAGGCAGCTGCGGGGGCAGGGGGTGGGCAGAGTGAGGCTTCCTGTTTCTGGGCCCCAGGGTCTTTGCACTGGCTGCTGCTGTCCAGACGTCCACCTCACCCCAAGGTCTGAGGCCTCCCCTCCCAAAATGCTTTGCCTCTGGCTTCCCAGTCACTGTAAGATGCCCCCTGCACTGAGAACAGCGACAGGGTGGGGGCAGCCACCTCCCCAAGAATATAGGAGCTTGTCCCAGTCATCCCAGCATGTCCCCAGGGCCGGAGTGAGCCCACACAGTGTTCCCAGAACCTCAGGAGCCCACTGTGGGCGTTCCACAAAGACCTGGAAGGGAGTCAGTCTGCAAGTCAGTCAACAAACATAGATGTGACTGTAAAATCAGACAGCCCCCTGCAAGGCTGAGTTCGTCTCGGGGTCACCTTGCCCCTCGATGAGCACCCTCCGAGGTCACAGACAGGGAGTGGGCTCCCCAGAAACCCACGGCAGAACAGGGGCCAGGCCCTCTGCTTCTCCTGTTCTCCCTGAGCAGCTCCCTCCTGCCCATCCCTCTGCCCCCGGCTGCGCTCTGGGCACCCCTCTGTCAGGGACACTCACGACTGGTGGACGCTGCAGTTGTAGAAGACAAAGTCCACGGAGGCGAACTTCTTGCCCGTCTCCTTGGACTTCAGGTAGAGCTTCACCACGCGCTGGTCTCCTGCGTGAGTCACCAGCCCAGTCAGTGAGCAGGGCCACCCCAGCCAGGGAGAGTCACCCACATCAGCCCCCCAGCCCCCAGCCCGCTGCCCAACAACAGCACGCACCCTGGCCCCGTGTGATGGGCGCCACATCGCGGGCGGCGGGCGAGCGGCAGTGGACACGGCCGTCCTCCAGGGTGCCCTCGGACTCGGTGAAGTCCTCGAAGGAGCAGTTGACACCGGCGGAGAGGTCTGGCACATTCCAGGCCTGCAGCACGAGCTGGGCCCCGCAGAGGCAGGAGGGAGCAGTGAGCGGGGCCCCTGGCAGCTCACCCCCGCCCCGCCCCCGAGAGCCACACTCACCGGGACCTGGGACATGGTGGCCGAGACATTGCGCGGCTGCACGGTCAGCTGCACGCACTGCAGCAGGCTGGAGGCAAAGCGCTGGGGCTCGTCCGCCCGCTCGCACGCGTCCTGCCGGGAGCAGCTGCAGGCAGAGCGCTAGGTGGGCCGGGCACGGGGTGGGGGAGCCCAGGAGAACCCTAGTGACCGCCCCCCCCCCCCCCCGCCGTCATCGCCTGCACCGGGGGAAGCCCACCTCGGCGTCACACCCCATCTCCACTGGGGCTGCTCAGCTGCTCACGGGCAGAGCACCCCGTGCGGGGGGGGGCATTAGAGTTTGGGAGGGTGCCCCCACGCACCCCCCTTCTGGGCCCAGAGACTCACATGCTATGCAGGACACACCAGCCGCAGTGGGGGTCCCGAGACCCCAGGCACAGCTCGCAGGACGGGTACTGCACACAGCTCTCCACGGGTACCCGTGTCACCTGGGAGGGGACTTGGCATCAGGCCAGCCTTGCCATCGCGTGCCCAGTCCCCCTACTGCTCCGCCAGGCTCAGGAAAGCCCAGGTGGGCATGCCTGCAGGGGTGTCTGCACCGAGTACCAAGGCAGGCAGGCTGGCTCACCCTAACTTCACTCGCTCAGTCCTGTGCCTGGGGCCCAGAGGAGCCTGATGAGGGGAGTGGGTGGAGAGGTGAGGGCAGCCAGGAGGAGGCAGCCTGGCTTCTCCAGACATGGACCCCAGCCTGCCCCACCCTTGCAAGGGCCTCAGGTCACTGGGTCAAGCGGAAGGAGCAGAATGGCTGCAACTGGTCCAGAATGCAGGCTCCAGCCTTGACTGACTAGGTCACGCCAGCCCTAGACACCAAACACATGCCTCAAGTCCTACAAAGACACCCTGAAAATGCCCTCCAAAAATCTTCCAGGGAGGGGTGAGAATTTCAAACCCAGGCAGGCAGCCTGAAGGTGGCATGCATGGTGTTGGGCCTGAGCTGGCTTTAGCCACCCTCCTCTCCGCCACCCCACAGCGGTTCACCCACCCACCTGCTTCTCTGTCATGGCGTAGAGGTACCGGCGGTCAGGGCTGAGGACCAGGTCACGCAGGATGGGACTGCCCTCCTGGGCCACCACACTCTCGTAGGCCAGGGCCGGCCGGCTCCTGGGACTCCCCAGGTCCACTAGGATCTGTGGTGACGAGGACCTGAGTGAGGCTGTGTGCACCCTCCCGCCCAGCCCATGCCCACCGGCAGCCGGGCCCAGAGCATCAGCCCCCTGTGCCCTCAAGCCCTGCCAGAGCCAGGCTGCACCTCAGGGCATCCCAAGCCTGCCCAGCCCAGCCCCAGTCCAAGGTGGGGTCTCCAGGGGCCGCAGTGAACCTCAGACAGGTACCCAGCCTACCACACCAGGGCAAAGGCAGGAATGCCCCCTCCCGCTCCCCCAGGGCCAGGCAGGCACCCACCCCCTGCAGAGGGGGTGACACATGCAGGGGAGTCCTGTGTGGGGTGCGGGTCTAGGCCTGGGGCAAGGAGAAGGGGCATTGTGGAGGTGGGCGCCTGGATGAGGTGGCACGGGAAAGGGCGGGTGTCTCATCGACATGGAAATATATTCCAGATCCCAAACAAACCGGGCGTTAATTAGCCAGCTCTTCTCTGCAGCCTGTGAGGCTGCGAGTATTTTTAGTTGCTTTTACCAAACAAATGTATTTAATTAACAGAGAGACCCAGGGGGCTTTCCAGAGATGGGGCTCGTTGGGGTGGCGTCAGTGAGCGGGTCCCAGGGCAGTGACACTGGCCAGGCTCTTGGGCACCCCCCCCAGTGACGGAGAGCCTTGGCACCTCCTTCTTCACTCCCCCCACCCCTTGGCAGGACTCAGCAGGCCGAGGGCTGGGGTGGGTGGCTGGGTCAAGTTCTAGTCCCTCTAGTCCCTCTATTCCCGGCTGGGCAGCTCCAGCTGGAGACGGCAGGGCGGGCGGCCAGTGGGGTGGGGCTGGGCGCAGTGTCCGCCAGAGGCCAGAGGCCGGGACTGTGGAGGGGGAGGGCTGCATTCCTGAGAGCCTCAGCACCCCCCACATCCGCTCAGCTGCCTCCCGGCCAGGCAGGGAAATTTAAGTCAAACCAGACCCGGAAGAGGGGAGCCCAACGCCAGGCATGGGGAGGTTAGGCCTAGTGGGAACAGCCAGGCCCCCAGCCCCTAGCACCCACAGACATCTTGGCCCCCAGCTCCTGGGGCCCTGGGAATATGGGGTGCAGTGGCCTGGCCTGGGCAGACCTGTGGGTGGAGCCTGATGGAAGCCCGTCCTGCACAAGCCTGCAGCCCTGCTCTGGGTCAGCCACTGGAGGGCAGGTGCCACTCAAAGGCGGTTGGGCTCAGATGGGGGGGGGGGGGGCGCAGCTCAGAACCCACACTGCCTGGGCTCTGCTGGGCCAGGAGGAGGACAGGCTGCTAGGCTTCTCCCTGCCTCACTTCCCCGACCTGTACAGGGGGTGACAACACTCCTTGGACAGCAGCCCGGGGGCAGGGGTGGGGTGTGGGGACAGCTGGGAGCACCCCGAGGTCAGGTCCAGTCTTGGCCTGCGAGCTGAGTCCGAACTGCCCCTGTGGTCCCCCAACCCCTGCAGGTATCCCCAGTACCAGGGAGGCTGTCCCTCCCCTGCCTCCCCTGGTCTGTCCGAGGGACCATAGGAAGCCCGGGCTCCTGCTCCCACCCTCCCAGGCTGGGACAGCTGACCCAGAAGCCAGGGTGTCTGCTGGCAAGGGGCCCTCCACCCTACCCTTACATTCAGGACCTGGGATGATGGACTCCAACCCCACCTGGCCCTCCCCACAAGGGCTGACTGAGGGCCTAGATGTTACTGTCCCCAACCCAGTCAGGGATATCCGGGGCACAGCAGGAAGCAGGCAGAGTGGGCTCCTTCTGGGGGTCCTGGCGGGGGAGGGCAGGGGACAGCTCCACCCCCAGCCGGCCTGCCCAGACTACAACAAGTGGCCCCGGCAGCTGCAAAGCAAAGCGAGCGCCTGCACCCAGCTGTCCATCCACCTGCCGCACAGGCCACCTCCACCCTGTGTGCACACGTGGGCCTGGGCCTGGGCCTGGGCAGAGGGGTAGCTCTGGAGGGCACAGGCTGGGCAAGGGTGTGGGGGCGGGTACACAGCCCAGCCCCTGCTGTGTGCCCTGCAGCCTCAGCCCTGGACCTGCGCGCGCGCGCGCGCACACACACACAGACACACACAAACACAGATACACACTCACAGACACACACACTCACAGACACACACTCACACACACAGACACACACACACACTCACACACACAGACACACACACACACTCACACACACAGACACACACACTCACAGACACACACTCACACACACAGACACACACAAACACAGACACAGACACACACAGACACAGACACACACACACTCACAGACACACACACACACACAGACACACACACTCACAGACACACACTCACACACACAGACACACACACACACAGACTCACAGACACACACACAGAGACACAGACACACACACACACAGACACACACACAGACACACACACTCACAGACACATACAGACACACAGACACACACACACAGACACAGACACACACACACACACACACACACACACACACACACTCACACACACAGACGCTGGGCTCACTTTCAGGCTTCAGGGTTTGTGTGGCACAAGTACATTAAGGCCCCTGGGGCCGGGCCCGGCATGGCAGCTGGACCTGCGAACACAGGCTGCCCAGTGGGGCAGGGACACCAGCACGAGGGCATTCCAGGGAGAAGGGCTGGTGCAGGCATGAGGCAAGGCGACTGGCAGGACGGGGGTTCACACGCATGTCACCATCACCACACCCGGCCACAGCTGTCCACTTAGGGGCAGCCCACCTGGGGACAGCCTGCCCCGGGGCAGCTGGGCCAGAGAAGCAGGCAAGAGACTGTCCCCAGCTGTCATCTCCCTGCTAATGGCCAGAACCTTCCAGACAGGCCAGAGTGCCCACCTTCCCTCCCAGCACACAAGCCCCGGGGCCCACAGCCTGCACCTCTCATGTATCTGTTGGGTTGAGTGAGGAAGCAGGCCTCCTGGGACACACCGACAGACAGCAGCGTCAGGTACCCAGTACCCTGGCTCTGGGCCACGGAGATGAGGCCATTTCCATAAGTGCCAGCCTGCCCGCAGCCCACTTCACCTGCCACGCGCCCTCCCTGTCCCTCTGTCCCTGGGTGTCTCCAAAACCTGCCGGCATCCCCAGGGAGGGAATGGTCCCCAGCGACCACGGTGGGCCTGCGGAGGGAGCCCTGCCCAGGGCCAGCAAGAGGAGGAGGAGGTCCGAGCCCCAGGCTGGCCAGTCAGCTGCCCTTGCACCCATGGTTGTGGTGCTGACCAACTGCTGCGGCGGGCAGCTGACAGCCCGGCCAGGTCAGCTGTCCGAGCAACAAAAGGCCCATTCTCTGGGTGAGGGCAGGCGGGGGCGCCGGGGAGGATGTCTGGGCAGTGTGGGCAGTAAGCCAAGGCCGGCACGCGCCCTAGCCACCCGGAGGCAGGGGGCTGCCCAGCTTGGCCTCAACGGGGGAGAGGATAGTGCCCCCACCCTGCCCAACCCTCTGTGGGAGCCCCTGGTCCTGGCACTGACCCCTCTCCCTCTCTCCAGTCTAGGGTATGGGGAAGAGTAGGCAGAAGCTGTTGAGCTGGGATCCCCAAAGGTGGGCTACCCGTCCTGCCCTCAACAGGGCCCCATTCCTGGCCCCCCACCCCCACTCAGTCCCTCCTCCAAGGCCACTGTAGGTCAGCTCACTCCTCCCCGGCTAGGGACAGGTCCCAGGCACCTTCCTGGGTCTCCCTCAGAAAGGCCAGGGGGGATCCTGATACTGAAATGCAATTGGCAACTTCCTCTCGGCAGTAATTGAGTAATTAAAACATGATTTGCAGAAGGCCGGGTGGCTGTAACTGAGCCAGACACACCTGGCGAGGCGGGGAGGGTCCCAGGAGCCTCGGTTTCCCCACCACCAGCCTTCGACTCACAGAAGAAGGCAGGGCTAACCCATGCGTGTGGTGGTCCACTCTGACCCTGGGTCTCCCTGCCTGCAGTGCGCAGGCTGGGCTGGCTGGGAACTCAGAAGCTCACGGTTCCCCAAGTCAGGGAGCCCTGGGTGAACAGACCCCAGAGGCTGAACACTGCCCAGGGTGGAGAGGCAAGGCTGACCCCAGGACCCACTGCAGCCTCAACTTCAGCAGCACCAGGCTGGCCAGGGCACTGTGGGGACAGATGTGACCCGCCACCTCCCTGTCTCTCATCCCTGTCCACCGTCCCCGTCAGGCCCCTCACATATCCACCCACTGGGCCCCCGGCAGGAGCAGGAGACAAGCCCTCTGTGCCCCAGGCAGCCAGCCTCTCAGGGCCTCTCCCTGGATGCCTGGGGCAACCTCCCCACCCCACGCTGCTGCCGGCACAGGACAGTGCACCATCCACAGAACCAGGCACCGCTCAGCTCCCAGCATGCACCAGTGCACCCCAAGCAACAGGGCCCTGCTCTTCCTCATTCCGGGACATCCTTCCCGACAGACTCCTGGACTGTTCGGGCCCCTGGACCCATCTCCCACCTGGGGAGTGACCACTGACCCCTGCTGCCCTAGGCAGCATAAGCCTGGCCTCTGACCCCTGCCTCCACGGATCCTGGAAAGAATGCCCTTGACCTCTGACCCCTGCCACTGTGAATCCCGCAGGGCAAGCCCCTGGCCTCTGCCACCGCATGTCATGGAGAGCAAGCAGGTCAGCCTGCCCCCAAAGCTGCCCAAAAGCGGGGACTTGCTGCGGGGGCCCCACAGTCAGGCGCTCAGCCCAGCACGGATTTCCACATTCTCAGGTGGAGGCACACTCATTCCACCTGGCACGGCCTCCAAAGCTGCCCAGAGGCACCCCCATGGGCAGCAGGCAGGGACCGTCCCCACCTCTGCTGAGCAGAGTGTGCAGCCCTGGCAGAGTCAGCACCGGCCGGGAGGGGCAGCACTGGCAGCAGGAGCCCCGCTGGGGTACCAGGCACCTCCAGAGGGCTCCAAGCAGGGTGGCCATGGGGACTCACGGGAAGGCAGGGACGGACGGGGGCGGGGGCACAGTGGGGTGCTCCCTGCAGGGCTGGGGTGTCAGCTGGGGGCAAGGCTGCCCCAGGGACTGGGGGAGGCAGGTGCAGGCAAGGGCTCTGGGGAGAGCAAGAGGACTGGGGGCCCTAGGCAGCTGGAGGCAGCAGGCCTGAATGGGTTCGTTTCTGCCCAGCGTTTGGGGAGGTCGGGGCTAGGGCCAGCTGGGTTCCCAGTCAGCCTATTCAAGGCCAGGGAGCCCCAGGTCTGGGCACAGGGAGTGAGGCTAGCAGTGCCAACCTGTCCATGGGTCCCCAGGACCCAGCATGCTCAGGCGAGGGGCCAGGGATGACGCCCCTGTGCACACACAGTGGGGGCCAGGGCTAGGGTGGTGCCAAGGCTGAGAGAGGTCTGACCTTGACCCTCGGGAGGAGCCCAAGGGGCATGAACTTGCCCACAGTCTGGCTCGGGGCAAGAGCTGGACCCCTCCCAGGACACACCTCACTGCCTCAACACCAAGGAGAGGCGGCCAGGCAGCACCCTGGGCTAGACCCAAGCTCCAGGCCCCTCCAGCTGGCTCTGTGCTACCCCAGCCAAGGGCAAGGGGCAACAGGGAGCAGCCGCTGGAAAGACAGACCCCTGCAGGGAAGCATGGCTTCCAGAAGCAGGGACACCCCAGACTTCTGGGGGGCGGGGAGGGTCCGTGGAACCGGGATGCTCATGTCCTTCCCTCCAGGGGCCACAGTTAGGAGAAAGGCCCCTGGAGCCGCCTCAGATTCCTGACGCCAGGGCTGCTGTCAGGAGGCTGGCACACACACGCTGCCATCCTCTGCACACTGGTGCTGGGGAAACTGAGGCCTGGAGAGGCCTGGGTACTCTGAGGAAACTCCAGAGCTTGGCTATGTGTACGAGACCGGGGATCTAGCAAATGACTGGTCGGGGAGCGTGACCCCTTCCCAGGACGGCCCTCTGCGCAGGCCTAGGGTTGAAGCAAGGGCGCACCTGGATGGGGGAGGCTGCAGGCCACCACAACCTGACCCCCCAGGTGGCAGTCCCGCCTCTATGCACCACATGCAGCTGGGGGGGGAGGTGCTGCAGAGAGGGGGCCTCAGCTGGGACTTCCCAGTCCACAAACTGTGCCTCAGAGCAGCCACGAGAGTCACAGAGCTCTGCCCAGGTGGTGGCCCTGGGTTCTGGGGAGCAGAGAGGGAGGGAGATAAGGCTGGGGGACACTGTTTGGCCTGTGAGCACAGACAGCACCCCAGCCAGCTGCCTACAGGCCCCACTGGGAGGGCCTCTCACTGGCCCAGGAGTCTGGCCCGGTAGTTGGTGGGTCCTAGAGTTCCTGCCCCCACTCTACCCTGTGCCCTGGAGTGGTCCCCACAATGGGGCTGAGACAGTAGCCCCAAAACCGCAAGGGGGCTCATCCCAAAGGACGCAGATCTGGGGCACAGGAGTCCAGAAAGTGAAGGGCTAAGTCAGACACAGGACCAGGACCAGGCAGGCACAGGACCCTACCACAACCCACCGGGGAGGCCGCACCGGCCCACAGCCAGTCCGACCCAGGACCACACGCCCATTCTCACTTCACAGAGGGGGAAACTGAGGCTTGGCAGGGTGGGGGAAGGGAAGGTCCTTCTCAGCCACAGAGCCAGCCTGGGGATCCCCAAAGTCCGCGCCCCTGATGCTAATGGGGACGGGGAGTTCCCACCCGGCACACGGCAACCGGGAAGGAGGCCCCGCCCACTGGCATGGGCCCATGCCCCCACCCACCACCGACGGGCACTACAGGGCGGGTGCTGTGTCAGCATCAGGCCTTGGGACAGCTGCTACTTCACCCAGCAGGCCCACCCTGCCCTGCAGAGAGCACCCCACCCACCCACCCAGCCTTCCCTCGGGGAACCTCCACACCAGCTCCACACCAGCTCTGCTTGGCCCAACACGGCTGGGGGAACAGGGCATGCCCTGCGGTGGCTGCTGTCCTACAGCGCCCCGGGGACAGTCCGGAAGCAGGTCCCATCACAGCGCAGCTTCCCCCACCCCCGCCCTCCACGATTCTCTGTAGTCAGCAGAGGCCGGGGTGGGGGTGCCGCCCTTGGTCGCCCTTGGCCTCGCCGCCTCCTGCGGGCAGAGCGCTGGCTCAGCAGACACCGGATCCCAGAAGAGGAGGGGGCCGTGCGGGCGTCCTCGAGAGGTCACCGTGCCCTGGCAGCAGGGCGTGCACACGTGCCTGAGCGCCCCACCGGGAGGCTGGCAAGAGGGGAGCCGGAGGGCAGACGTCCCCGCGGCCCGGCCCGCTGTCACGGGAGCACGTCACCCGGAGCCCCGGCCCTGCCCTCGTCCCCACCGCAGGGCTGACCTTGCGGATGCGGCCGCTGCGCGTGCCGGCGAAGACCACGGTTCGGCCGCGGTAGTCGTAGGCGGCCACGGCGGTCAGGCCGTCGTCCTTGTCCACGTACAGGGGCGTGCCCTCGATGGTCACCGTGCCACCCAGAGGCTGGTTGAAGTCCTGCCCGCAGAAGTCGTCGTCAATCTGCAGGGGCTGCGGGAGGAGAGGCGAGATCCCGGTCAGCTGCTCCCCGAGGGCGCACCCAGGGGGGGGGGTGCTCGCGGCCACGGCGGGGCAGCGGCTTGGGCGCAGCCAAGGGACCCGGGACTCCTGGGCCCACTCTGCAGACAGCCACACTGAGGCCTATGGCAAGGAGGCCCAGCACCCAGCCTCACAGGGCCAGAAAGGAAGTCGGAGTCAGGTGGGGGCACATCCAGCACAGCACACGGTGCCTCACGCAAGGCCCTGGGTTCAAGCCCCTTGGTCCCCTCCTGAGAAGCTAAGCTTTACGTGCAGCTCTTGTGAGGCAGTGCTACAGGTGTCTGTCTATCTCTCCTTCCCTCTAGATCTCTCTGTCTCTATCTGATTAATATATAATTTTTTTTTTAAGGAGGGAAGAAAGCTGCCTGGGGGAAGGATGGGGGGCAGCCAACCTGGGGTCCAGGTCAGGCCCCAGTGGGGGCGCCACAGTGGGGAGCCCAGGGTGGGGGACCAGCCACCGCTGGTCTCCCCAGGGAGAGAGAGCTGAGCGAGAAATCTGGGGGTCGCCCATAAAAGGCAAAGGGAGGGGCTGGCTGTGCAGAGGAGACTGGAGACCCAGGAGATGGGGATCTGCAAAGGGGGCAGGAGGAGGCAGGTTCCAGGTGAGCTCCCCCTGCAGCAGGCTGGGATGTGGGGTGCAGGGGGGCAAGGGGCAGTGGAGAAGGCGCAGGGGAGGAGAGCAGGAGGCTGACCCCGTGACCCAGCGTGGCCCCAGAACAGGGACCATGAGGAAGAGGAAATGAGGGGGTAGGTGAGGGAAAGAAGGGCACAGTGCCTGGGGGAAGGAGGATGCAGAGCAGTGTGGCCTCAGCACTCCCCCTGCACCTCCACCCTGACCACCAGCTGCTGTTCCACCCGGGAGAGAGACACAGCACCTAGAATGGCCAAGAGTGCTTGGAAGATGGACACACTGGCTGGGAACGGGGGCCATGGGGTGGCAGGGCCATTCCTCACAGGACCCCCCAAGGCACACAGTGGCAGGGGACCCATGCCACCCCACACCTGCCCTGAAGACAGCCTGACATCACCCCAATGTAGATGAGGAGGCCTGCTCCACGAGGCACCCCACACTGAGGCCCCGTGACACGCTGACCCCATCACTGTGGACCACTAAGAAGTCCCCTGTGTCTTGTGTACAAACACACCGGTGCTGCACGAGTGAGCAGACCGGTTCCCGTCTCCTGGGGCCTGCAGCACACAGACCCAAGGCCTGGGACCCTATAGGTGGGACCCCTCCCTCATAGGCCCTAATCTAGATCCCACTCCTAGGGGCTTGTACTAGATGCTAATCCTAGAAGCCCACACTAGATCACAGACCGGGGGGAGAGCAGCAGGTCCTAGACGTGAGGTCACACTAGGCGACTGGCTCCCAAGCGGCATCTGAAGCCAGCCACCGGGGCCCAGAGACCACTGCAGCTAGTACCAAGAGGCTACGGTGTCTCTGGCTACCAAGCACCCAGCAGGCGGCTGCCCCGGCCTCTCCAACCTCAGGGCTGGTGTTGTCAGCTCCCGCTGCCCAAGGACAGAGAGGCCCAGAGGGCAGGCGCATGGGCAGGCACCCACGGCAAGGGTGAGCACAGCCTCCCCAGGGGAGACTGGAGCGAGGTCACATCTGAGCTGCTGGAGCCAGCCCTGCCTCTTGCTGGCTGTGTGACCTTGGGCGAGCCGGTTCAGCCCGCACCTCAGCGGCCTCAGCTACAGGTGGAGACGAGACCCGGGTGGGCGTCCCTCCCCATGTCCAGTGGGGCCTGTGGGCAAGTGGGCAGGGTCCCCTCACCCCACGTTCTAAAGGAGGACAGTGGCACAAGCTCCGGGGAGTAGTAGCACAGAGCAACGAGAGGCAGGTCCCAGGAACGAGCCCAGGGCCGTGTGGGTGCGGTACAGCCAGGCCCAGGCCGCTTTAAGAGACGTCTTCGGGGGAGTCGGGCTTAAGCGCACATGGCACGAAGCGCAGGGACCGGTGTAAGGATCCCGGTTTGAGCCCCCGGCTCCCCACCTGCAGGGGAGTCGCTTCACGGGCGGTGAAGCAGGTCTGCAGGTGTCTGTCTTTCTCTCCCCCTCTCTGTCTTCCCCTCCTCTCTCCATTTCTCTCTGTCCTAGCCAACAACAATGACATCAATAACAACAACAATAACTGCATTAAAACAACAAGGGCAACAAAAGGAAATAAATAAATACATAAATATTTTTTTAAAAGAGAGACGTCTTCGTAAGTCTACACCCGTTTCTTGTCCCACTACTCTCACTCACCTGCTGTCTATCCTGTATCTACTTCTAACCCCCTATATCAGCATGTAGACCAGGAGCAAGCTTGGAAAAGGAGAGAGAGAGAGAGACACACCACGGCTCGACTCCACCATCCGGACGGAGTGCCCTGTCCACGGCGCCAGGGATCAGTGCCGGGGCCTGAAGCAGGACATGGCATGTGCTCCACCCTGAGCCGCCCCCAGGCCCCGGCGCCCTCATCCTCGGTCGGGGCTCATCCTCTCCACTCACCGAGTTGATGCAGCCCAGCTCCTTGTTGAGCAGCCAGGGCAGCGAGAGCTTGCCCTCCCCGCGGTAGCAGGACTGGATGCGCTCCTTGATCTTCTCCTTGATGGCCCTCAGCGTGAACAGGCACAGCACGGACTCCTTGGGCGGCTTCACGCGGTTCTTCTGGCCCTGGGCGAACACGGTGAACAGCGCGTCCTCGCCCTCGGCCAGGCCCAGCTGGCGGGCCAGCGCGCGGCCGGGCCGGCTCAGGTAGGCGTCCTGCACCAGGCGGTACTCCACGCCCGCCTGCTGGCAGCCGATGGGGAACTCCACGTACGAGTAGAACTTGGGGTCGTCCACGCACAGCCGCACGATCTTGGAGGTGAAGAAGTGCTCGCCGGCCGCGTCGGGCGAGGTCAGCTGCGTGTCCAGCTGCAGCGTGAGGTAGTACACGAACTGCTCGCTGCGGAAGCTGTACACGTAGTAGATGTCGAAGGCCGGGAACTTGGACAGCGTGTCCGACGGGATCTTGAGCTGCGAGGACACAAACTCATCCTGGTACACGAAGCCGAACATGTCGGCGTCCTCCTCGTTGGCCATGAGGCGGCGGCTGGACAGGGTGGGGAAGTACTCGGACTTGCCGTCGATGGGCGTGCCCACGAAGAGCTTGGCCTGGCCCTGGCCCGGCGGCCCGGCGATGAGCACGCCGGCCATGCTGCCCGCCTCGCGCACGCTCGACAGGTAGTGCTCCTTGCGGTGGTGCGGCTCGCCCAGCTTGAAGAGGTCGTCCAGCCGCAGGAACTGGCAGATGCCCTGGGAGGCGCTGCCGCAGGCCAGCAGGCGGTTGGCGGCGTAGTCCAGCAGCAGCAGCTTGTTGACGTTGTCCGTGCTGCCCAGCCCGTGAGGGCACGACTGCACGCTGGGCGGCGGGTAGCACTTCTCGTTGTCCTCCACCGGGCCCGTCACGTGGGCGCGCAGCAGCGTCAGGTTGCCCGAGAGCTTGTAGATGCGGTTCACGGCGCCCAGGTACACCTCGCCCGTCTGCTCGTGCACCACCAGGTGGGTGAGGCCCCAGTCGCTGGCCGCGAAGGTGCGGAAGGCGGGCACCGGGCCCCCGCCCGCCCGGGGTGGCCCTGCCAAAGCCCGTGCGGCTCCCAGCAGCAGCAGCAGAGGCAGCAGCAGTGGCGGCGGGGACAGTGCCCGGAGGCCGAGGCCGAGGCCGAGGCCGAGGCGCGGCAGCAGCAGCGGCAGCAGCATGGCGAGCTGGGGCCTGGGGCTCGGGCGCTCGGATCCTGCAGGGGCGAGCCTCACGGGGCCGAGAGCCTCAGCCCTGCGGGGAGAAGAGGCGGGAGAGGGGGCGTGAGAATGGGCGCCTCATAAACCAGCCCTCTGAGGGCTCTCTGTGCGCTCTGCCGGTCCTGGAACATTCCACGCTCTGCCTCTAGGGGTGACCCAACCCAGTGGTGCACAGCCTCCTGGTCTGGGGCCCGGCGAGCCGCCAGGACTGCCAAGGCTCTGCTTGGGAGGAGCGCGGGACCCCCGCCTGGCCACTGGGGGTGCTCTATCCACACCCAAGCCTACTGGCAGGAGAATGGGACGCAGGAACAGACAGGGAGAGACAAGGTTCCGGGTCTAGAAGGACCCAGGTGACTCGCCAACCTGGGAGCCTTCATCTCCTGACTCAGGCTTTGTTCCCAGTTGAATAAGCAGCTCTCTGCCTGAGGCTCTGGGTCACGTGCTCCCATGGGTGCTGGGCAGCCCTGCTCCTGGGGACACGCAGGCCACGGCCACCTGCCGTGAGGTGAGCATAGGCCTCGCTCCTGGCTGACCTGGAGCCCTGCCATCTGGAGACTGATCCAGAAGCCAAGGTGTGTGCTCCTCCCTCCACCAGCCGAGGTTACCCGCCCACAAACTCTGGCCACAGCACCCCCTAGGCTCACCTGCTCCACTCCAGCTCCCTCACTACTCTTCCTACGAACCCAAAAGCTGAGCCCAGCAAACAGGGGGGCCTTCCAAGGGGGCTCATCCCCCAACCCCCAGGGCCTGGCAGCGGGACGAGAGAGGTCCGACTAGACTGTCACTCGGGAGACACATGGCCCCCAAAGGGGCTGCTCTTCCCAGCCTGTTTCCCTGCCTGTAAAATGGGCATGGGAAGAGCCCTTCTCCTGGAGGAAGGGGAGAGTACCCCCCCACCCCCAGCTAGTGGCTGTTCCCTAGCCACAGCCACCTCATGGGGATCAATGGCCCCACTTCATGGGAGGAGGGGGACACTGAAACCCACGGGATAGACACCTTGGGCCAAGTCCAGGCTGGGTGCTGGCCACAGGCAATCAGACCACTAGACAAGACCTTCCAGCCCCTGTGCCCTGACCAGGGTCTCTGGGCTTGTTCCCCCCTACCCCCGCAGAGATGCTCCCCACGCCCCCTCCAGGCTGCCCTCTGGTGGAGTCTTCAGCACAAGCTATTACTCTTCCCACTACAACGGGGAGTTGGGAGCAGGCCTGGCTCTGTGCTCTGCCACTGCAGCCTCAAAGGCCAGCTCAGGAAGAGCTCACTCAACAAGCACATGCGAATGAACGAGTGAGTGGATGAATGAATGAATGAACGAGTAAATGAGTGAGCGGAGCAGCCTCCACTCTCCTGGGCAGCGCATGCCCACACCCGCTGCTGGGGAAGGGGGGGGGGGGGGGGAGAGCGGGAGGGACCTGAGCCAGGACCCCACAGTGGGAGCTCCCACCTGCCTCTCCCCAGACTCTGCCCAGACGTCGCCCGGGGAGCTGCAGGCAGGCGAGGAGTTTTCCCATCTCGGGGAGCCCCGGGGAGCAGGCCAAGTGGGAAAGCAGGCTTGGGAGCCGTGGCAGAGGCCCGCCGGGCCGCTGAGTGTGTGTGGACTCCAAAGAAAACATGGATCACTCACCGGTTATGAGTTCAAAGCAGGCCTGCAATTACCAGGGGCTGGGCACTCCCTCCCCGGGGTAATTACATGTGTCTTAATGCAATTAAGGGCCCACTTTCCACAGTCAATGGGGGACCATCCCAACTCTGGCCAGGGAGGCTGCCAGCTGGGAAAAGAAGGTGGTCTGTACCCACTGAGGGAGCTTCCCACCCACCATCTCCAGGGCTAGGCAAGGCTCAGAGGCCTCTCCTATCTGAGTGACCAGAAGCTGGAGGCTGATAGACCCAAGGTCACCCAGCCAGTCCTGGCAGCTTAGGAGAATCCCACACTCCCAGAGCTGGCAAACCTGCTGCTCCCTCCGCCTACAGTGCCCAGGAGAAAGTGCTCTCAGGCCTGAAGAAGCACTGCCAGCTGCTGGCAGAAGTGGTCACTGAGCTCTGGGGACGGGGCCTGGGGCCTGCCCACCTGTTCTGGGAGGGTCACGGGGAGCAGGGGGTGGGGGGCATTCTGGGTGCAGAACAGCCAGAGCAAAGGACTGGGCTTGGACCTGCTGGACCGGACAGGGGGTGGCGGGCTGGTCAGAGACCTGCCCAGTGTCGGAGGTCAGCCACAGCCATGGGGGGGGGGGGGTCGGGGGGCAGGCTGGAGGCTCCGCTCTGGGCATGGTGGGTCCTGCCCGCCAGCAGGGCAGAGACAGCAGTATCCTCGCTCCCCGCCAAGCCCAGCTGCAACCACTGCACACACAAACCCCACCACCACCACACACACACACACACACAACCCAGACAGACAAAAGAGTGGCAGAGTCCTCTCCACAGAGAGACACACCTTAGCCCCTGACACTTTGGGGGCACGACAGGTGGGGGGCCTGAGGGTGCTGGGCAGACTCTGCCAGCCTGCCCAGAGGTACCCCACTAGCAACCACAAAGGAAAAGCTGCCCTCGTCACCCTCTGGCCCCAACAGGGGGGACCTACCAGACCCGCTGTAAGGCAAGGGATCGGGGGAGGGGGGGTCACTGGAGGCCCAGTCCTCTGGAAAAGTGCTGAGACTAGGGTGCCCTCCAGACCGGCTGTTCTGGACTCCGGGGTGGGAGCCCTGGTGGGAGGAAGCACACACAGAGACACACACACAGGCACACAGGGCAGTGACCCGGGGCCCGGCGGGCTCAGCAGAGGGCTGCCTGCTTTGTCCCCGGCACCAAGCCCCGCAGACCTCCGCGCCCAGCCCCCCTGGAGCAGAGTCTGGGCAGCCCAGCCCGGGGCAGCACCTGGTCCTCTGGGAGCCGAGCGGGCCTGGGCGAGGGGTGTCGTGGGGCTGCTCCTCCAGGATCCGGGGAGCCCCACCCCCGGTACCGACCCAGAGAGGAAGGAGGGCGCAGCCGCGAGTCTCGGAAGCCCCGGGTCCCGGGCAGAGGCGGGGGTCCGCACCCGGACACACACCCCCTTTCTTTCAAGGGGCGTGGCCCCAGCGCCACCGGAGGAGCCGGGCAGCTCCCGGCGACCAGCGGCTGCCAGCCCTGCCCGGGGCCGCACCTGGGCGCCCGCGGGGCCTCCCTGCCCGGCCCCGCCGCACAGCCCCGCCGCGCAGCCCCGCCGCGCCCCAGGCCCGGGACCGACCGGGAAGCCATCGGACGCCGCCGGGGCCGCGGGGGACCCCGGGGAGGGCCTGCGGGGAGCGGGAGGCCTGAGCACCCGGGCTGCCTCCGGGGCGCCCCCCCTCCCCGGGCCTCGCCGCCGCCGGGTGCGCGGCCCTGCCGGCCGGGCTGAGTGACGCGGCCCCCCTCGGGCTCCCTCCCGGGCCGCAGGGGGCGGCGGCGGCTGCAACTTCCACCGCGGGGGCCCCGGGCGCGCCGCCCCGCACTCCGCCCCGCACTCCGCCCGGCCCCGCGGCCCTGCCCGGCCGCCCTCCCAGGGCCTGCCCGGCGCGCCTGGCGGCCGGGGTCCGAGCCCGGCGTCTGCGCCCGGGGGCCCCCGCAAGGCCCGGCCGCCAGGGCCGCCGCAAACTTTCTCTCCGCCCCGGAGGAGGGGGCAGCGGCCGCCTCCCCCGCCCCGGCCCCGCGCCGCCGCCCGGAGCTGCCCGCCGAGCCCGGCTGGGAGGGAGCCACGGAGAGGCGGCGGCGCGGGGCCTGGAGCCCGGAGCCGGGAGGCCGGAGCGCGGAGCCCGGAGCGCGGAGCCTGCAGCCCGGAGCCTGCAGCCGGGTCCGAGCCCGGCCGGCCGGGCGGGGACGCGACGAGCTCGGCGCCGGGGCCGCGGCCGGACACGCGCGGAGGACGGGCCGGAGCCGCAGGGACCCGCCGAGCCGCAGCGCCTCGCGCCCCGCGCCCCGCGCCCGCGGAAAGTTGCGCCATGTACTCACGGGCTGCCCCGGGGCGCGCCCCGCCGCCGGCCATCGCCGCGCCCCGCCGCCGCCCGCCCCGCCGCGGGGCCGCCCACGCCGCGCTGGCCGCCCAGGCCGAGGCCGCCGCGCCCGGACTCCGCTGCGTGGCCGCGCCGCCGCTGCCCAGCATGAATGGGGCGCCGAGCGCCGCGCGGCTGCGGACCGGCCTCGCTCTGGCCGCCCGCGGAGCCCCGCGCAGCGCGCATGCGCCGCCCGGGGTGGGGGCGGGGCCGGAGGGGCGGGGCCGCCGGCGGCCTCCAGGGGGCGCTCTGCTCCGCGCCGCGGCTCGGCCGGGGCCCACCGCGAGCCTTCAAAGGGCGACGCACCGCCCTCCCTCCGAAAGGCCGGGCTCGGGGACCAGCCCCCCCCCCGGCCACCCGGAGCCCCGACCGGGAGCGCAGCCTCCGTGCGCGGGGGGTCAACTGAGGCCGGAGCAGGGAGCCAGCTCCCGGGACCCTGCAGAGGGGGGCGTGGGCCCGGGCCTCAGCTCACAGGTGGGACAGGCAGCCTGCAGGGCGACAGGAAAGAACCCGCGGGCGCTGAACATCCCAGGAGGGGCGGGGGTCCGAGGGTCCCACGGACGAGGAGCCGCGATTCTCAGGAGCGAGGTGTGCAGAGGGAGCGCGCGGGCCCGGGGAAGCCTGCATGCAGAGAAGCTGGGCGCAGCTGCGGGACGCACCGTCACACCGTCACCCGGCCCCCATCCCGCGGGGCGGGCGCGCATGGCCCCCGCCTCCTGGAAGGCCTCCCTCACGCAGCCGGAGGGCAGAGGCCTCTGCCTTATCCCGGGAGAGCACCCCTGCCCCAGGGCACGGCCGTGAGAGCCAGGCCCTGGGGCAGAGAGGGCCAGGGGCAGGGGTGGGGCTGCCTGGGTGCATAGGGAGAAAGAAAGAGGCATCCCAGGTGGTCGGCGCCCCCAGTTTCCACTCGCGGCAGGACGCCCCCCACCCACCCGCACACACTTGCCCTTCTGGACCCTTGCCATTGGTGGCACAGGCTGGCTTCTCACTGTGGCCGCTGTAAGTAAGTGTGAGCCCCTTGTCTCCCAACTCTGACCTAGGAGCAGTCATCTGCCCTGGGTTCTGCACAGGGTCGTGCTCCATGGTCCAGCTGGGGAAACTGGGGCAGGGGAGACAAAGAGACTTACCCACATTTCCCGACTGAGAACATCTGAACTTCAGTCACTCATCTGTCAGACGGACTACACCTCCACATCTAGCAGCTGCCCAGCTGGGAACTCTAATGCCCTTCTGGACACCCCATTCTTCCATGCCTCCTGTACGCACCCAACCAACCCCCCCCCCCAAGTCCTGTGGGCCGTCCTCAAAAGTTACCCGGTCACACCTCGCTCCCCCCTCTGTCTCCTGCACTTATCTCCTTCCTGTCTGCTCCCCAAGTAGTAACAGCAAAATGTGTTCACACTAGAACTCTGATTACAAGCCCCTCAAGTCTCCTGGGGGGTCCTGGCCTGAGTGCCTTCAGACCAGGCGGAGGCTGCAGGATGTTCAGAGAACAGTTGAGCAGCCTGTGGTGGTGGGCGGGGCAGGGATTGTTCAGGAGTGTCCAGCTGGTTACTGAGCCCTCTCAATTTCGAGGGATGGCAGAGGCTTCAAAAATAAATAAATGCAGGCAGTTATGGTCCATTAGGCTATCTTCAAAATGGGTTTATTTCACACCACTAAAAGTCACAGAAGAGGAAATAAGCAAGATAGACCCGGGGTTTATTTTAGGCAGAGGTGTCCGTAGTCAATTTGTACATTTGATCAAAGCTGCATGTTGCAAATCTAAGAATCAACAAGGAGAAGGTGACAGTCCAGGAAGGAGGTAGGGAGGGGCCCTCAGCTCCCTCTCTCTGCCTTTCTACTCTTTTTTTTTTAAATAAATCTCTTTTAGAATATTTTAATTTTATTTGCTTATTTCAAATAGAGAAATCGAGAGGGAAGGGAAAGGTGGAGAGGGAGAAAGAGACAACTGCAGCACTGCTTCACCACTTGTGAAGCTTCCCCTCTGCAGATAAGGAGCAGCGGCTTGAACCCAGGTCTCTGTGCATAGTAACATGTGTGCTCAGCCAGGTGTGCCACCATCCAGTCCTGTCTTTCTTTCTCTCTATCTTTACTTTTCCTTTTTCTCCTTCTTCTCTTTCTCCTCCTCCCTTTTTTTTTTTTTTTATAGAGGCAAAAAGGCAGAGAGAGTGAAAGAAACTACATCAAAGCTTCCTTCAATGCAGTGGGGACCGGGCTCAAATCTGGCCATACACATGACAAAGCAGCGCACTCTGCCAGTGAGCTAGCTGTCTCAGCAGACACCGAGCCTGCTTTTCATTGGAGAGAAGAGGCAAGTTCTCTGGAGCCCAGGAACACTGTGTGTGTGTGTGTGTGTGCGCGCGTGCGTGTGCGTGTGTGCGCGTGTGCATGTGGCACTGGCCCTGAAGGATAGACAAACAGTGGTGAGGGTGGAGGACAGGCAGAGCCACGCTGAGATTTGCACCCTGGCTGTGGCTCCTGGCTCCTCACCCCACATCACAAGGGGCAGGGGAGCTGACCGGGTGACTCAGCGGGGCTGCCGGCCACTTCCCCTTGGAGCTTCCGCTGTGGGTTTTGCTTCTGTTGACCCCTTGCTGCTCCAGAGGGTGCCGGAGTTTGTCAGCAGTGCAGATGGGTTCCAAGGAACTGTTCTCATGGGGTTGGGGGGGGGGGGGGAACGAACCCAGGACCTCGTGCATGTCAGACCCTGCTGAGCCGCTCCTCCCTCCACTCAACTTCTTCATTCTCTGCTTCCTTCCAAGAGAGGAGAGAAGGAGCTACAGACAGACAGACAGACAGACAGACAGGACACCACGGCACCACCCCAACATCCTTGGAGCTTCCCCAGTGCCACGCATGGCACTTCATGTGGTGTCAGGGTCTCTCACACAGTAAGGCACTCGCTCTGCCAAGTGTGCTATCTCCCCACCTCATGTGGAGGAGTTTCTCTCAGTATCTCCCTCCATGGGCACGGCTTTGGGGGTTGTTTCTGCATTTTGGCGACTCGGAACTTTGCACAGGAGTCGAGCCCAGGAGTAGAGCTCCTTCTCCTGTCCCTGGTGAGGTCCCCCCGCTGTGGGGTGAGAAGGTGGCAGGGGGAACCCAGAGGGCCTGGGGAACCCCCTGTGGGGGCAGTCACTGATCCCCAGCCACCACACTCAGAGCTGGGGTTGCCCTGACTCCTTCCTGCCACTTACTGACATTGACCTTGGAAGGACTTCTCACCTCCTTGGGCCTCGAGACACTCCCTGGTTACCAGCTGCCACTCAGCTGCCCACTCTGTGGCCCGGACAGACCCAAGAGAGAGGGTAAGACACCTCAGATGCTCACTTCCACACGCAGAACACTTGGACCCACAAACACATGCAGCCATGCCAGGGCCAGGCACAGAGCACACACAGCCTGGAGCTTCTGCGTCGATGATGAGCACGTGCTGTGGGTCAGACCTGAACCCTGGGCCACGGGCCTCCTGTTCCTTACCTCCTCCAGCTCCCCTAGAACTCTGCCCGCACCAGCCCAGTGACAGGAGCTTGACTGGGGACAAGTGGCAAGGGGACATACACTGACTGGGTCGGACTGGGCCACAGGCATGACCCTCAGGCCCTGGCACTCTCTCCCCAACTGTGGGCTCCATGGCACTGGCTTAGTTCACAGTCTGCAGCTTCCAGAAGCTTCTTTGCCAACAGGTGAAGCAAAGGTTGGCGTCTCACCAATTCCCGTGGCCAGGGGGTTAGAAACAGAGGGTTTGCGATCAGGGACCTGGAGCTTTCTGGAGTCAGGGGACTGAGCCACAGGGAGGGCTCCACCCTCCCCCCACATAGTCTGGAGGCTCTTCTCACACAAGCAGGACCAGAGCTCAAGCCCCTGAGTGCCCCTGGCCACTCCTACTTCACCCAGAGGGCTCGGATCTCCTACCAGGCAGAGCTTCCGGGTCCCAAGACACCTTTCTGACAAGGCTGTGCTGGTGATCCCACCTTTCACCTTCCATCTCCCAGGGCTCAGAGTCTGAACCCCAACCCCTCCAGGAAGTCTCTTTGACTGCAGCCCACGTCCCACCAGCAAGGCCTCACTGGACTTGCTGTCCCCTCTCTGTGCCAGTCCAGCCCAGTCTGGGCTCAGGTCTGTCACCAGCCCTCCCTGGATCTTGGGGACACGCCAGCTCTGTCTACACTGCTTAGCACAGTAGAGCCAGCAGCCGGGCCCCCCTACCAGATGGTCACACCCCAACGGCATTGGAGAAGCTGGGCACCAGCTTGTCCTGAGGTTGGGGACTCAGTGACACAGGGGGCTGTGTGCTGCTGACAAGGTGAACCCAGGAGTCGGGGTAGGCCAGGGGCACTGCTCCGTGGGGAGCACACACACATTGTCGGGGCGCTTAAGGAGAACCCCTCACCCTGCCATCTCTGGCCTAGTCCAGCTCCCGTGGCACATCACAAGCCCAGAGAACCAGATGGGGTTACTTTTGAGCCTGAGACTCAAGGCCAACGATACTTGAACCCCTCCTCTCAAGGAAAAGCCGTCCCCATCTCTCTCAAGGGTCTGAGTAGGGCTGGCACTCCACAAACCCAACAACTAGACCTTGGGCTTTGGAGGAAACAGCCCAGGTTCTCTATGGTGTGCCTGCCCTCTCCAACCCCTACCTAGTGGGGCAGTGGCCGCTGCCCGCCTGTGCTGAGTCAGAGGAGGCAACAGTGAATGCCAACATTGAAATGTGAGTGAGAAGAGGGCAGTGAAGGCACAGAGGGCGATGCACAAGGACCCAGGTCCAAGCCCTCAGTGCCCACCTGCAACAAAGAAAGCTTCATGGGCAGTGAAGCAGTGCTGCAGGCGTCTCTCTTTCTCCCTCTCCTCTCTCCCCCCATCCCTTTCAATTTCCCTCTGTCTCTATCCAAAAAAGAAAGGAGAAATGGGGGCGCTGGGGTCTCAGTGCAGAGGACAGTAAAGACTGCTGAGCACGGTGAGGATGGACCCTGTGCACTTACTCAGAATACCCAGCCTTATGCCAGAACTCGGGGGTGTGTGTCTCTCTCTCTCTCTCTCTCTCTCTCTCTCAGAATTACCAGACACAGACTTAAGGCAGCCCTCATCAGAGATGGTCTCTCTCTCTCTCTCTCTCTCTCTCTCTCAGAATTACCAGACACAGACTTAAGGCAGCCCTCATCAGAGATGGTCTCTCTCTCTCTCTCTCTCTCTCTCTCTCTCAGAATTACCAGACACAGACTTAAGGCAGCCCTCATCAGAGATGTTCTTTCTCTCTCTCTCTCTCTCTCTCTCTCTCTCAGAATTACCACAGACTTAAGGCAGCCATCATCAGAGATGTTCTCTCTCTCTCTCTCTCTCTCTCTCTCAGAATTACCAGACACAGACTTAAGGCAGCCCTCATCAGAGATGTTCGTTCTCTCTCTCTCTCTCTCTCTCTCTCAGAATTACCAGACACAGACTTAAGGCAGCCCTCATCAGAGATGTTCTTTCTCTCTCTCTCTCTCTCTCTCTCAGAATTACCAGACACAGACTTAAGGCAGCCCTCATCAGAGATGTTCGTTCTCTCTCTCTCTCTCTCTCTCTCTCTCAGAATTACCAGACACAGACTTAAGGCAGCCCTCATCAGAGATGTTCTCTCTCTCTCTCTCTCTCTCTCAGAATTACCAGACACAGACTTAAGGCAGCCCTCATCAGAGATGCTCGCAGAATTACAAACCTGCTCAAAATAAAGGAAAAAAACAAGAATTATTGTGGCAAAGACCTCACAAGGGGTCAGTGGATAGCTTAGAATTTTCAAAAAGCAGTAATTCGAGTCAAAATCTGGGTGGGCGGCTGCACAGCAGGGTGGGGTGCGGTGGGGCAGCTCTGGCCGTCTCTCTTCTCTCCAGCCCTTCCTTTCTTCCTCTCTCATTAATGAATAAATAAATCCTAAAAACAAAGAAAAGAAATAGTGGCTGAACCATGAGTAGTACCAAGGGAAATTCCCTGGATGGAGGAGTGGCGTTCTGTCTGTCTGTCTGTTCTTTTTGTTCTTTTTTTTTTGGTGTGTGTCGTCCCTACGTAGCTGAGCAGCAGAAACTTGTCAGCAGCATCACACCTGTGTGAGACCCTCAGTTCACTCCCAAATTTGACAAGTTGTCTAAGCCTACACATTTAAGAAGCCGCATGAATCCCAAATGGTTTCAACCCAGAGACATCCAGGCCAAAACTCATCAACAGACTTTAGAAAACAAAAGGCGAGGGCCTGGTGGCAGCGCAGCAGATGAGGCGCACGTGGCGCAAAGCGGAAGGACCGGCATAAGGATCCCGGTTCGAGCCCCCGGCTCCCCACCTGCAGGGGGGTCGTTGCTTGACAGGCGGTGAAGCAGGTCTGCAGGTGTCTCTTTCTCTCCCCCTCTCTGTCTTCCCTTCCTCTCTCTATTTCTCTCTGTTTGATTCAACAACACAACAACAATAATAAGCATAACAAAATAAAGGCAGTAAAAATGGGGAAAATGACCTCCAGGAGCAGTGGATTCATGGTGCAGGCACTGAGACCCAGTGATAACCCTGGAGGAAAAACAAAAACAAACAAACAAACAAAAACCAGAAGGCAAACTAGGTTGAAAAAACCAGGTTGAAAGCAGAGCCCTGGACGGGAGCAGATAGCATAATGGTTATGCTTGAGAATCCAATGCTTTATCCACTGCACCACCTCTCAGACCACTGCATAATGGTTATGCAAAGAGACTTTCTTTTTTTTTTTTTAATATTTATTTAATTTATTTATTCCCTTTTGTTGCCCTGGTTGTTTTATTGTTGTAGTTATTATTGTTGTTGTCGTTGTTGGATAGGACAGAGAGAAATGGAGAGAGGAGGGGAAGACAGAGAGGAGGAGAGAAAGACAGACACCTGAGGACCTGCTTCACCGCCTGTGAAGCGACTCCCCTGCAGGTGGGGAGCCGGGGTTCGAACCGGGATCCTTATGCCGGTCCTTGTGCTTTGCGCCACCTGCGCTTAACCCGCTGCGCTACAGCCCGACTCCCTCAAAGAGACTTTCATGCCTCAGGCTCCGAAGTCCCAGGTTCAATCCCCTACACCACCATAAACGAGAGCTGAGCAGTGCTCTGCTGGGGGTGGGGGAAAGTCCTGTCTTACCTCTGCAAGGAGAGTTTGAATATCAAGAATTTCACACGGGAAGCCCCAGAGACTGGGAGGAAGTGGGACTACATCTTTAAATTGTGAAAGAACAGAACTGCCAACTGTGAATTTAGTAAATGGCGCAAACACCCTTCAGGAGTGAAGGGAGACTTGACTTGTCACATGAAGCATGAAGCAAGGAATGGCCAAAGTTCTAGAAATAGAAACACAATAGAAAGCAGGAAAATCCCGGAACATCCCAAAGGAAGACATCTCAGGAGTTGGGCGGTAACGCAGTGGGTTAAGCGCATGTGGCGCAAAGTGCAAGGACCAGTGTAGGGATCCCAGTTCGAGCCCCTGGCTCCCCACCTGCAGGGGAGTCGCTTCACAGGCGGTAAAGCAGGTCTGCAGGTGTCTGTCTTTCTCTCCCCTCTCTGTCTTCCCCTCCTCTCTCCATTTCTCTCTGTCCTATCCAACAGCGAAGACATCAACAACAATAACTCCAACAACAATAAAAACAAGGGCAACAAAAAGGAAATAGATATTTTATAAAATTTAAAAAAAATGGATGTTCTCTGAAGCTTTCAAAATGAGTAGGGATAGGAAGAGCAAAATACAGCTTTTTAAAAATTAATTTATTGGGAGTCGGGCTGTAGCGCAGCGGGTTAAGCGCAGGTGGCGCAAAGCACAAGGACCGGCATAAGGATCACGGTTCGAACCCCGGCTCCCCACCTGCAGGGGAGTCGCTTCACAGGCGGTGAAGCAGGTCTGCAGGTGTCTATCTTTCTCTCCCCCTCTGTCTTCCCCTCCTCTCTCCATTTCCCTCTGTCCTATCCAACAACGACAACAACAATAATAACTACAACAATAAAACAACCAGGGCAACAAAAGGGAATAAATAAATTGAATAAATAGAAAAAATTAAAAAAAATATTTATTTATAAAATAAAAAATTGACAAGACCAGACAAGATAAGAGGGGTACAATTCCCACCACCAGAACTCCGAATCCCATCCCTTCCCCTGATAGTTTCCCTATTCCTTAACCCTCTGGGAGTATGGACCCAGGGTCATTCTGGGGTGCAGAAGGTGAAAAGTCTGGAAATATCAACTTTTGTCTGATATCTCAGGGTGGTTAGGGGGAACGTCTCAGATAACTGCATTATAAACAGGGGGTATAAAAAGCCACTGCTTGTGATATGTACATATCCGATGTAATCTTTAGCGATCTATAATTCTACAAGAGCAGGTACACTCAAAAACATAATGGTTATATCAAAACGAAATCTCTTACTAATTGACCTTATGAACAAGTAGAGAGGGGCGGAGGGACAGAGACGGGAGGACTGCCTGGTCACATGCCATGCCAAGGACAGAACTCGAGGTCTCCTGCACGCACACTACCCACTGAGCCACCTCCCTGGCCCCACAAAGTAGGATTCTACCCAAAAAAATTCCAATAAGCCACAGCAAAACAAACACAAGGACCTGGGAATTGGCCAGTGTGGCTGAGCTCAGTGGAAGCAAGTTGGGTAAAACCGGAGGATCTCAAATTCTCCTTTTCGTCCTGGGAAGATAAGGTTCCTCTCTCTGACCTGGGAAGTCAGGTTAAAACCATTCCCCACCCCCATTTACTTCCAGCTAAAGAGCAGAAAAACCTCTCACCCAGCAGAATGCTGACAAGCTTGCTGTCCCTTAGTTTGCATTCCTCTTGCCTTTAATCAATGGAAGTCAGGAGAGATAAGTGCCAGACACCCATGGACTTGGCCTGACAGCACAGGCTGTCACAGACAAGGGTTTTGTCTCCTTAGATTGTCAATATGGCCGACTGGACGTGGCCCACTGGCTGGAGTGCTGGGCTGACATACAATCTTGGGGTCCTGAGTTTGATCCCCAGCATTGCACAGGCTAGAGTGATGCTCTGGTTCTCTCTCTCTCTCTCTCTCCCTCCCCTCCACCCCCAGCCCTGCTCTCTCATCAATTAAAAATAAATCTTTAAAGGGGCCAGGTGGCGGCACACCTGGTTAAACGCACATATTACAGTGCGAGGACCCAGGTTCAAGCCCCTGGACCCCACCAGCAGGGGCAAAGCTTCACAAGTGGTGAAGCAGGGCTGCAGGTGTCTGTCTCTTTCCCTCTCTATCCCCCCTCCCCTCTTGATTTCTGGCTATCTCTATCCAATAAAAAGTAAATAAAAAATTTTAAAAATAAGCCTTTAAAAAAGAAAATATTGAATTGTCAATATGATGTCAACTTCTTCTTCCATTAGGATGTATATTTCTCAACTTGACCTAAGAAGGTCTCTGCTCCCCAAATAGTTTTGAGAAAAAAAAAAACAGCCAGTGTTCCTCTCAAGAGGCCCAGCATGAATTCTGATATTAAATACAGTGCCTTCTTTCCCTCCATGCAGTGATGACATTCTATTTCAGTGCACAAGCAAATGCTTCACACGTATGAAATTTGAGATCCCATTCCTGCTATCTACACCCCCACAAAGTAAATAAATAAAAATCACCCAACACAGAACACAACAATAAATAAATAAATGACAGGCTTATGCCTTAGATTATCAATAATTACAGCTAATGAGAACAGCTCGATTCTGCGTTTGTTGCATTTCTGGAATGACTGACCTATTGAGATGGAGACTAAACTGGGGTTGTCAGGAGAGATGGAACTAGGGGAAACAGCTGGAGTTAGGGGTATTCAGGGGTGAAGATGGGGCTCTGTATTTCTTTCTTTTCTTTTTTTTTGCCTCCAGGGTTATCACTGGGGCTTGGTGCCTGCACTACGAATCCACTGCTCCTGGAGGCCATTTTTTTGTTGCACTTGTTGTCCTTGTTATTGTTGTCATAGCTGTTGTTGTTGTTGGATAGGACAGAGAGAAATGGAGAGAGATGGGAAGACAGAGAGGAGGAGAGAAAGACAGACACCTGCAGACCTGCTCCACTGCTTGCGAAGCGACACCCTTCAGGTGGGGAGCCGGGGGCTCGAACCGGGATCCTTACTCCTGTCCTTGCGCTTTGCGCCATGTGCGCTTAACCTGCTGCGCTCCCACCCAGCTCCCAGCTCTGTATTTCTATGGCAGTGGTAGTTACAGGAAGTCCGCCAAGCTGCAAGCTGACGGTCACTGAACTGGGCACAACTGTCACCTCTACCATCTTTCTACTTCCTGGCTGTCTCACAGTCTGCAATTCCACCAGAATGAGAAGTCAGAGCACGTACCTTGGCTGCTGCTCTCCCCCTTGGTCTGGTGCTGCTGTCAGCTGGGAATGTCACTTTGTGGCACCATTGGGCCACATCAGGTTGGACAAGGCCAGGGTTCTGGGGAGCATGGAGACATGTCCTACCTGGGGCCCCTCATGGAGCTGAGGGACCAGCATGATGTTTCCTCCTCCTTCTCCAGGTCTGGGCGAAACTCCCGATTCCCAGAGGGAAATTCACCTCATTAACACCCCTGTCCATTCTGGGTAATCACACACCGCCCCTGCCTGTCCCCCATGCTTCCTAGGCCGTGTGTGACCCAGCATGAGGTGTGGTCCCAGGGCATGAGCTGTGGTGGCCCCCACCCACCCACTCTCCAGTCACAGGGAATCTGTCATTTCCCTAAATGACTGAGTTCAGCATGTGATGTGTATTCCCTTTGTCCCCCGAGGCTCTGGCCAGCCTATCCAGGCCTCCCTGGCTTGGGGGTCTGGGCCAGCCACAGGGTCTTCTGGGTCCTCTCCACCAGGACAGAGAGGGAGTGCTAAAAGGGTGGGTCAGGCTGTCTCCTCTGCCATGCTGGCCGCCAGCCCCAAGGTCAAGGACACAGGTCCACGGGGAAGGGATACAACAGAGAAGGGGCTGGAACTCTGGCACACTTTGAATTCAGTACCTACCCCACACCACCCCTGAGACCCTCTAGAGGCCAGACAACGGGCTTTGCTTGGTTCAAGGGGCCGACACTTAGAAGCAGAACTCAAATACCCAAAGTCCAGTCATCTTTACGACTGGGATCTATCCTATGAAAACACTTAACGGCTCAATCTTGGGAAGGAGCAAAAACCGCTCCGTGTTCCCGGGCCCCAGCAGAGACGTGACGCATCGCGCCAACAGACACAAACCACACCTGGGACCAGCCATGACGAAAACTTCCGCTTCTGCACCCAGAGACACTGGCTGCTTCACTTGGGCGTTGGCGTCCAGGCATGGCTGGATCCAGGAAGTCACAATACTACCAGGAATCTGTCTTCCGTGTGCATCTCAGGGGGCTTACCCCTACCTGTTGGCCAAGATGGCAGCTGACTGGGCCTTCAAAGAGTCAGGGGACGATCCCTCGCTGCAGTCACTGAAAGGGGGAACCCCAGAAATCCTGGTACCTGATGAGTTTCTAGCCCTCCCCCCAGGTGTCTGCTGCAAATCTAGGACTCCTGGGACAGCTGCCCCTCCACAGCCCCTAACCTTCCTGAAAGCCTGTTTTTTTTTCTTTAAAAAATACCTTAACTTATTCAAGCAGATATTTATTCACCAGAGCTGAGTCTCCTGTATGAAAGTCTAATGCATCACATGCTCCCATTTCCCTGGCCCAAGACAGACCTTTTAGTCATTAATGGCTATGCTTCTGGGGCCAGGGGGTTAGCTCAGCAGTGGGAGCACAGGATTTGCCTGTCTGGTGATCCAGAGATGCCAGGTTCAATCTCTGGCCCTGCCATGTGCCAGAACTGAGTGGTGCTCTGGCTTCTTTCTCATAAAAGAAAATCAATTAATTAAATTCAGTTAATTCAGTGGCATCAGGACTTGCAGCATTCATGATCTCACTGTTCCTGGACTGACTTTTTCAGTCACTTTACTTACGGGGTGAGTTCTCTTCCAGACCAAATACATCTTCATGTTTAAGATATAAAATAGGCTGGGGAGATAGCACAGTGGTTATGTAGAAACTCTCTCATGCCTGAGGCACCAAAGGTTCCAGATTCAATCCCCAGCACCACCATAAACCAGAGCTGAGGGGCGGAGTCAAGATGGCTGCGTGAAGATAACGCGTAGGTTGATTCACCTCAAGGGGAGTATACACACACACACACACACACACACACACACACACACACATATATATAATATATGGGGGATATATAGGAGATATATATATGGGGAATACATATATATGAGGAATACATACACACATATATATATACACACACACACACATAAACACACAAGCTTCAAATCCTGGCAAGTCTAAGTGGAAGCAGGCTTTCCCGGCCAGTTAGAACAGAGTTGAGCAGTGCTCTGGTTTAATTCTCTCCACCTGTCTCTCTCTCCCTTGCTCCCCCTTTCAGAGCCCTGTTCAGCTCTGGCTTACAATGGTGCTGGGCATCAACTCTGGGGTCCTGGTGCCTTGGGCATGGCAATTACACAGTGGTTTTGTGGAACCACTATGTAATCCCACCACCCCCATCTCTCCTCTCTCTCTCTTATTAAAACAAATAAATATTTTAAAGATATATGTATGATACTTGTGCGTGTGTGTGTGTGTGGGGGGGTAAATCTGAGACTTGCCAAAAACATCTGCAATGAAAAGCCATCCTCCGCCTGGCACCCCTCTCAGTGCCTCTGGCCCTGGTGGAGGGAGCAGGGGCCTCCCACCGCTAGGTGCTGCCCTCTCTGTCACCTGCAAGGACACCAATGCTCCTTCTGCTTCCAGCTGCCTTTGCTTCTTGCCATGCCCTTGGGTCTGACCAACAGATGGGCGGGGGCATTCCACCAGGCCAGCTGGACCCCCCCACCCCGCTATAGAAAGGGCATCCCTCAGCACTGCAGAAAACAGTCCAAGGTGCCCAGGTGAGTCAGGCTTTTGTAGGATCCTTTGCCGGATCAGATTGACCTGTGAGAGACTCTGAAGGGCGTGTCCTGCTGGTGGAGGGCGTGGGAGTCACGTGGCAGGCAGGGCCGGTGACCTCTGCCCACCGTCACCAGGGTGAGTTCTGCCAGCTCTCAGGTGGGCCGGGGAGCAGAGGCACCTGAGCGCTGGGCTGTGTGGGCTCCTTGGCTGTTGGAAATGAACGGATTGGAGTGAAGGAAGGTCCCTGTCCCTGCACACGACCCGTGGGCTTGTGTGTCGATGCAGAGGCAGGTCAGCTGCCCCAGCGTGGAGGTGCTTGCTCAGCTGGCTACGAATCTGCCTGACCGTTTCCTGTTTCCCAGGGTGGTTCAGTAGGCAGTGCCTGGGGACCCCGGGGGGTGTGACCCACACCTGCCATTGTCTGTCCTTGTGATGTCAGTCGTGACCTGGGGCCCAGGAGCTCTGTCTTTGTGGTTTGACTTTGCATTTCTCAGATGAGTCATAAAAATGTGAGCATTTCTTCCCCCTGCCCCATATTTATTGGTCTTCCCCAAGAGATCTCTAAGTTCTTTGTTAGCTCTAGAGTCATTTATTATCTGCCCATAAACCTTGAGCTGGAGCTAAACGGAAAGGGGAATTCTTTACAGAGTGAGGGTGCCTCGTGGACCCTGAGGAGGAAGGGTCACAGAGGGGAGCAGAGCCAAGAGACGGAAGGAGTGAGACCTGCTCGGTCACCACATTCAGACCCTTTGATCCAGCTGTGCCTGAAGCTGACACTGGACTTTATAATCTGGTGCCAACGTTCCTTTTGCTGAACTCAGTTCTGTCCCTTGCTCTAAAGCGCTCCTGGCTGCTGGTGATCCCTCCTGGGTCTCAGTCACCCTCTCCCTGGTCCTCAGGATTCGGACATTCTGGAGTGTCCTCTCCCCACCCCCCCAACTGGGGAGGACTGTGGCAGAGGGGGGCTGCCTGATGTCTGGGCCCCCTGCCAGCCCTCCCTGCTGGGGTCTACACCCCACTTCATTCCTGCGTGTGTTTTGAGGCTGAATGAGCGTGTAATTGGTTTATCCGTTCCACAGTCAAACTTGGGCAAATATGTTTTTCATAATGAGTTGATGTTTATTTAATGGGAATAAGCAGGCCATTAAATTTAATGAGGCAGGTTACCAGGTAGTGGAAGTGCTTTTCTTTAAGAGCAACCTGGTTGTGTGTGGGGTGGGGGGTGGGGTGAGGGGAGCCCCTCCACTTCCCTCCACTGCATGCTATCCTGTACCCCCACAAGCGCCTGGCTTTGGGAGGGCAAGTTGTGCCTGGTTTTGCCCCATCCTGTTCCCAGTCAGTGCCCATGTTTGTGCGAAAGACCAGCAGCCTGGGGGTGGGGAGAGTGGGGGGGCACTCTGCTGCAGGGAGTCCTCCCAGTCTCTGGGGGCTCCCTCCGGCTCATTTCTAGTCCTTTTTGTTTAATATATTTTAACGTAGGGTGGTGGTGGGAACGGTGTTAATATACACTCCTATTAACTTAAAGCCTTTAATCACTATCTAATCAATATGAGAGGAGAAATGTATATTTTATTTATTTATTGGCTAGAGACAGTGAAATTGAGAAGGGGTGATAGAGAGGGAGAGACAGCTGCACTGCTCATGAAGCTGTCCCCCCTGCAGGTGGGGCCCAGGGACTTGAACCCCGATCCCTTCACGGGGTACTTGTGCAGCGTATCATGTGCGCCACCACCCTGCCTCCACCTCCAGTCCTGTCTTCTCTGTCTCTCTCCATTAGTCCCACTCAGAGGGCAGGGCTTGGAAGCCGGGAAAGCACTGGATTCAAGGAGGGGAGGAGTCTTGTGTCCTAAGGCACGTCCCACCACAGGCAGGGGGCAGCTCTTGGGGAAGTTATTAAAATTCCCCTTCCTCTACTCAAACCAGTTTAGATAAACAAAAAATCCAGTTACTGGAAGCAAACAAGCATCTGGGGAGGTGGCTTCGTAGCCGAGTATGTGCCTGCACGGGGTTGGGGGGGAGTCTGGGTTTGAGCCTCAGTGCCACATGGGAGCTTTGATGTCTCTCCTTTCCCTGTGTGTCTCTCCCTCTCTCCGGGCTTTCACAAACAAACAAAACAGAAACTAGGTAGGGGAGGTGGCTGAGCAGCAGTATGCATGTTCAACACCTTGGACTTACTCCCTAACACCACAGAAGAAGAAATAACGAGGGGAAAAGAAGAAAAAAAAAAAAAAAGGAAGGGATGGAGAAGGGAAGATAAGAAGGGAGGGAGCAGGCCCTTAGTCCTAGCCCTCAGAGAAACTACTTGTGGCAGTAGGTGCGCAGCTTTTTCTGTTTCTTAGGAGAAATAGACACACAGAGAGACACCATAGCACCAGATTCCCTGGTACAGTGGCATCTCACATGTGGTGCCAGGGCTGAACCTGGGCCAAATGCTTGGCACAGCATGACCCTCCTCTCACCAGCCCTCCTGTCTAGTCTTTCCATCTTGCTTCCTGCACGTTGGAACTCAAGTCATCGCCTGTGTAGTTCGGTACTAAGTCTCCCCGAAAGTTGGAAGGAATGAAATCCAGATATTTCTCCTTCCAGAGGTCACACTCCTCTACGGGGAAGAGCCAGCTGAAGGGGGAGGGTGTAGGACTGGCCCCTTGGCAGGGTCTCCAGGGCAGGAAGGGTGTGTTCCTAGGTAAGTCCCTCAACCTCTGTGTTCTGTCATCTCCTCAGCAGCTGGCAGTAACCTCCTGTAGGACTGGTTGCTCCCTGGAGGAGCACTCCAGGCATGTGACTGCCGCCCAGTGGGACACTAGGGACAGTCCTGACCTCCAAGGGTTGTCTTGCAGGCTGGCACATGCCGGACACCCTCGCAGGTAACGTGCACCCACCTTCAGTGATGGCAACAGACTCAGAGGGCTGCCTTCCCGCCAGCTGCTGTGGCCCCCATGTACTTGCTTTTCTGGAGTGTGTGTGTGGAGGGGGTCACCCCTTTCCCTTTGCCTCTAGGGTCGGGGAATTCTGTGGCTAATCCGTGGGCTCCCAGCCCTCCACACCTCTGCATTCTATTTCCATCACACTGTGTGAGCCACGGGGAGAAGTCACATCTGACTGGAGAGACGCCCCTCTGCCACCCTGGGTGCTGTTCCAGAAATGGAGGCTTGGCCTCGCAGGCAGACAACAGCAGGCAGGGCTGAGCTGTGAGCGAGGCCCACGGTCTGTGAGCCCACACCCTTGCTGTGTTGCCTCCTGCTCTCTGGGGCATCAAGGCACTGCCCCCTCCTTCCAGATGTGACGGGGAGACCACCTGGTTTAGGGGCAATGGTCTGCCCCATTCAGTCACGTCCTAGACCCGGTGCCTGGCCTCTCCCCTGCCCCCAGCACCACACGAGAGCACCAGATGTCTCATGCGCTCCTGGCTGCTCACAGGCCAGCACCCTGGGGGAAGGGGGGCTGTCATGGGAAGGAAGGTCAGGAGGTGTTCTGAGGGTGTGTGTGCCCTTGGGGTGGCACTGAGTGCAGAGCCAAAAAAGGAGCCCAAAGGAGGAGAAGCCAGAGCTGGATGGGGGGTTGGGTGGGGGGAAGAGACTGTGGTTCTGAAACTCAGGGGGTATGAGGGAGGCTGCGCGGCCAAGCTGAGGGGTGAACTCTGTTCCTTTGATCAAGCGGAAGTTGTTAAAGACCCAACAGGCCTTCTCAGGCAGATGAGAGAATTGGGGTGTGTGGGGAGAGCCCAGGGCTGAGGGCACTACGGGGGCCGAGAGGCAGGGCTAGGCCAGGGCAGCTGGGGGCTCCCCAAGTTCTGAATCAATCTCTACAGAGCCCAGAGCAGGTGCTGGAGAGAGGGGTTCTGAGGAGCGCCCCGGGCCGTCTCTCCCAGACCCCATCAGCTTCCAGCTCCATGCAAACCCCCACTAGGTGAAGCTGCTCAGGTCTCTCGTGACTTGGGACAGACCCAGTGCTCCCCACCCCCACCCACCCCCAAAGTCAGCTTGTGCTCAGGGGCCAAGAGGGCCCCCAGTCCTCAGAACAGCTGCCATCTTATCAGCTTCCGCCTGGGTGGGAAGGGACAAAGGGTGTGTTTTGTCAGGAGGAGGAAGCATTCCCTCCCTGGGAGCTCTGGGGGGAGGGCGGGGGACGTAAGCATACACACAGGTGGGGAACGTGCCCCCCAAATCTCAGAACTCTGCAAGTCGATGTCAAATCAGTGATGATAACATATGAGTGAAGGAAGGGGTGTGATGATGCGCCCTGAGGTGGGCCAGGCCGCAGGGTACCTCACGGTCAGTGGCTGCGGGCACGGTCCCACCAACGGTCAGTGTGCCTGGGAATCTTAGTTTCCTCTTGGGACCAAGGCCTGGCTCCTGGCAGGAGGGAACTTGGGGGTTCCCTGCAGCTTCTGGAAGTTCACCAGTCCTTGCAGGTCAGAGGCTCTGGTGTCACTTAGAAAGCCACCAAGGGGCTTGGAGATCACTCACCTGGTGAGCCGCACACACACCTTTCCCTGTGCAGGGCAGGGCCCTAAGTTTGACAGCCGGTGCCACGCGAGGGCAGCAAAGATGGTGCGTCAGAGATCATATGATCTGCACTCTGTCATTAAATAATAATTTTTAATAAAAAGGCCCAGGAGGTGAGTTATGAGTCTCTGGGTTCAAGTCCTGGCATCACATGGGAGCACCGTCGATGCAGCAAGAGCTCTACCGGTGGTGAAGTGGTGTTATGGTTTCCTCTCTCTAGACAAATAAATTAAAAAAAAAATATGAAGAAGCTGCACCCAGGAGGCTGCATGCACAGGGCCTGAACTTATTACCTGGGGCTGCACAAAAAGGTCTTATTCTATTTTTGCTACTGGGGTTATAGCCGGGGCTCAGTGTCTGGACCATAAATCCACGGCTCCTGGTTGCCATTTTTTCCCTTTCTTTTTTGATAGAGGCAGAGAGATATTGAGAGGAGAGAGAGAGAGAGAGAGAGAGAGAGAGAGAGAGAGAGAGAGAGCCTGATAGAGACATCTGCAGCACTGCTTCACTGCTTGTGGGGAGTGGAGACTTGAACTCAGGTCCTTGTGCATGGTAATGGTAATGTGTGAGCTCAACAAGGCGCACCACTGTCTGCTTTTTGAAAAGGGGAGCAAACAGCTGTGACCCCACTGGGCTGGTCTGCAGGGGTGTGGGGTGAGGTGGAGAGGTCCCTTCATACCAGCTCCTCAGTATGTTCGATGTTTGGGGGAGCTTCTAGAGAGGCACCCCTGGGCTGTTTTTCCCTCCCCTAGGGTGGGAGGTGGCCTGGCCTGATGAAAGAGCCTTGTGCACCATCAGGACCCTGGCCCCTTCCCCACCCCGCCTGAGCCGGAGGGTGTGACTCTGGGCAGAGCAGGGCCGCCTGGGCCGCAAACCCGGGTGAGGACTGTGGGCTCAGGGACTCCCCAGAGGCAGCCGGGCAGGAAAGCCCAGGCCAGCAGCCTGGTTAGTGATCAGAAGGCTGGCCTTCAGCCCTCCTGCTCCCAGGGCCCAGAGCCATTTGGGGATCCTGCCTTTCAAAGCTGGCTGAGGTTAGGGGGGTGACTGACCCTGCGGTCACCTGCCCTCCTCTGTCCCTGAGAGGCAAGCTTCTCAAAAGAGAAGCGAGGGCTAACTTGTAGTTGCCAAAAATGCAGTTGGCAGCGATCTCCCCCTGTTCCAGCATAGACAGAGCCTTCTACTGCGGCCATCAAAGTGGCCTTGGTCAGAGGCCTTGGCATCTGCTACTTCTGCCCACGAGTCTGCTGATAACCCAGACAAGCTGTACTCTCTGTATACAGGAAATAAAAACCCGTCCAGCTAGTTGCTACGAGTTACTACAGGAAAGCCGACTGAGTGTGGGAAAGGACGAGCAACACTGTGCTCCAGGCTGAGTTTTGGACACTGCTCCCCGCAGGGAGCCTCCGTGTGTCCTGCCGCTGCCTGGGGAACCAGTAACACCTGTGCCCGGTGTTTCCACAGCAGAGCCACCAGGCCACACACTCGGGAGCCGCCTCTGCTCTTCTCCTGCCCTGACCCAGCTCTTCTGTTCCCTCAGCCTGGGCCCCGGGGGGCACGGTCCCTGCTGGAGAGCTCCCAGTCCGTGTCCCCCACGCCTGGGCAGGGCTGGCCTCCACCCGGGTGATGTGATTAAGGCTCCCACGCCTGTGTCCCCTGGCCCGCCCAGCCCGCAGGGACCGCCCTGCCACCACGTGAAGGACCGACAGCACTTTATTGGGTCTGGACGGGGGCACACGCACTGTCCTGACACACGCTCCTGGCACACAGGCCACTGTAGGCGTCCGGCAGGAGGCGGTGGCCGGGGCTCTGGTCCCACACCTGGTCCCACACTCTGGTGCACCGCTGCAGGCCCCAAGGGGCGGCGTCCTCAGCCCTGCAAGGGGAAGGGGTCTGAGTGGGGTCATCGCCGTCGGTCTGGGATCGGCCCCTGCCCGCCAGCACGGCCAGCTCACACTGACCCCCGCTAGGGCCTTCTCCGCACCCCAGCTCCCCTTTGCTTCACTGAGATCTCCCCTCTCTTGGGGGGGTGTGCCAGGGAGTCCCCACTGCCCTGCCCCACCACTCATGCTCCCCCTGTGCACGATGCTCCCATATAGTCGGGGGGGGGGCTCCAGTGGGCAAGCATGCACTCTACCAGGTGAGCTATCTCCTGGCCCCTCCCGCTCGCCCCCCTACTTCAGCACTGAGGCTTTGCTTGGAAACCATTCTGAGTGAGCTCGGGGGCCATCGGGCTGCTGACACCTGCTATGGGGTACAGAGGGCACCTGGTCCCAGGCCGAGGAGGGTCGCTGGTTGTGTGAAGGGCCAGCCCCTGTTGCTGCCCGTGGCTCAGCCTCCCGTGCCAGCTGTGGTAGCACGAAGGCAGGGGCATGGGGGAGCAGTGGTGCCCAGTGCTGCTGCGGGCTGTGCTGGAGTGCGGGAACACACGGGCTTAATGCGATCTGCTTCCTCCCTGATCAAGGTCCTGCTCTGTGAGGCAGGGACCCCGACTGCTGCCAGGGCTGAGGGAAGGAAGGAAGCCAGGGCGGGGAAGAGGGGTCTGCGCAGGACCCTCGGCCTTCTCCTTGGTAAAGAAGTTAGGGGCAGCCCAAGAAGCAGCTCACTGAGCTTTGCCAGACCCACGGCCCACTTGGGAGGACCACGGCGCTAGAGGCAACGCCATTGCTGTGGTGTGGCGCCCTCTCTTGGACTCTGCACAAAAACCTTAGGAGCTGGCACTGGTGTGGGGAGAGAGCACGGGGAGGGCCTCCTCTCCCCTCTTCCCCGCCAGGTCTTGCACCTGCCCACTCCCTGGCACAGCCACCCCGGGCTCTGAGCCCCGCAGTACACTGGGTGTGTGTGTGGGGTCCCGGGAGAATGGTGTGAGCTGGGCAGAGGCAGGGCCTGAGGTGATGGGAACAGTGAGGGGCCTCCAGCAGGGAAGCGGCCCTGCAGGGTCCCCGTGACCTCCGACCCCAGCCTTTCTACCACCTGCTCTGCTGGCGGCTCTCTGGGCCCCAGCCAGCAAACAGGACAGACAGCCTCCTTGGGGAGGTCATGGGTCAGGATGGGAGAGGGGCATCCAGGAGCAGCAGCTGCTGGACTGGGGGTGGGGTGTTCTAGAGGAGGAGGGGGCTGTGGGTTGGTGGAGGGAAGCATGGCTGGCTGAGGGGCCTGGCCCCAACAGCTGGGACAGCCTCCTCCTGGGATGCGGGGCCCTGGTGTGACCCTTCAGAGCAAGGAGCAGTGTGCGTGGGGGATGGGGTGGGGGGCAGCAAAGTGACCTGGGACCCCAAATGGCTCAGACAAGCCACACCTGCCCCTCCTTGTCCCCACCACCGAGCTCTTCCCAGGGGGCTGTCCCGGCTTCCTGGGGCCCCTCCTCGCACCCGGGTCCTCGTGAGCTCCCACTCCGATGGGCTCAGGACAGAGGCGGGTGGCGTGCGGGTGGCAGTCAGTGCAGGCGGTCTTACCTTGTGGGCGGCACTCACACAGTGCTGGTAGGCCTTCACCAGGTCAGAGCACAGCAGCACCTCCTGTGCGTGGGCTCGGTAGCAGTGAAGGAGCTGGGCCTGCAGCCTCCCGCACACGGGCTCCACCCTGCGGGGCCTGCGGGGAAAGGGGGTCCGGGGGTCACGCGGGGGCTGGCCACTCGACCCCGGGGCCAGCAAGCTCGCTCGCCCGGGGAGGGCGCCTACCTGCCGCCCAGCCCTGCTGCACCGGGGGAGGCACCTGTGCTGTGGTGTGTCCCCTCCCTCCCTCCATCAGTCTCTGTGTCTCTCTAGCTGAAACACCCAGCTTGGATGCTGAAGCCCTGGCGACAAGCACAAAAGCCACACAGCTGCTCTGAGCCCACGTCTGTTCCAGCCTTACAGGGCTTCATGGAAGAGGGGCCTGCCTCAGAACGGGCGCAGCCCCGTCCCCTGGGACCCAGCACCCACACCCACTCCAGAACTACCCTGAGACGCTGTCTTCCTTTTCACAGCTTAGAAATGGAGCACGGGACTCTCAAGCATGAGGTCCAGAGTTCGATCCCCAGCATCGCTTGTAGCAGACTGATGCTGTGGTCCTCTCTGGCTCATAAATAAATAATAAATACATCTTAAAACTAAGCTTAAAGCATGTTAAAACTTGCCCCTCCCTCTCTGTCCCTGCTCCTTCCATTCCGAGGCCCCTGGTGACACGGGTTTTGAGGACAAATGACACAGAGCGGCCAGCACTCCCGCTCAAGGGAAACTGGGCCGGGGTGAAATCCATCTGCCTGCCCCGTCTCTGAGGCCTGAGGGGCTGGGCTCCTCTGGGATCCCCAGCACACGGGGAGTGGCCGAGTCCGGACAAAGGTGTGCGGGCAGAAATTTCACCCGGCTGCCCGCAGACAGTGCTGACTGGGCAGCGGCCAGGCGGGCACAGAGGCGTGGGAAGGTCTTGGGTCAGCTCGAGACAGCAGGGCATCCTATCTGCCCTTGGTGCCCCGCCCCGCCCATGGCCCCCAGGTTCTAGGGCGCCCAGGTTGAGACACGGTCAGTTTTGTGAACAGCTATGCTGCGATTAAGTGCAGCTTCGGTTTGCTGAGAGCCTTCCAGGACCCAGGAGAAGCCTCTTCTCTGTGTTGCCCGGCCCTGAGCTCCTGGCGCTAAGAACCCCCTCGCTGTACTTCATACTCTATACTCATGGTCCAGATTTGAGGTGCAATGACACAGGAGGAAACTCCGGTCTCCGGGCATCTCTCCCTCTCTGTCCGTCTTTCTGTTGCTGTCTCTGTCTGAGGAAAAAGTGACCTGGAGCAGTGAAAGAAAATAAATAGATAAGAAGGAAAGAAAGAAAGAAAGAAAGAAAGAAAGAAAGAAAGAAAGAAAGAAAGGAAGGAAGGAAGGAAGGAAGGAAGGAAGGAAGGAAGGAAGGAAGGAAGGAAGGAAAGAAAGATGTAATGGATGGTGAAGTGGGTACTGAGTTGTCACTCTCCCTCTCCCTCTCTCTCTGGGGTGGGGCCTGACACAGTGTGAGCCCCGGGCACCGGGGTCACTCCCCAGAACCACACTGAAACCACACTCCTCCTCTGTCCTGTGACCCAGCTGATAAGGATGGTGCTGAGAGCTGGTCCTGGCGATGCTGGCCCGCGGCCCGCCAAACCCTGTGTCAGAGGCTGCCCCTCCCTCTCCCTCTGGGCACGGGCACGGGCACGGGCACGGGCACGGGCATGGCGGCCGTCACTCCTTCTCTCTGCTCTGCAGACCCCAGGCCGGCACATCAATCGGCCCTCCCTCTCCATCACTGCCACTCCCCAGGCCTGTCCTCCAAAGTCATTCTCTGGAACCTCACACTCCCTGGGAGCTTTTATGCGCACAGTCTTGTGACACACCACAGCTTGTGGAACTTCCCACTGGCTGTCAAGGAGCCCTGTCCCCTCTCTTGGTTCCTGTGAGGGGCCCCACTAGCCCTCTGGTCACTCGGCCAGGACAGAAGCCAGCAAGTCCGTCTAGAACCACTCACTCTCCCATCTGCACTCGAGAATTCTGTCACGCTTGCCTCCACACCAGGCCTCCCTCATCCTCGTTCTGCATCTTGCTTTGTACTCATTCTAGATCTTTCTTCAGCTTCATTCTAGACCCTTCTCACCTTCATTCTAGGTCATCCTTCAGCTTCATTCTAGACCCTTCTCACCTTCATTCTAGATCTTTCCCCTGAACCCTCACTCTAGACCCCACCTTCATTCTATACCCTCCCATCCCCATTCCAAATACCCACCTGCACTCTCTCTAGATCTCCTCCGCCTTCACTCCAGATCCTCACACCTTCGTTCTAGACCCCACCTTTAGGAGCCCCCTTCCTTCAGTCTTGAGGTTTGCACCTGTCTTTTCTTTGGATGTCTCCTACCCTGCCTTCATTCTAGATGCTTCCATCTGGTCTTCCAACTGTGCCCACACTACTCCCTCTGTTTCAGGTGAAAGTGGAAGGTGGACTCGTTTCTCCTAACTCAGAAACGCAGCCTCTCCATCATCACTGGCTGACCAGCTGTCACCTGTGTGGCTGGGAACATCACTCTGCTCTCCTAGCTTCTCATCCCCAGAGCCTCGCTGAGGGGAGGGCCCACAGCTGCCTGTCTCCTCCGCTCCTCCTCCTGTAATTCAGGGGGTTCCCAGAGCAGACTACTCCTCTTGTCTCCCTGTTGTCCTTAGTGATCCCTCTAGAAGGCCCTCCTCTCCCCTTTAGCCCTCAGGCCTGCAGACTCAGCTTCCCCTGAGTTCTCCTGCCTCCGTGCCACCAGCTCCCTCCTCCCCACCAATCCTCAGTCTCAGGCCCAACATGGGCCCCAGGACCCCATGCATGGACACAGCCTCACCTCTTACTTGCTCTTCCTCAGGCCCAGGACACCCTGCCCCCTTCCCCCCAACATCCCTTGCTCGACTGGGCCCCAGGATTCTTTGGCCCTAAGCCCTCAACCCCACCACCCAGCCTCAAGGTGACATCAGCACTGGGGGCTGTTCCCCTGGGCACTCTCTCCCTCTCCCATGGCTGCAGATGTGGCTCCCTTAGTAGGGGTGAGGCCACAGTGCAGGGCAGGGAGTTACCCACACCCCACTGGAACCGGGCTGATCAGATGTGACCAGAGCCCTTACAAGCAGGGCTGTGCCATGTGATGAAGGGGACAGAGACTGGCCAGGGCCCGGGACTGCTGGCGACTCCAGAAGCCTGAAGAAGGGCCTGGAACAGAATCCACCCTCTGGGCTCTGCCAGCACCTGTCCTCTGCCCCATAAGGAGTCGCTCCACACAGGCAAGTCCCCTGACCTTGGAGACTCACTGACCGACCAGTAGAGGAGCTGTAACTCTCTGGCTGATGATCTGGGCTGGGACCAGGCTACTGGGGTGGGTAGTAGAGTGTGTGGGGTGGGTGGGTGGGGGGCAGCTTCCGTTTCAAACAGCAGCAGTGGGAATCAGGCTGTGTGTGCGATGACACCTGAGTGGATAAGGGCCTGGCTATCCTGAGAACCAGCAGCTACTGGGGGATCAGTGTGCGGGGTCCCACATACAGCCACGGCTACCCTTGCCTTCTGTTGATGGAGAAAGACGCTGGGCTCAGAGAGGGCAAGAGACTCACCCAAGCACACAGAGCAGCAAGGCAGAGTCAAGCTAAGAGCCTTGCTCGCAAACTGTAAGCATCTGAATTCTGTTGATGCTTTGGAAAATCCTAAAGAAGAAACCACCCAGGGAACTCCAGGGAAATCAGACACCCTTTTCCCAAATCACACAGCCCTCAGGGCTCCGGAATGGAACCAGACTCCAGAGCAGGGAGGGTGAGCAGCCGGGAAGGCAGGTCAGCCCAGATGCTCAGGAGGAAGATGATGAATGAGTGGACTGACAGCTGAGAGCAGAGTCCACTGGAAGGTAGAGAGGAGCGAGGGAGAGAAAGCAGCGCTCCATCAGGCAAGGCGGCCTGGGTCGGAGTGGAGATGGCCTCTCCCGTTACCTGAGCTCCTGCCGGCGGGCACCAGGAGCTGCGTGCCCCAGAGCCCGGCAGGGAGAGGGTCGCCACAAGCGCAGTGGCCGCTCTGCACAGCACAGCACGGCAGCTCGCACGCCGCCACCCGAGCCCCCTGTGCACGCCCTTCTTCTTCTAGCGTTTGCCTGTGCACGCCCTGATTTAATAAATGGAATCTCATCAACTTATCCTTCTTCTGTTATCAGGGTCGACATCCATCTGATAATATTGGTCGGGTGTGGGACTGGGCTGCTTCGCGTCCCCCTGATATTTAATTTCAGAAATGCCTCCACGGGGGTGTGTCTATGGGGCCGGCTTTTCATTAGGAGCGGCGGGAAGGAGACTCTGAGCGAGGCGCCCATTAGTCTTGGTCAGCTCCTATCAGGCTGCGGGGAGAGGGGTCCGCTCCCTGGCCCCTCGAGCTGGCTACTGAGGATGGGGCTGCCACAGGCTGTCAGTCGGCCGGGGGATGTGGGTGCAGGGCTCAGCCATCTATCAGCACGCCAGGTGCCTCCGGGTGACCTTGGATGCCAGCTGTGCTCTGCTGGGGCCAAGGACGCAGCCATTGGCAGGCAGGAGACAGCCTCCCCAGCAGCGGCCTTGCCAGGGGAGACAGCTGGCCTCAGTGACTGTGCCAGGGACCCCAGGGCTGGACCCAGGACAACTTCTCCTCCCCACCCTCCCCGCACCTACCCAGGCTCCCAGAACCCAAGGCCTCGGCTGACTCAAGGTAACCTCAGCCCGCCTGACGGCCCCTCCTGACCTCACACAGCTCTTCCAGGACACCCAGGCCACTGGGCCTGTTGGCTGTTTTTAAAGTCAGACTTTCTTTATTTCCTGTGAGCTAGAAAGAGGAGCGATTCAAATACGAGAAGCCAGAATGCCACTCTGGTACATGTAGCACTAGGAATCACACCGGAGGCTCGGGCACGCAGACCTGCACCCCACCAGCTGAGTTATCTCCCTAGCCATGCCACAAGGTCTCTGAATGAGAGAAGTCTGGCCCTTTCAGCTACCTGAAGCTCCAGGGGCACTGAGGTGCACAGGGATGCCCCCCACCTCTGTCTGGCTGCTTCACAGCTGCAGTGCAGAAAGAGAAGAGCAGCGGCTCCTTGGGGAGTTACACGGGGGGGGGGGTGTGTGACAGGCCAGGCTGACACTGCTGAGGGGACGCACTGAGCTGTGGCATGTCACCGGGGTGGCTGGCAGATGCTGGGACGCTCCACTGCACGGGCTGGGACTTGAGGAAGGACCCAGGTGCTGGGGCCTAGGATGTGGAGCCCAGAGCTGGGTTTCTCCAACGGCAAGGGCAGGGCTCCTAGGAGAAGGAGCTGGCTGTGGGGTCACCCTGAAACACGCCAGGAAGGAAAGAAGGGCTCAGGTAACAAAGAGATGAGCGAGAAGGACAGAAGGACAGTCTGTCTGAAGGGTGAGCTCGGGGATATCCAGAGCAGCAGAGTAAGTGGAGTGTCAGCGCTCACGCAGCAAGTGTGAAGCTGACAGCAGCCCCCGTACCGGAGGTGACGGCTGGTGGGTGAGGCACGCGGGGCCGGTCACCCCACCTGGCGGAGAGACCAGACAGGCGCCCCGTGGCCAGCTCAAGGGCAAGGTGAAGGGATGGTGCCGTGCTGGGGTCCCCCTTCCAAGAAAGCACTGCCTGAGCGAGGCCCCCAGGAGTGACGGGGTGGGCTGAGGCTGGGGCCACCCCACAGAATGAGAGGCTGCTGCGCACAGAAGGTGACACTGGCTGACATAGCCCGAGGGAGTGTGGCGCAAACTCCTGGCTGGGGTTCGGGACCCGAAAGGGAAGAAGGGATGAAGAAGGGAAGTGAGTGGGAGAGGCCAGCGTGGCCGCTGGGAGAGTGAGAGTGGGGCCCTGGCTGGAGGGGTGTAGTGGTCCTTGAGAGGCACGAGGGTACTTGGAGGTGCTCATTCCCCAACTCAGAACAAGACAATAAATAATTCCGTCTAGAGAGAAAAAAGACACTAGGGAGAAGTAGGAGCTTTTCTGTTCTGTCCTTGCAACCTTTCTATGGGTCTGGCGTTACTTAAGAAGGAAAGAAGAGCAGCATAGTGGATAAGCAGAAAGACTTCTGTGCCTGCGGTTCCAAACTCCCTGGTTCAAACCCCCACACCGTTAGCCAGAGCTGAGCAGTGCTCTGGTCTCTCTCTCTCTCTCTGTGCTATCTTTCCCCTCTGTGACTCTCTCATTTAAAATAAAATAAATAAGGGGGACAGGTGACGGCACACCTAGCTGAGGGTGCATATCACAGTATGTAAGGACCCGGGTTCGAGGCCCCAGCCCCAACCTACACGGGGGAGGAAGGTCCATAAGCAGTGAAGCAGGGTTGCAGTGTCACCCCTTTCCCTCTCAACATCTCTGTCCAAAACAGGTAACAAAGTAAGGTTAAGAAATAAAATTAAAAAAAAAATAAGGAGGATAACTTGAGACACCCAAGTGTACTCAGGAGACTGTGTTTATTGCCAAGAAGAGTTGCCACATCTGTCTCTGCCTGTCTCTGTCTCTGTCTCTCTCCCCCCGGCTGGGGAAGTCTGACAAAGCGATTCTGAATTCCTGTGAGAGCACACACAATTAGAAAAAGGTCATCAACGTAGAAGAGCTCTGCTGGGGAGCAAATATTTCAGATAGCACCGGTCTCTATGATGTGTTTGAAACACATTTAAAAATGTACAGTTTTGGCTCTGGAAAAAAAAAAAAAGTCTAGGAACAGACCCGAAGACTTTGCCTATGATTGGATGATTGGGTGCCAGTGTTTATCAGTGCCAGTGCGGCACAAGCCTCCCCACCTGGAGAAAAATCAAACGGGGGGGGGGGGTCTAAATGTCATGTCTTCTACAAACTGCACACCTCCATGAATCACGAGGGGGCACCTGGAGCAAGCATGTAATGAGAGCAACTAACACTCACAGAGGGCAAGGTGGCAAGGTGGCAAGGTGGGGTGGGCAGTGGTAGGAGGGAAAGTGTCTGCATATAAGTCAGAGCAGAAAAATGAAAGGAGAAATATGTATGATAACCAAATCAACTTCCAGGGCGCAACAATTAAATAAACAAAAACAGATATGAGAAAAATAAAAGATCAATGACAACACCACACATGACCTTTTCAAAGGGGATAATAAAAAGTGCCAGGTGGTAGCACAGCGGGTTAAGTGCAGGTGGTGCCAAGTGCAAGAACCGGCGTAAGGATCCTGGTTCGAGCCCCTGGCCCCCACCTGCAGGGGGAGTCGCTTCCCAGACGGTGAAGCAGGTCTGCAGGTGTCTGTCTGTCTCTCCCCCTCTCTGTCTTCCTCTCCTCTCCTCTCTCGATTTCTCTCTGTCCTATTCAACAACAACAACAGCAATAATAAAAAGGTCAACAAAAATGGGAAAAATGGCCACAGAAGCAATGGATTCATAGTGCAGGCACTGAGCTCCAGCGATAACCCTGGAGGCAAAAAAAAAAAAAAAGATAACAAAGACCAAAAGAAGAAATACAAATGGGGTGGGGCAGTCGGGAGCTCAGAGTCTAGTGCACTGGACTTGCAAGTGTGAGGCCCCAAGTTGATTCACAGCATGGCATGTGTAGGAGTGATGCTCCGTCTCCTCCCTCTCTCACTAATACACAAAGTTTAAATGAATACAGATGCCCATGAGTTTAGCAGAGAGTTTAGCCTCACCAATAACTAAAGAAACAGAGAGCTTTTAGACTAAGACGTTTCCTTTGTTTCTGAGATTAGAAAAGAGGTGTGTGTGTGTGTGTGTGTGTGTGTGTGTGTGTGTGTTTTCCCCAGAAATAACACTCCAATTCTGTTCATGGGAAGTCTTGGGAATAGGAACAGCTTTTTTTCTTTTAAAGGTTTTTTTTTAAAAAAATATTTATTTCCTTTTGTTGCCCTTGTTATTTTATTGTTTTAGTGATTGTTGTTGCTGTTATTGATGTTGTTGTTGTTGGATAGGACAGAGAGAAATGGAGAGAGGAGGGGAAGACAGAGAGGGGGAGAGAAAGATAGACACCTGCAGACCTGCTTCACCGCCTGTGAAGCGACTCCCCTGCAGGTGGGGAGCCGGGGGCTCGAACTGGGATCCTTACGCCGGTCCTTGTGCTTTGCGCCACGTGCGCTTAACCCACCGCGCTACCGCCCGACTCCCAGGAACAGCTTTAAGCATCACTGCTGAGAGTGAAAATTGGTGTAGAGCCTCCATTGTTCCAGAGTTTCCAAAATAGATAAAGAAATATATAAAGTGTGTGTGTGTGTGCGCGTGTGTGCGTGTGTATCCTTTGACCTAAAAACACCCCCTAAAGTGTTCTTGTTGTTTTGTGCCAGGATTTTGTGCACTTGTGATCTCACAGCTCTGGGGATGACGTTTTCATTCTTTTTAGGAATTTCAGGAAAAAAGCCGGGCCAGTGGTTCGGTGATGGAGGTGTTGCCTGCAAGGTCGAGGTCCCAGGTTCAAATCCTTAGGAGAGGAGAGAAACTGTAGGGCTGGGTGGCGGCGCCGAGCAGGGACGCTACCATGTGAAGGGGAAGCTTCACACGTGGTGAAGCAGTGCTGCAGGCGCTATTCCTCTATGTGCCCTTCCCCTCCCAATCTCTGCTATCAAAACATAAATAAAATTTAAAATGCATTAAAAAGGGAATTTGTGGGTTGGGCAATAGCACACTGGGTTAGCCCTCTCAATTTCTTTTTCTTTCTGTCTTATCCAATAAAAAAATGGGAAAAATGGCCTCCAGGAGCAGTGGATTTATAGGGCAGGCACTGAGGCCCAGTGATAAGCCTGGAGGCAAAAAAATAATAATAAATAAAAAATCAGAGAGAAAGGGAAGACACCACAGCCCTGCCACCACCTGTGGAGCTTCCCCTGCTGCCATCCACGGTGCACTGGGCTTCAACCAAAGTCCTCACACATGGTCAAGCGCAGGCTCTGCCGAGTGAGCGCTCTCGGCCCCTCCTCTGAAAGGCTTTAAAGAAAGGAGTTCACAAGACCAGGCCGCTTCTCACAGTGCTGGAAACCATCCAAGGATCCATCAGGGAGTCCTGGTCCCATACATCCTGGTAGGATCATGTCGGGAAACAACACATTCATTTAAAAACAAAGACATGAATCTATAATTAACAACCCGGGAATGGGTTCAGGGCATGTGGATGAGGAGACAGCTGCTATTTGTGACCCCATTTCTGTGTTCCGCTAAGCACCAAGTGACATCACCAAATCATGCAAGGAGAGACTATGGAGTCTGCTTGACATCTTTCTTGCTACCTGGTTTGTCACTGGGGCTTGGTGATGGTACTACAAATCCACCGCTTCTGGTGGTCATTTTTTCTTAGGACAGAGAGGAAGAGGGGAGAGGGAGAGGGAGAAGGAGACGGAGAGGGAGAGGGGGAGGGGGAGAGAGGGGGAGGGGGAGGGGGAGGGAGAGAGGGCGAGGGAGAGGGGGGAGGGGGAGAGAGAGAAAACAAGAAAGAGAAAAAGAGAGAGAGAGAGAGAGGGAGAAGGAGAGAGCGCTGCAGACTTGCTTCACTGTTTGCGAAGCGTCCCCCTGCAGGTGGGGAGCAGGGCTCAAGTCCAGTCAGTCTCTTGCCTGCTCTCTATTTTTGGCACTGACTTTCAAGATACCAGATATTGTATGACAACCCCTCTTCTCAATATCCATGTATTACTTCTCTAGTCAGGAGGCAAAACTATTTTTCACGCTGAAATGCTGCCGAGATGGGCGCTGATCTGAATTGCTGTGACCCCTGGTTATTGTGACGTGCTCCAGGGAATGCCCAGGCTATAGATCCAAAGTACCAGCAGACAGTAATGGGCTGGGCTCAAAAGCTGTCCTGTTAACAGCGTTGTTTGTGAAGCGTCTCCCCCTGCAGGTGGGGAGCAGGGGCTCGAGCCCGGTACTTTGCCTGCCCGCTCATCATAAGCACTCATGCCTCCCACCCCAGAGCTGACACTAGAGAGTAAGGACAGAATGGTGGGCATTTGCTCAGAAGCAGAGCTAGATGGTGATGGAGTGAGGAGGGGAGAATGCAGGCCATCCCAGAGCTCTGAATTCTAAAAACAGAAGCTCCAGATTGACTTGCTCACAGGCAGAGTCAGAGGAAAAAGCGTCAGTTCTGTCATCTTTGCTGAGAAATCGGTCATGGTCTTCGGGCATTCTATCTTGCTCCGTCACTGCCCATAAGGGAGAGAGAAAATGTCTGCTCTCTGCGCTGGCACACGTCGCGGTGGCCGCAAGCTTGCCTCTGCGTGGCGGGGAGTCATAGCAAGGGCGTCTTCCTTCTGTCCTGGTATGCAGCCCCCCGGCCCCTTACATGCATGTGTGCACACACACAGACTGGGCACACGCACCTACAGTCATGCACACACACAGAGACGGGGGCAGCCTGGAACAATGGGTTGAAATGAGTGTGAAATTGAGCAACGACGGCTGTAATTCCCTGCATTGGGCCAGTTTAAGATTCATCGACCGCCCAGGCCTAGGGTGGGAGGGTGGCGGCTTAACAGACTCCATAGGCTTCTTCTTCCACACTTATCTTCCAAACCGCATGTCTGACTGTGATATTTCAAAGCTCTTGCTCTCTGGAGGGCTTCCCAAGACATCAGACTAAAACCCAAACCTCAGGCACTTCAAACACTACCACTGGGTCCTGGGCCCCTGGCCAGGCCTCCCTCTGAGATGCTGGTGACAAAGGATCATGGGGTGTGTGTGTGTGTGTGTGTGTGAGGGAAGCCTCCTGCCCATGAGTTCTCTCCCTGGGCAAGACCCATGCACCATGCACACCCCATGTCAGGGCCTACGCAACGGAGATCCTAAGTGCTGTCATCAAAGGGTCTCAGGCTCTGGCCTGATATGCAGGTAGAGCTTCCAGAGGGAGCACCCTACCCCCAGCATGGAGACCCGTGGGGACCAGCGCGGTCAGTCCTGGGGGAGGGGGCCTCTGGGACCAGCGGAGAAGCCAGCAGGGCCGCCCTTCCCTTCTGCACACAGCGGAGGCTGCCAACTGGCGTGGGCCCGGCAGAGGTGAGTTCTCCTGAGTAAGCACTGTGGCGGCCGTGGTCCTGGGCTCTCCTTTCTTATTAAAAGAGACATTTCATTTAAAGACCTCTTCGGTCTGCCAGTGTGGCTGGTGGCACTGAAGCACAGAGGCCTGGGGTCTACGCAGCGTGCTGGGCTCTAAAAGAATTCCAGCACCAACAGTCAGTTGGCCCCGTGCTGAGCATTCACTTTACCAGTCCACACACACGTGATCTAGATGCCCCGTGTGCCAAGTCACTTTCTCGCCCTGTTTTATCACCGAGAGTCCAGATGGGGGGACAGGCAGTGGGTCTTGGAACTCAGGGCTCTGCCCTCTGGCTGAGGCCTGCAGCCTCCTCTTGGCAGTGCTGCATGAAGAGGGTAACTTAGCTCTTCGCCCTTGTCCTCACCCTGCTCCGTGCCCCAGATGGACAAGCTGATGGTCCCCGGCTTTGGCCTGAGGGCTTGGAGACTTGGGTCTGGGGATTTCAAGCTCAGTTTGCAGGCTAGTGCCCACACAGGACCTCCCTCTAGCCTGGGGGGAAGGGTTCCCTCACATTCTAACACGTGGCTGAGTTTAGAAAAGCCCCACCCTTTGGGAAGCCTAGATTTGGGGGTCCTGGGGGTTACTCTCTTCAGCATCCGGGGCAGGCAGGAGACTGGGAGAGCAGACCATGCATCCCCCCACATACTCAGCCTGATGAACCCCATATTCTGCCCCAGTCTCCTCACTGGCTTCTGCAGCTGCCCTGACCACACAGAGCCACTGAGCGTGCTGTGTGATGGAGCCGGGATGATCGGTCCCCAAGGAGGCTCTGGGCACCCTGGCAGGGCCTTGCTCCAAGTCGCTGCAGCGGTCAGAGATGCTCTTAACACAGTAAATTCCCTGAGTCACAGCTGACCAAGTGCTTCGCCAGCGTTGCCCCAAGCTGACTCCAGGACCAGTATGACAACTGAGACCTCACCTGCCTTCCCTCAGACCAGCTGCACATGCTGGCCCCTCAGACGCCCCACGGCGCTCTGTCCGTCCACCTTACCCATGGCCACGTGGCTCTGTCCACACACTACTCTGTGGGCTTGGCAGCTCAGGCTCTCAAGGAGGCTGACCTCTGGGCCAGACATCGCTGGACTTCAGCCAACGACACAAAGGGCCAGGTGGGCTGGGACAATCCCATGGGGACAGAGCCACGGCTCCCCAGCTCTCTACCCACACAACCTGAAGCCAGCAGGTGGGGGCGTTTAGAAGGGCGAGGGAAGATGGGGACTGAGGCTGATAGGGACCTCTAATACACAGGGGCAGTGGGCCATAGATGCACATGTCAGCTTCCTGGCAGTCACATGAAAAAGGCAAAAAAGAATTTTTGAGACTGATTTTAAAATAATATGTTTTCCGGGAGTTGGTGTATTGCACCAAAGTAAAAGACTCTGGGGTGGGGGGAAGGGTTCAGGTCCTGGAACATGATGGCAGAACACTAGGCAGGACCTCGTGGGGGTTGAATTGTTATGTGGAAAACTGAAAAATGTTACACATGTACAAGCTATTGTATTTTACTGTCTACTGTAAACCATTAATCCTTCAGTAAAGAAATTTAAAAAAAATAATGTGTTTTGTTTAACCAAACGCTGCCATTTCAATGTGAGAGCTGCTTGTGATGCTTATAGGAGGTATTTTATGGTTGTTTTCTTTCTCTTGTTTTGTTTTGGCTGCCACTCACAGCATCCCTAGTTTGAATGAGTTACACAGCTATATTTCAGCGGCCACACTGGCCAGACGTGCCGCACGGTACCCGCACACGCTAGCCACCGTTGGGCCACTGCTGGGCCCCTGTGCTGTGCCAAGTCATCTTCTGGGAGTCCTACAAATGCCACCTCAGAGCAAGTCCTGGATGTAAGCCCTGGCACCACACAGGAGCAGCAAGGGAGGCACTGGGGAAGCTCCATGAATGTCGAATTGGTGCTGTGCTGTCACTCCTCTCCCTTTCAAAAGGGAGGAATAAGTAGAAAACTGAGCTGCGGAGGCCACTTGGCGGCACTGCACAGAGCTCACTCCCTGGAATTGGCTAGAAAACCTGGGGGTGGGGTCGTGACTCACCAGGTAGAAGGCGCACAATCCTGTGCATGAGGGCCCAGACTCAAGGCCCCAGTTGCAGCCCTACCTGCAGGGGGAGCCGCTTTGGTACTGGAGTAGTGCTGCAAATGTATCTCCTTGTCTGCCTCTCTCCCTTGTTATCTCTCAGTCTCTTACCCACTCTATCAAAAGGTGAGGTTTTGAGCAGATGAACCTCTTGTCCCGGGACCTAGACAATATGAGTCTGGGTTTGCCTGGCTGCAGGGAACTCTGCTACCTGAGGAGACACACCAGGCTGGCCCAGGGCCGGAAGCCGAGTGGCACCAGCTGGGGTGTCAGGTGCAGGTTGGGACATCTCAATGGTCCCTTTTTGCACAGGTGAAGCACCTTGACCCCTGCAGGGGAGCGGCGGAGGCCTGTGAACTTCCTGTCATGGCAGCTCCAGGCAAAAGTAGGAGCCCAGCTCTCCTCAGCCAGATCCCTGCACTATTCTTCCCTCTTTTGAAACGCCTGTCGACACTGGCTTTTCACCTCCCAAACAATTCTGCTTAATCCATGCTAGAGATTTGCTCTGCTGGATAGCCACCTTTCTGTAGTTTTTCTTAATTCCCCAAGATGCACTTCTACCACTCTGGAACAAATAAATGCAGCTCCTCTCCTCGCTCTTACCATCCGGGAGCGTCATGAATTTCACATCCATGACTAGCTAGAAGCTTTGTGTTCCGAACATACCATTTTTCCCTTTATGCCTTTCAAACAGACTTCGGCCTTTGCTTAAATAGGCATTTAGACTAAGCTGCGCCGGGTTTTGTGCTGATGTAGCAAGAATTGCTACAGTCACAAAAGTTAACTGCAAAGCACCTTCTGTCACAGCTGTCGCCACCCTGCCCTCTCTCACCACCGCACCCCAAGGGGACTGCACTCACCCTCCTGTGCTTCACGTGTGCCCTGCTGGCCTCGTCTCTGGAAATTCATCCCATGACATTTGTCATTGTGTGGGCCTGGGCCGTGCACTACTTCATCACGTGAGTGTGAGCTCACACACAGGGTCGCCCTCTGATTCTGAGACTCAGGGACCTGGTGTGAGCCTGGGATCTGAATACTAGTCATTGTGTGAGGCTGGCATGCAAAAACTAGTCATTCTGTGAGCAGGACACTCAAGAACTAGTTGACCTGTGGTCCTAGGACTCAAGGACTAGTTTTCCTATGAGCATGATATCTGAGAACCAGTTAACTTGTGATCTCATGACTTGAGGATTAGTCATCTTGTGAGTATGGAATTTGAAGACTAGTAGTAGTATGAGCCTGGAACTCAAAGACTAGTCATCTTGTAAGCATGGCACTCAAGAACCAGTTAACTTGTGATCATAGGACTTGAGGACTAGTCATCCTGTGAACATAGCATTCGAAGACTAGTCAGGGTATGAGGCTGGCACTCAAAGACGAATCATCCTGTGAGCATGGAACTCAAGAATTAGTTAATTTCTGAGCCTGGGAGTCACTCTGTGAGCCTGAGAATTGGAAGCTAGTTATAGCATGAGCCTAGGACTCAAGGACTAAGCATAGTGTAGTCTGGGACTTAAGGACTAGTTATCCTATGAATGTGCAACTCAAGACCTGGTCCTGTGAGTCTAGGACTTGAGAACTAGTTATCATGTGGGCCTGGGACTTGAGCATTAGTCATAATATAGGCCTGGCACTCAGGACTGGTCACATGTAAAAGGGAATCAAAGATTGGTCATCCTGTGAGTCTAGAACTAGTCAGCACATCAATCTGCAACACAGTGCTAGTCATCCTATGAATCTGGGGCTCAGAAGACTAGCTACAGTGTGAGCTTGGGACTCCAGGACTAGTTATCCTGTGAGCCTGGGTTAGTCAGCGTGTGAGTCTGACATATGGCCTATAGTTAACATGTGAGACTGGTTGGGGACTAGCTGCCAGGCAAGGCTGGGCCTCACGCACTTCCATCATCACCAGGCTGGGACGGGAGAGGCTGTGTGCCTGGGAGAGACCCTGGGTCATGTTCACCCTCACAGTCAGGAAACACAGACTGTGCCAGGCTCTAGGGCCCAGACAACTGGAGGGAAGTGGGCAGAAGTGTAGAAGAGGCAACACCTCGCTGGAGACGCATGAATCCCATGTCCCATGGCACTGACTGGCACCCGGCCTGCTAGGACAGAGCAGCTGGTTCAGTCACGCTGGGACCGGGCACTGCCCAGTGAGACTTGGACTCTTTCCAGAATGAGCCCCCAACCTGATGGGCTGTGTCTTTAAAGCATGGATCTGTGTCTTGGACACCTTCTCATCTAGGCTCACTGAGCACTACTGCTCTCACTAAAAAAAAAAAAAAAAAAAAAAAAATCCTTATTTTGAATCCACATTTATAAACTTAGACCTGTCTGAGGTTGGTGGCACACAAGGAGACAATGTAGGATAAACATGGCAGGGAGGGGTGTTCACAATCCCAGCCCTGGGTCCCAGCGGTGCCTGAAGGCACGCGTGACAGTGACAGGGACATGAGAAGCAGTGCTGGCACTGTCAGGACTAAAGATCCCAGAGGCGCAGCGATTAGCCAAGTCACTAATTAGGGGCCTGCTTGGAGCACTGATGGGAAGGGGAGTCATTTGTTGGCTTAAGTAAAACTCTGGGGCACCGCTGACAAGTGTCATCACAGCCAAGTCGGAGAGGCTGTTCTATCCTGTGACAGGAGGAAGGACCCAGAGAGCAGGGGCACCTCTGACAGCACGAGAGAGGGTGGCCCTGGGCTCCTGGAGGCCTACTGGGAAGCACATGAGTGTGTGTGTGTGTGTGTGTGTGTGTGTGTGTGTGTGTGTGTGTGTGTGTGTGTGTGTTAGCGTGCGTGTGCACACAGGCCTCCATGTGTGAATTCCAAGGGCCTGGTTTCTGGGGTTCTGTCACTTCCAGACTTGAGCCTGGGGAGAGAGTCACAGTTAGTGATGGGAGATGGCTTCAGGATCCCCAAAAGGAAGGGGGGGCAGTCTGGTCAGGAGCTGTGTGTGTGTTACACAGACAAGAGTGCTTATGTGTAAGCCAGTGTGTGAGTGCATGGGTGAGAATATGAACCTGTGTGTGTGTGTGTGTGTGTGTGTGTGTGTGTGTGTGACAGAGAGAGAGAGAGAGAGAGAGAGAGAGAGAATGGTGTATGTATGTAAGTGTGTGTATGAGCATGATAAGTGTGTGTGTGTGTGTGTGTGTGTGTGTGTGCATGCCAGTGTGAGTGCATACATGAGAGTGAATGTGTGTATGTGAGCCAGGAGAAGGTGTTCTTGTGGGGCTGGCGGGGGGGAGGTTGGCAGGAGTGCACAAGTATCTGGAAGAGGACTCAGAGCTCCCCCGGAACACGAGGAGCTGAGGCTGTGGGTGCACACACAGCACCTCACTGGGGCCCCACTCTGCTGGCAGTCTCCTGGCCTGAGACCCCACTCCCTGCACTGCTAGCCACTCCACAGAAAGGCTCCTCAAAGAACTCGAGCAAGCAGCACCCCCTGACCCCGGGGCTGCTGAATCAATGCCCGCTTGGGCGGCTCTTCATGCCCAAAGCAGTCATGCATGCCCACTCCTACCAGCCTGGCACAGCGAGGCCAAAGGTGAGACCCTGGGGAGCGCCCAGGTGAGGGCTCAAGCAGAGAGCACCCTCGCTGCAGCGGGAATCACAGGCCCTTCCCACCTCCGGGGCTGCTAGAATAGTCCAGAAGCTGGGACAGATTTGCTGGCTTTCCCGAAGGAGCTTTTCTGGGGAAGTGATTGATTTATTGGCTGGAACACATCCACTCTGGCAAACAGAAGTAATCTCCAGGGCTCATCACAACCTTCTGGGAATGCGTTTAAAATGCAGAGTCCAAGGCCATCAGCATGGGGTCTGCCCTGGAATCTGCACTGCATGGGATGCTGGGTCAGCAGCCTGGGGATCACCATTCCTCTGCATCACATGGACGCAGACAGATCTGCAAAGTGTTACGTCTCTGGTGGCCCAGAGCAGCCATCTCCAGCAGCTGAGCCAGGATGCGCCTCAGTTTCCTTACCTCGAAAGTGGGTGTGACAGTGCCCCTACCCCACCCCAGGCAGGTGTCTGCCCACACGAGGCAGGTGGCACCGTGAGCCCGTGAGCCGGCATCCGACCCAGTCCCTCTGATCATGGTGCTCAGCCTGAAGTAGTCTCCTGGGGAGCGTCCAGGAGGAAGGCGAGGGCAGGGAGAGCTCAAGGGGTCGTGCTCGGCTCAGGCTCTGCCAGCACAGGGAAGGTACCCTGGCACCGGGCTGTGGTGCCACGCCCCCCCCCCCCCACACACCCCACCATCAAAATGAAATGGAAACTGCATGTCCTCCAGGCTCTGGCTGTGCAGAAAGAGGGAGAAAGAGGACAGGGAGGAGGAGGAGAAGACAGGAGGGTCTAGCCATGCCAATCTGAACCGCGCTGGAGTCTGCCCAGAACTAAGCTGGCCTGGGCTGAAGGGGCCTGGGGTCAAGTCTCAGCAGCAACTTGGTCCCTCAGGGCCAGACGGCAGCCACACACAGTCCTGATTAGGCCTTCCAGAAGAGTCTGAACAGAGAGGTGAGCCGGGATCCCTCACCACCCTACTTGCCGGTGATCGCGGTGGGTTGGCCGTCAGCACCAAGCCGGCTCAGTGGTGGGTGCTGGGAGCCTGTGAGCTGAGCCCGGGTGCAAGGAGAGGCACACCCCAGGATGTTCACTCCCACGTGCAGAGGCCCATCCAAACCGGCGGGTAGGCGAGGACACTGAGTGCTGCCAGGAACTGGGAGATCCGAGGCGGCTTCCACAGGACCGGGACCTTGCCTGTCTTCTCATGAGTGAGTGACCAAGCTGCCATCAGTGACCTCGGCAGAGCCACTGAGAATGAGGGACACTGGACAGCCACGGTCTATCCATGCTATACTTTCAAAAAGTGCTCACTCCACAGAAACACAGGCAAAGCTCAGGGAGGGCTCCAGAATGGTTTTGCAAAGAGGGTGACTGAGGAGAGACGGAATGCAGGGTGGGATCGGACGAGCCCATTGTAGATGTCTGATGGGCCTCCTACCCCCCTCTTGGCCAGGGGTCCTGGCTGGGGCACAGGGCACAGTCCCACCTCATGGAGGAGGAGGAGCAGGGTGAGACGGGAGGCTTCAGGAGTCACACCGCTGGGCCTACCCGGAGGTCAGCACTGACGGAAGATTGCTGGCAGCCCCTGGACCCAGGACTAGTCAGAATGCCAAAAGGGGAGACAAGAGGTGGAGGCGGGAAGCCAGGCGAGCCTGGCGCTGGGTTTCGGGACTCGAGGGTTCGTTCAGGGAAGAAGACACAGTGGGCAGCAGAGGGGACACGGATCGCTCCACACAAACAGCTGCAGGTGATATGCTGAGGTCTCCTCACTTGCCCGAGACAGCCTTAGGGGCTGAGCTAGGAAGCTTCCAGAGACTGAGCATACTGACAATTCACTGCCTCATGTGGACACAGTCACCCTCTTGGAGCTCGACTCCCTTGGATCTGACCTTCCAGGAACCAAACATCCTTTCCTGCACAAGAGAACGCATACGCAGTACGGGGAGGAGCGGTTCTCTGGCTGTGTACCGTGCGCTTGCTGGCTGCTGCCCCCGGCCAGGCTACCTTTCGGGGAAGAGCAGGGATGCACCCAGACGTGCAGTCAGGTGGGGCTGGCACCCATCTGAGTGAGACGGAGAGGCCCCCGGGCCCTAGGGTGATTCCATTCGAGGTGGAAAAGCCCTCGATGAAACTCCATAGAAAGCTGTCCCTTAAGAAGCAGGGGGGCAGGAGTGCTTAGGAAGAAAAAAAAATTGATCTAAGGACAGTGATGCTGAGCTGTGACTGTTCACTGACTAGAAACAATCCCTTCACTGTAATAGTGGCTAATCCCCAGAAGCTAATCTAAGTGTAACACTCAAAAGGAAACACAAGGAGCACAAAGGGAGAGGGCCCGGCCGCCGCTGCCTTCGGGACGGACGGACGGACGGACGGACGCCGGCTTTCTTCCCCACGCACGGCGGCTAATAGGGATGGGGACTGAATGCTATTTTCCTCTTTGTCCAGGGGAGGGGATTAACAAGCAGTCCTCTCTAAGCCTGGCTTCCCAAGTCATGGATCTCTGAGCAGGAAGACAACAGGGGGCTGGGACTAGCCACCCCCCACCCCCCACCCCCACCCAGCACTGCCCACAGCCACTGTGCTCAGAAGCCATGGACCAAGGGACAGCCTGGGGACATCTGCACAGGCTCCAGGGGACTGTCCTGGGGTCGGTCCTGCAGGCTGCAGATAGACTCCCCCTGTGCCCCCTCACTTAGGACCTGGGACAACTTGGGAGCCCCAAGTTTGAAGAGCCTCAAGTCTACTGGCTGTACTGGGAGGGAGGCAGAGACATGCCGGCTGGGCTTCCTGTGCCATCCTTGGCCTCCTCAGGAGGTGCCCTGCTCCCTAGTACGTGCTGGGCGTCTACACCCTACATCAGGCTCCTGGGAGTCCCTGCACCCTGGGCTGGGATCAGCTCAGCTCCACCTCGGCCTGTTTCCTCCTGCTCAGAACCTCTGTGGTGTGATCTTATTTCTTTGCCGGCCTTGGTCCCCCTTACCATCACGCAGGAACCCCGAATGCCCCCTGGTGAGTGTGTGCCAGGTCGTGAGTGAGTCCCAGAGGACAGAAGCAGAGCTCCCCAAGGCGGCGTCTTCCCCCCACACCGCCATGCTAGTTTCATCTCCCAGCTGCCGCCAGTCATCTTTCCAAAAGCACAAACCCGATCATATCAATTCCTGGCTTAAAAGCTTTTTTATGGCTTGCCACTGCCTGCAGGATGGACTCCAAATTCTTTTGTGTGCACGGGAGAACTTTAGCATCCGGGACGAGCCAGGCCTCCCCTCTACATCCGAGCCTCCGCCCTGTCCCTCCGATAGCTGCCCCTCCTCCCTGGATGCCAGGGCTGATTCCCTCCCTCTAACGCCCACTATGCTCACCAGGCTCCTGGCCACAGAGCCCGCCTCAACTCTGCACAAAAGGTGGGTCAACGGGGTCAGCCAAGCCACGGGGCAACCACCGTGCCTGTCGCAGGCTTCCATTCACAAAGGCAAACCCAGTGCTTGGGAACTGGAGCCTGGGTCTGTCTGTAAGATGTCAGTCCAGACTCCTGTCTGCAAAACGCCTGTAGTCTAGCGTACAAGTCTAGCTTGTAGTCACACATGATGTGTGAATGCAGAAAAGCAAACAGTGCTACCAAAGGCGCCCCAGGAGGGGTCCCAGAGGGGCCCCAGTTCTGCAGGACACAGAGGCAGAGCTAGAAGGAACAAGTCTGAGGGAGGAAGGTGCTGTCTGGGGCAGGGTGGCCTGGAGAGGTGACAGCATGTTTTGTCCATAGTGAGCATGGCCAGCCGGGCACCTGCAGGGTGTGGGGGTGCTTCTGGCCTGACCCTCCCATTCCACCCTGTCTTTGTTTTTTCTTCAACTTTTTATTATCTTGATTTATTTATTGGATAGTGACAGCCAGACACTGAGAGAGAAGGAGGTGACAGAGAGGGAGAGAGACAGAGAGACACCTGCAATACCACGTCACCACTCGCAAAGCTTTCATCCTGCAGGTGGGAACAAGGGGCTCGAACCTGGATCCTTCAGCATTGTAACATGTGTGCTCAGCCAGGTGCACCACCACCCGGCAGCCCCCCTTTTCATCACTGGGACTGGGTACTAAGGATACTAATCCGTCACTTCTGGTGGCTAGTTTTTCTTTCTTTTTTTTTTTTGATTGGGTAGGGCAAAGAGAAATTGAGAAGGGGGGATAGAGAGGGAGAAAGAAAGACAGACATCTGAAGACCTTTTTCAGCAATTATGAAGCCCCCAGTCTCCTGCAGGTAGGGAGCAGGGCTCAAACCCAGATCCTTGTGCATGTGTGTAATGTGTGTGTGTGTTTACAGAAAGAGGATGAGGATGGGATGACCCCACTCAGACAGGAGTTGCATGTGTGTAATATGTGTGTTTACAGAAAGAGGATGAGTGTGGGATGACCCCACTCAGACAGGAGTTGCATGTGTGTAATATGTGTGTTTACAGAAAGAGGATGAGTGTGGGATGATCCCACTCAGACAGGAGTTGCATGTGTGTAATATGTGTGTTTACAGAAGATGGGATGATCCCACTCAGACAGGAGTTGCATGTGTGTAATATGTGTGTTTACAGAAAGAGGGTGAGTGTGGGATGACCCCACTCAGACAGGAGTTGCATGTGTGTAATATGTGTGTTTACAGAAAGAGGATGAGGGTGGGATGATCCCACTCAGACAGAAGTTGAAAAATAAGACCAGAAGGGAAAACACAAAGCAGAACTTGGAGTGGAGTTGGTGTACTGCACCAAAGTAAAGGCCTCTGGGGTGGAGAGGGGGAGGGCTCAGGAAGTAGAACACGATGGCAGAGGAGGACCTGGGGAAGGGGGGTTGGTTGGAGTGTTATGCGGAAAAATGAGAAATGTTACACATGTACTGACTATGGTGCATTATTTAAACTTTTTTTTTTTTTTTTTCCTACCAGAGCACTGCTCAGCTCTGGCTTATGGCGGTGTGGAGGATAGGACCTGGGACTTGAGAGCCTCAGGTATGAAAGTCTCTTTGCATAACCATTATGTTATACCTCCACCCTTCTTTAAACTTTTCAAATATTTTTTCTCTGGAGCACTGAGCATCCCTGGCTTATGGTAGTGCAGGGGACTGAACCTGAGACTTCAGAGCCTCAGGCATGAGAGTCTCGTTACATGACCATTATGCTATCTACCCCTGCCAATTTTTTAAAATCTTTATTTATTTGATAGAGACAGTCAGAAATTGAAGGAAGGGGGAGATAGAGAGAGAGAAAGACAGACACCTGTAGGACTGTTTCACCACTTAATGAAGCTTTCCCCCTACAGGTGGGGAGGGGAGGGGGCGGGGCTTGAACCTGGGTCCTGGAGCATTGTAACATGTGTGCTCAACTAGGTGCACAGCTACCCAGCCCCCAAATGCTGTCTTTTACTGTCGACCGCAAACCATTAATCCCTCCCAATAAAGAAAAAAAAAAAGAGTATGAATCATATCTTCAAAGTTTCTAACAGATATGGTTACGGTAAAATTATTTGCTTAAAGTACTAAACAGAGTTTCATTTATTTGGGAAGAAAAAATGTGTGAGCTTAACCAGGTGTGCCATTGCCTGCTCCCCCACCCCCTATCATGCCGGGGCAGGTAAAGAGGAGCGAGGAACAGACCCCCGGCTCTCTCCTGCAGGTGGTGGGCCCAGCGCTGGAGCAGAGGCTACGGAGTGAGCCAGCAGAAGGGCGGGCCAGTCTCAGGGGAGAGGGAAACCAGAGCATCACTCCTGTACGTGTGCTGCCAGGAACTGAACCTGGGACCTCTCGCTTGCAAGCCCTGTGCTCTAACAGCTAAGCCCCCCACCCCCACCCCACCATGGGAAGTTCTTCTCCAAGTCGGGCTACATTCTCCAGCTGCAGTTCAAGGCCCTGAGCCGACGTGCAGGCAGAAACCTCCACTTCATTCAGAAGCTCCAGTCACATCCCCTGGCCCACCTGCTCCCACTGTCAAGGCTTCCCCCGCGTGGGTCTCCTCTTCTGGGCCCCCCATCGTCCCTCCCCCAGCCTCTCTCCTGAGCCTGCGCAGCTCGGCCGGAAGCCCCGGCGCCCAGTGATGCATTATTGATGGTGACAGAGAACTCCGAACAGAAAACCGCCAGCTAATTGCTAAGTTTCCTTTGCTCGATAAACTTGCCACTTCATCCTGGCAGAGCCTCTCCAAACACCTGCTGGCAAAGAGCGCCCAGCCTGCTTTGAGGCGTCTCACAGAGTTCCCCATGAAATGTGCAGTGACACGTCAGCCGAGCCTGGCTGGCAGCCCCTGAAGAGCCCAGCGTGAGTGGCTGGGCCCGGAGAGGGGAGGTGGAGGCTGCAGGAGAGCAGCCCACCTGTCCCCCAAGCCCTGGTCTTCCAAATGCTGGCTTTCTCACCCCGGAACCTGGAATGTCCACGCTGGCGGCACCCTAGAGGCAATTTCTCTGTGTCTTACATGTTCACATGTCACAGCAGACTTCTTCCCAGCACAAGGGAAGACACACATGCTCCCACGGGCCTATACATACACAGACTCACCCATGTACAGTTCATGCAAGGACACACATGTGTACTCACATGCACAGCCGTGTCCATGCAATGGGCTTTTGAGAAAGTCAAGATGCATTTTTGCATAGAAAAATCACAGAAAAATCTGTCGTGCCTTTTCCAGCAACTCCATGTGTACTCACACCGGGATGTGCATTTACATTCAAATAGACAGACTAGCACACACCCACACTCACCTATGCACACACTGTGGGCGTGTGCACCCTCCCACACCCATACACAATGCACCCACCGTGCACCCTCCCCACACGCTCTCCCAAGTTCACACTCTCACACACACACACTCCCGTATCTGCAGCTGCATTCTCCCGCACTGCACAGCTATGCACACACACCGACACCCAGAAACACACCCAGGCCACCAGCAGCTAACAGCCTGATGATCTGATTCCCTTGGCCCAAGTCACCAACATTCCTTTTCTTCTTACTTTGTCTTTATATCCTGGTTAATTACGAGTCACCCAAGGCATACAGGGCTGAGGGAGAGAGCTCAGTGGTGGAGTGCAGGACTTGCAAACACGCGGACCCAGGTTCAAGCCCTCGTTTTGGTCAGTTTCTCATCAAAAAAACCAAGTAAGGGCTGGGGAGACAGCATTATGGTTCTTCAAAAGACTTGTGGGGCCCAGCGGTGGCGCACCTGGTTACGTGCTCACATCAAAAGACTTTCATGCCTGAAGCTCTGAAGTCCCAGGTTCAATCCCAGCACCTCCATATGCCAGAGCTCAGCACTGTTCTGGTCTCTCTCGGTATCTTTCTCTCTATACCTCTCTCTCATTAAAAATCAATCAATCAATCAAAAAAGAAAGTTAAAACCCTAAGTGATAAATCTGAAGCAAGGCGTGCCTAAGCATTCTGAGGGCTGGGGCAGGCACTGAGGAGGACTGGGGCTGGAGCTCAGGGCAGTGTCCTCCGACTAGGTCACACCTCCGGAGGCACAGCTGGGACGGTTCTCTCTGCCCTCTGAGCCCGCCCCACATGAGAGCTCTCACCCCTCCTGGGACCCTGTCACATGTTACAGAGAAAGCACTGGACCAGTCCACTCTTAACGACCCCATCACGAGTGCTCTCCCAGTCACGTCTGGAGCCGGCGGTGGGGAAATGGAGAGGAGCAGGAGGCTGGCTAGAGCCGTGGGGAGACCGGCAGCAGGTGGGGCACGGGACACGTGCTGAAGCTGGAAGCTGAAAAGTGAGCCTGGTCGGCAAGGGAAAGAGACAACAGGGCGTGTGGAGACAGACCCTTCAGTGGGCTCTGCCTTCTGAAGCCAGGAGCCAGGCCCAGCGTCTTATAACCAGAATCTCAACTCTGCCAGCTGTTGAGAGGGGCGGCCCTGGGTTCCAGCCCTGGAAGCACAGGAGAATATTACGGAGAGGGGCGGCCCTGGGTTCCAGCCCTGGAAGCACAGGAGAATATTACGGAGAGGGGCGGCCCTGGGTTCCAGCCCTGGAAGCACAGGAGAATATTACGGAGAGGGGCGGCCCTGGGTTCCAGCCCTGGAAGCACAGGAGAATATTACGGAGAGGGGCGGCCCTGGGTTCCAGCCCTGGAAGCACAGGAGAATATTACGGAGAGGGGCGGCCCTGGGATCCAGCCCTGGAAGCACAGGAGAATATTACGGAGAGGGGCGGCCCTGGGTTCCAGCCCTGGAAGCACAGGAGAATATTACGGAGAGGGGCGGCCCTGGGATCCAGCCCTGGAAGCACAGGAGAATATTACGGAGAGTACCAGGGAGGCTGCGTGGATGGTGGAGTGGTGCTGAGCTATCTCTCTTCTCTTTTCTCTTGTCTCTAACATTTGTTGTGTGTGTGTGTGTGTGTTTAATGGAAAATTTGGGTCTGAGGGGGTACTCAATATTATCACGTAGGCACATGATACTTCACGAGCGGTGAAGCAGGGCTGTCGGTGTCTCTCTGTCTCTCTCCCTCTCCGTTCCCCCCTCCCCTCTCAATTTCTCTGTCTCTATCCAATAATAAAGAAAAAAATACATAAATAAATAAATAGAAGAATGAACAAGATGTTGATTTTTTCTCTGGGTATTGATAAAATCAAACAAGTACATAGAAGGTCAGAAAAACAGAGGGTGTAGACAGACACCTTGACTTCAGCCTGGCAGGCAACGTGACCTGGGGAGAAGAAAGCTGAGAAGGCTGTTTCATTTGAGGCCCAAGTAAATGGCCATTGTTCTTTTAAAATATATTTTTATTTATTTATTGTTGGATAGAGACAGAGAGAAATTGAGAGAGGAGGGGGAGACAGAGAGGGAAAGAGACAGAGAAACACCACAGCCCTGCTTCACCACTCATGAAGCTTTCCCCCTGCAGGTGGTGACCAGGGGCTTGAACTTGGGTCCTTGTGCACTGTAATGTGTGTGCTTAACCAGGTGCGCCACCACTTGGCCCCATGACCATTGCTCTAACACGTGATCTGCCATTAGCTCAGCGGAGAGACGCGCACAGGCCTGCACAGGTGCCTGGCTTTACTGTGTGCCCCCACATAGTCAATGACTGCCACCTCTCCAGATTCAAAAGAGGTCTCAGAACTTTACATCAGGCTCATCCTGACGCTGTTGACTGGCTACGGAAGAAGGGCAAACGCTAGAAGAAGAAGCAGCGTGTGCCCCGGCTGGGCCCAGAGCCCTCCCCCTCACTGCTTCTGTGGTCACTCCTTCTTTCCCAGCGAGGTAGGAGGCAGCCCCAGCAAGATCCAAGGCGGCTGGCTGCGTCCGTCCACACTCATCGCTGCTCTGGATCAAAGTCCTTGGAGCCTCAATGACTCAGTTTCAGGAAACAGTTAATAACCTTCTTCCTCCAACTCAATTGTTCTGACTTCTTTGAGGGCTGGCTCTTGGTGTGGCCCGGGGCGGACCATACAAGTTTCCTGGAGACTGGCTCTGCCACCCAGCCCACAGGGAGAGGACTGAAAGTTGTCATAAAAAATAGATGTGACACAGTCCAGGAAGGATGTCCCCTGGGGTCTTAATCTCTTCCTTCAGAAAATCAGAACAGTTCCGCCTGCTGGGTTGTTGTGAGGGGAGAAGGGCGTGTGTGTGTGTGTGTGTGTGTGTGTGTGTGTGTGTGTACACGCATTTTGCTTATCTATCTCCACCCCAAGAATAGGAATCTTCCAGCTCTGAATGTCAGCTTCCAGAACAACACAAGTCTCCCACTTGAAGTGCGCCTTCTAGCCCGAGGAGACACTGTTTGATGGGTCCCAGGAAAGCTGGGGTTTAGGCCAGGTGGTGGCGCATCTGGTTAAGGGCTCACATCACAGTGTGTAAGGGCCAGGGTACAAGTCTCTGGTCCCCCCTGCAGGAGGGAAGCTTCACAAGTGATGAGGCAGGGCTGCAGGTGTCTCTGTCACCCCCTCTCAATTTCTGTCTCTATCCAATAATAAATAAATAAAAATATTTTTTTAAGTTTTTTTTTTTTTTTAAGTTTTTGGGCAGCACTTGTGCCCCTGGTGTCCAGCGCTGCCAGGAGGACCCAGGGTGGCATGGCCGTGATCCTGCCCCTGCACTTGCTACTTGCTCTGGCTGGCCTGGTCATGTCCTGCCCCCCCCACCCCCAGGCTGTGGTCCCACCTCAGGAGTTAAGTGAGGGCTCACAGTCTGACCGCAGTGGAACAGCTGACAGAAGAATGTGTTCTCTTCTGAGAAGCCTTCCACAAGTCTGAATGAGAATGACAGAATGAAATTACTTGGGAGAGGGAGAGAAGGAGGGAGAGGGAGAGGGAGAGGGAGAGGGAGAGGGAGAGGGAGAGGGAGAGGGAGAGAGGGAGAGAGGGAGAGAGGGAGAGAAGGAGAGAGGGAGAGAGGGAGAGAGGGAGAGAGGGAGAGAGGGAGAGAGGGAGAGGGGGAGAGGGGGAGAGGGGGAGAGGGGGAGAGGGGGAGAGGGGGAGAGGGGGAGGGGGAGAGGGGGAGGGAGGGGAGTGGGGGAGGGGGAGAGGGGGAGGGAGGGGAGTGGGGAGGGGGAGAGGAGACAGAGAGGGAGAGGGAGAGGGAGAGGAGAGGACGTTCCCTTGGTGGAGCCTTTACATCCTTAACTGCCCAAGTGCAGTCAGATTTGAGCCCTTTGCATCAAGCGGGAGCTCCACGCACAGCCAAAGGAAGCGCTGTGAATGGTGGATTGGTGTTATGGTGTCTCTGCCCTCTCTGACTGTCTCTTTTCTGTCTCCACCTGAAATGTGAAGATCAAACCAGCTGGAGGAGCCGTGGGCTCACACGGGTGCTAACCCCAGCGACAGGCACACGTAAACTGTGTGAAGGCATCTAGAGACCCAGACCTGCTCTGATCTGAAGACCAACGTCAGGAAGAGAGGGAAACTCTGGGGGCGGGACAGCTCATTCTCAGAGTCCCTCATCCCCTCAGAGTTCCTCTCAGCTAGTAGTGCAGGGAGGGAGGCCAAAGAGTCCAGCCAGGACTGCAAGTCCCTGCCCTGCTCACTGGACATGTGCCCCTGGGCCCATCACTGCACCCTCCTCATCTCCCTCCCTCCAGGACAGGAACAGTGCTCCCTGAGGCTCTGTGTATACACAGCAGGAGATGGTTATTAGTAATGGCAGCCATCTGAACCACTCTGAAGCCCGAGCTCCTTTCAAGAACCAAAAAGAATTGAATCAACTATTGAGTTTGCTAAAAAAAAAAAAAAAAAAAACAAAGGTTTCTCCCCCTTATATGTGGCAGGCAGGCAGCAAGAGAGCGATAGAAGTGATTTTCCTTAAACCTGGGGTGTGGGCGGGGAACCCTTGATTGGGAGATTTCCTGAATTAGCAAATGATTGTTTAAAAAAAAATGGCGTTGTAAATGCCACGGTCTAAATGCCAACAGCTGATATTAGGCTCCCCGGCAGTGATATGAGGGGGGTGTTCTTCCAAGGCAGTGGGGCGTCTCTTAACAACTGCGAGTAAACTGGAGGTTGCCTAGGTGGATGGCCATCCGTCCATGTGCTCGTTCATTCATTCTGCACAGGAACAGCGGGCCGACCGCTTGCCAGGCACCATACGAGGCGGTGGGGCGCGTGTGACAGCTAGACAGCTCGGCGGCGCTGCCAGAGACGAGCTCCCAGCATCAGAGGACTGACAAACAGCGTTTTAAAATTAACTGCACATAAGGCAGTTGCCCAAGCCTTTATCAATGACAGTAATGAGCTGTGAATGGCAATGAGCTTGAATCCCAAGGCCAGCGGGGGACTGCGGGGGGATGTCTGGGGGGGGGCGGTGTCTGGGGGCCCTCACCTAGGCCTGGACTTGGGGTCTCTAAGGAGCAGGGGTGTGAACTCCCTCCTGCTGGCTGCTAGAGGGAGAAAGGGCAGAGAGAGCATTTCAAACAAAGAAGCCCTCCTGTGCAAAGGCCCTGGGGCAGGAAGAGTGGGCTGACCGTAGGGTGTTCAGTAACCTGAAGGCCTGTGACTGGAGGCTGATGAATGAGAAGAGAGAGGCAGGAATGAAACTCAGACACGGGGCTCTGTCGCCTTATTAGATTTCCCCTGGATCCCAAGAGCAGGGAAATGCCATTTCAGCTTTCTGCCTCTCCTAACACAGCACTTAAGGGATTGGCGTCTATAGAAGCACAGCACTAACTATATCCTATGGATTTTCGGGTCTGCTTTTGCTGTCCTGTTTTGGGAGGACCTGGGTCGAACCCAGGGCTGTGAGTTTGGGGTACATGTGCTCCATCTCTGAGCGACACCCCTAGTTCCCTAAGTTGAGATCTGCTTTGCTTTCATTACATTTCTGTTCAAAATCTCCCCCTTTTCCTTTGATTCTGTCTTGGGCTCATGGGTTGTTTTAAAATATATGGTGTTTAATGTCTCAATATATTTTTTTAACCAGAGCACTTTTTTTTTTTTTTTTTTTTTAACCAGAGCACTGCTCAGCTCTGGTTGATGGTGGTATGATGCTGGGGATTGAACCAGAGACCTTTCCTGCCTCGGGCATGAAAGCCTTTTTGCAGAACCACTCTGCTGTCTCCCCAGCTCCTCACCTTTTAAAAGGACACTTTCCTAACTGAATTCTGCTGTGATCAGAGAACACAGTCTGTAGCCTCTTTGCTTTGGGCACAGGACGTGATGTGCTCTGGGAGATCTTTCTGGGTGATTGAGAAGAAAGTGGACAGAGGACAGGACTAGCAAGCCTGAGGGCCCCAGGTTTAATCATTAGCATATATATGCCAAGAGAGTGCCCTGGGCTCTCCTTAAAAACCAATGAATGAGTAACAATCCTAAAGAATACGCATTCTAGGCTGACAAAATAACTCAGTCGGCCAGGGCATCTACCTGAGACCCAGGTTCATGCCTGGTCCCCACCACACTGGGGGAAGCTCTGTTCTGTCCTTCATTTCAGCAGAACACAACGATTCTTTCTTTCATCTCACTGATGACATTTTCACATTGTCACGTGGCTGCCGCCTTTCTCTGGAGAAAGCTGTTGGCATTTTGATGATTCCTGCTCCCCGTCTGATGCTGGAGGCCTCCTCCCGGTGCCTGGTTTGGCTGTTATGATCGGGGCTCTTGAAGCAGTTTTGCTACGCACTGTCTAGGTGTCGACTTCCTTTGCTTTGTTTCCGGCTTGGGGTTCATGTCTTAGGGTTTGGTGTCACCACGTTAGATTTAGAAATTTCTCAGGCATTAGCTCTTCAAATAAAACGCGACCTTGTCTTGTCTTTCCTCCCCTCTGGGGTTTCCGTTACATTTATTACTGTGTCTCCTGCGTCTTTATGGGAGTTTTTGTTTTGTTTTCTGACACTTTTTATTTCCATTTCCACGAGATAACCTAAGCTTTCTCTACTGAATTTTCAGTTCACTTGTCTTCTTGCTTAATGTGTTAAGTCTGCCTTAAACCTATAATTTCAAGCACTGCATATTTTTAAATTCTAAAAATCCTTGTGGACTCTAGGGTGGGTGGGAAGGGGGGGTGCAGTTCTGGTTTTTGTCCCCCATTTTCTTGAGCTCATTAACTACAGGTAGGTGGAGCTCACCTGAAGGCTGGGGGGTGCAGTTCTGGTTTTGTCCCCCGTTTTCTTGAGCTCGTTAACTACAGGTAGGTGGAGCTCACCTGAGGGCTGGCTTCTAGCCCCTGGTTTCCCCTCAGTCTTTTTTTTTTTTTTTTTTTTTTTTAATATTTTTGTTTATTTATGAGAGAGGCAGGAGAGAGAGAAAGAACCAGACATCACTCTGGCACAGGTGCTGCCGGGGATCGAACTCCGGACCTCATGCGTGAGAGTCCACCTCCCGGACCACCCCTCCCCTCAGTCTATTTCTTCACACGCCCGGTGATCCGACTGGATGCAAAGCTCTATGGAGACCTGGTACAGAGGCCCTGGGATATGCAGTCACACTCGGCTAACGGTGGGGCGCGTCCTGTGGAACGCTCCCCCTAGGTGGCTGTTTCTGTGCAGATGTTAAGCCACCTGTCATAAGCATGTTCTGAGGTTAGTGAAAACACAGAACTCCTGAACTGCTTGAGAGGCTGAGCTGACTCAAGTTTGACCTCCTGTTCTGACAGAACTCAGGCTACTTGTGACTCACCCCTAGTCCCTTCGTATCACTTTCTAGAACTCTCCTTTTTTGGTGAGCTGCAAAATGCTATTTTTCAGCGTCTTCAGCTCGGAGAGGCCTGAAAGCCCCACTCCACCTTTCCCGACCTTTGATTTATTGTCTCAGCCTCTTAAGTAGCTCAAGAATCCTAAAGGCCCATAAAGAGGAAACCCAGCTTCTATTCCTTTTATTTGTTTATTTATTTATTTATTACATTTATTTACTTTGAATAGAGACAGAGCGAAGGGGAAGACAGAGAGAGAGACGGAGAGAGATACCTGCAGCCCTGTCTCACTGCTCGCGAAGCCTCCTCCCTGCAGGTGGGGTCAGCCCACCACTCTTTAGGTCCCTTCTCTCCTGAGCTCTGGTCCCGCAAGTCCCAGTTCCCTTGATAGCACCAGGACCCAGAGTCACGTTGTCTCTCTCCTCCAAGCCAGTGCCCCTGCCAGAAATGCTTCTGGAAGCTTCTCAGCTTTCTAGTTGAAACTGTTTGCTGGCTTCCCAGCCTCCCTCCCTGCACCAACAGCTGGCAGGAACTCTGAGGGGCAAGTGACTCAAGGAGCAAACAGCCCCCTCCCCACGGTCTCCTCTTCAAGCCATACTATATTTTGGTCCCTCAATGCCTTCATAAAGTCTGCTCCTGTCACTCAGCAGAGTGGCAGCAACAAGTAGTCTAGGCGAAGCTTGCCCTCAGTGGGCACAGAAGCAGCCATGTGGCTGCGGCCAAAGGGGAGAGGTAAGCCCACCTGCCAGCCTCAGCTCCTCCCCCTGTGAGACGGACCCCACGGTAAATAAGAAGGTTCCTTCCACTGCCTGGCACCTGCGGCTGGCGCTCAGTCAGCGGCGGGACTTCTGAGCGAAGGATTCTGCGCAAGCTCCAGCTACAGGACCACTTCACTCCCGGCAAAAATACACTCACCCGTCATCTCCTCAAGCAGCTCTGGGGTGCGAGGCCACACGGCAGCCATAGCTGGGGAGCATGCTAGGGGGTGAGCTCACTCAGCTGCGTTTCAGATGGTCCTCTCACTCAGACTGGGAGGCAGCGACGGACAGGGAGACAGATACACCATGACACGCGGACTTCCCGCCATGCTACAGCTGAACTGCTGTGCGTGGCGAGGCACGTGCTCTGCCTAGTGAGATTCTCTCCGGCCCATGTGCGACAGACTCAGGAATGTTCCATCCCTCGGGGTCCATGAAGTGCAGCCTGCTCGCTCACACCCAGGCTCTGTGGGACCCCAGCAATCGGGGAGGCACGCCACAGGCTGGTGCTGGGCCACTCCGCCTCTCCGCAGAGTCCCCTGTCACCCACTGCTTTATGCCTGAAAGTGCAAGTCAGCCACCTCCTCTCCCCAGGTCCACACTGCCGTCAGTCCTGTCACCTCCTAGCCTCCTCACAGAGCCCGCATCTGTCCCCTGGCCTCTCCCAGCCCCTCACATAGGTCTCTGGGGCAGCCGTGTTAGTGAGCACTGTGTTTCCCCCTCTCAGTGCCAGGCCCAGCCCTCGCCGCTCTGCCCTGGGAATGGTCAGCTCAGGGAGGGGAAGTGGGGGGGTGCCTGGCTGCATTCCTGGGTGAACAGACCCTACAGAGAGGCAGAGGGTAGTGGTCGGAGCCCCCTAGCTAACTTACAAGGCTCTGGGGGGGTCCGAAGTGGCCATGTGCACAAGAGGACCCAGCACAGGCCTAGCTCTCCTCCCCCGCACAGTCAGCACTCAGCACCCCAAGACCCAGTGCTCCTGGAGTAAAGCAGGACCCACAGTGGGTGTCAGCAGAGGTGGACAGGCCTTCCCAGAAGCTCCCACAAAGGGGACAGGGCAGCGGTAGCCCTTCCTTGAGGGTACTGGGTCTGATGTGACTGGCAGTCTGCCCTGCTCCGGTTCCCCAGGTAGCTGAGGAAGACTGGGGTTTGTTTGGTCGCTGGCAGGGGAGCGGGTGTGGGGCCACAGGCGAGGATGGGTGCAAACACAGGCTAAGCGCATGGAGGCTAAGAGACAGACTCTTACTTTATCTTGCATTCCGCTTTCGAGGCCGCCTCGTGGAACTGCTGCGAAGACAGTCTATACATCTCAGCGCTCTGTGGAGAGAAAGACAGAGCTGGTCAGCCGGGGCGGGAGCATCCCTCCAGCTCCCTTGTGCACGGACCTAGAAACCTGGAGAAGCAGAAGCTGGAAGCACAGGGACCCCGTGGTTCAGGGGCTTATGATTCAGGATTCCTGAACTAAATCTGGCCCACCACCTGACTGTGTAAATAAAGTTTTATTGGGATCCAGTTGGCACTGACAATTCAACCACAGCCTACGGCTGTTTTGGTGCGACAGTGGCAGAGCAGAAAAATCTTTCTTCTCTGTAAACAGAAAGGTTGGTGAGGCCTGATGTGCTCCTTATTTAGACGCGGAGTCTGCTGCCCAGAGAGGTGGAGTGGCTTGCCTCACACGACGAGGCAGGGTCAGCAGGACAGCTGAGGGGTCTGCATCCTGGGCAGGCGTACGCTCTGCTGCCCCGTGGATAACAGCCCCGTTTCCACCACGACCACTGCAAAGGGTCCCGACACCTCCTGAAGTCACCTACTGAGTGTACACGTTGCGTATGGCACAGCCCGGGTGTGGGGCAAGACGGAGCTGGTTGCATCCCAGCTTCAGAGGTGGGTCGATTTCTGCCATGTTTCTGAGAGAGACTGACACAGACATATCTGCTCAGTCTGCTATCAGGGCTCCCTATCACAGGGATGGGACATAGCAGGTGGCCCGTGACGCCGCCCACCCAGGCAGAGAGGAGCTGTCCCCAGCCACCCAGCACTGCTGCTCTCCTGAGCCCTGAAGTGTCTTATGCAAGAGATCTGGATTTTGCCTCCACGGGACTGGCATTTAATCCACACTGGCTGTCCTGGCATGAGGAGCAGGGGCACAGATCAGCACCCCCCCCCACACACACACACTGTTCCTTGCAGATGGTCTGCTGTGACATGGGGGAATGGTTTAGACTCAGTCTGAACCTCTTCTTCCTGGGCCATTCCAGGGGACTGTGTGGTCCACAGCCCTGTGGTTTCATTCCCATGTTGGCCCAAGCTGGCTAGGTTCACTGGGTAAGTCACTGGCTTCCTTGAGCCTAATTCCTGGCTCAAAGACAGGGCTCCCTCGTGGGTGGTGGGGGCCATGCCAGCTGGTGTCAGGCTGGTAACACCCACTGTGTCTGTACTGTGGAACTTTCTGGAGCTACCCCATGTCTTATCTAGGCTTCCCCATCTACCGTTTCCTTTCCCACGGGACAGTCCCTCTCCTCCGGGCACCTTTCCCAGACCCAGCTGTCGCCAATATCCTCAGCCCAGGTGGGCCATGTGGCACCTTAGCTCTGACATCTGGCCTCCACACACAAAGTCAGGCCCAGACTTGAGTGTGCGGTCAGTGAGATTTGTCACAGGAAGCACCCACAGGCCAAGAAGTGGTTGCGATTAGCCCGATGCTGCTTCCTCTATTGTCTCACAGAGTGACTCAGAGGAATTCCCCTTCCTGCCCTGACCCACCCTTGCTGCCACCTCTCTGCCTGAGCTGACCCAGGGCCCCAGGACCTGGCACTGGGCCCCGGACACAGAGACACAGAAGCTCTGGGCCTTAGCCTCGGCAACCTGAGCCGTGTGTCTAGCAGGCCTTCCTGAGGCTGTGGAGGGCACCAGAACGGGGCACTGCACAGGCTCCCAGACCACACCACCGCCAAGAAGCTCCCAGAGGGCCCGTTCCTACTGTGTCCACCACTGTTCACACCGAGTGTCTGTTGGGAGCCAGGGGCCCCTGAGGCTCACATGTGACTCCTGTCACAGTCAGAACGGTGACTGTGGAGCCAGGGGCAGGGCACCGGGAGGACAGCCTGGCTGAGGCTATTCTTGGCAGCTGGTATCTGAATCAAAGCCTTCTTTATTTATAGACATCAAACAATATATATTTAATTTTAAACATCATCTTCATTTATTGGATAGAGACAGCTAGAAATCAAGAGGGTATGGGGGGACTGAGAGGGAGAGAGACAGAGAGACACCTGCAGCACTGCTTTTCTTACTAAGCTTTCACCCTGCAGGTGGGGACTGAGGGTTCGAACCTGGATCCTTGCTCATTATAACATGTACGCTCAACCAGATGTGCTGCCTTAAACAATTATTTTTGACAAAGGCATTTTAGAGAGACATTTATTTTGATGAGAGCGAGGAAGACCAGGGTACCGCACAGCCCTGGCTGATGGTGGTGCCTGAGACTGAAGCTGGGACCTTGAGCACTGAAGTTTTGTGTTCTAACACAAGAACCAAACACCTGACTTTATTATTTTTTATTACTTTTTTTAAAACTTTATTTGATAGGACAGAGAGAAACTGAGAGGAAAGGGGGGATGAAGAGGGAGAGATCCCTGCACGGAAAGGACTCCACCAAAAGAAGGAAACTACGGACTAAGGCCTCTGATGAACACTGACGTAAAGGCCTCCAACAAACCCTCGGCTAATCGAGTCCAGTGATATGTCAAGAGAATAAAACACCAAGGTCAAGTGGGATTCATCCCTGGGAAACAGGGATGGTTCCACATCCACAGGTCAATCGGTGTAGTCCACCACACCAACAAAAAGAAAGATAGAAGTCACAGGTTCTTATTAACTGATGCAAGAAAAGCACCTGACAAGGTCCAACACCCATTTATGATAAAGGACTTCAAGAAGCTGGGAGTGGAAGGAGATTGCCTCAACGTAATAAAGGCTACATATGACAAACCCATGGCTAACGTAATGCTCAGCAATAAGAAAAAAATGAAAGCTTTTCCCTAAAGTCAGGAACTAGGCAAGTATGCTCACTCTCACTACTTCCATGAATCTAAGTTCATTTCCCACATCTAGGCTCGACCGGACCTGCCAATATACGCAGAGATCTTCGCCCACCCTGTCCAACGCTTGACGTCTCGTCACCCAATCTGGTCCCCTACGCCTACACTGAACTTCTCTGTTCCAGACTCTTGGAAACAGAGTCGGCAGTCAGCTGAGGTAAAGAACAAACACCTCATCACAGACCCCTGCAAGCGTCAACCCGGCTTTGACCTGGCACGTTATGATCGGGCCCTCCTCAATCGCTATCGAACAGGCCATGGCCGGTGCGCCGCTATGTTCCATCGCTGGGGAGCCAGAGACGACCCGAACTGCCCCTGTGGCTCCAGACAGACTATGACCCACATAGTCAATGACTGCCACCTCTCCAGATTCAAAGGAGGTCTCGAAACTTTACATCAGGCTCAACCTGACGCTGTTGACTGGCTACAGAAGAAGGGCAAACGCTAGAAGAAGAAGAACTACTTCCATTCTACATAGTCCTAATGTCCTTGACGTCACAATTAGGCAAGAATGAGCTATCAAATGAGTTCAGATTGGTAAGGATGAAGTGAAACTACCATTATTTGCAGATGATATGCTATTATACCTAGAGGAACACAAAAACTCTACCAAAAAAAACTATTAAAAATCATCAATAAATTCAGTAAAGTAGCAGGTTACAAAAATCAATACTCATAAAACCGTGGCACTTCTTTATAGAAAAGATGGGTCAGAGGAAACGGAACTCAAGGAAGCAATCCCATTTACAATCGAATCCAAAAAGATAAAATACCTAGGAATAAACCTAACAAAGGAGGTGAGGGACCTTTTCAAGGAAAACTTTAAGACACTGATATAAGAAACAGAAGATGGGGGACCAGTGGCAGCGCAGCGGGTTAAGTGCATGTGGTGTGAAGCGCAAGGACCGGCATAAGGATCCCAGTTCAAGACCTTAACTCTCCACCTGTAGGGGGGAGTCGCTTCACAAGTGGTGAAGCAGGTCTGCAGGTGTCTGTCTTTCTCTCCCCCTCTCTGTCTTCCCTTCTCTCTCCATTTCTCTCTGTCCTATCCAACAATGACGACAACAACAATGGCAATAATAACAACAACAGGGGCAACAAAATGGCTTCCGGGACCAGTGGATTCGTAGTGCAGGCACTAAGCCCCAGCAATAACCCTGGAGGAAAAAAAAGAAAAGAAGAAGATGACACAAAGAAATGGAAGAATATCCCCTGTTCATGGACTGGAAGAAAGATATCATTAAAATGGCCATCCTGCCAAAAGCAATCTATAAATTCAATGCACTCTCTATTAAAATTTCGATGACATATTTCAAGGAAATTGAACAACAATCAAAAAAATTTCATAGGGAAGTATAAAAAAAGCCCCACCATAAATAGCAAGAGCTCTCCCGAGGAAAAAAAGGAAGAAAAAGTCACAATTTCTGACTTCAGTTTATATTACAAAGCTATAGCAGTTAAAATAGTGTGGTATTGGGGAAAAAATGGACATGTGAACCAATGGGACAGGATAGAAAGTCCAAAACTCAACCCACATGTGTATAGACACATTACATACAATAAAGGGGCCAAACTGCCCAGTGGGAAAAGAAAGTCTCTAATTAACGGTGTTGGGTGAACTGGACAATCACATATAGAAATAGGAAACTAGACCACTACCTAACACCAGGCACCAAAATCTACTCAAAATTGATCAAAGATCTGGATATTGGACCTGAATCTACAAAATACATAGAATACATCGGTGAAACATTTCAGGACCTTGACATTAAACAAGTATTTGGACAAGGGTAATGGAAACAAAACCAAAAAGAATAAATGGGACTGTATCAACTTGAGAAGCTTCCACACATCAAAATAAAATTTCATAAGGATAAACAGGAAACCCAGCAAATAGGAAAAGATGTTTGCACACTACTCTTCAGACAAGCGGTTGATATTAAACATCTATAAAGAACTTATACAGCTCAACAAAAAGAAAAAAAAAACATCCCAATAAAACGTGGGTAGAACATATGAGCTCTCTAAAGAAGAGATGCACATGGCCCACAGACATATGTGGAAATGCTCCAAGTCACTCATCATTAGAGAAATGCAGATTAAAACCACACTGAGATTCCACGTCACACCTGTGAGAATGGGCTCCTTCAGTACAATGAGAGAAGACGGTGTTGGATGTGGAGAGAGAGGAGCTCTGTCACACTGCTGGTGATGGGTGCAAACTGGTGCAGCCGTTATGGAGAACAGTGTGGAGACGCCTTAAACAAATACAAATGGAAATATCTTATGGTCCAGTGATTCCACTGCTAGGCATTTATCCAAAAGATACAATACTGATTTGGAGGGACATAGGTACCCCCATGTTCATAGTGACTTTATTCATAATAGCAAAAACTTGGAGACAATGACAACGCCCTTTGACAGATGGCTCTATAAAAAAGTTATGGCACACAAACTCAACGAAGCACTACTCAGCAATAAAAAAGATGATATTGTGTCCTTTGGGATAAAGTGGATGGAACTGACGAGGACTGGGCTTAGTGAAGCAGTTTTGCTCATATGCAGAAAATAGAGAATTGAGTATGTGAAAAAAAAAGTCAACTTCTATCTAAGACTGTGGGAGGACTATAGAGGTTATCTCGGGGGTGGGGATGAGGACACAGACATTTAGTGATGGGAGTGATGAGGAAAGAAACTGTACTGTAAATGATTACTCACAGTTGAGAAAGGGAGAGAGGGAGAGGGGTAGAGAGAGAGAGACAGACAGGCTGCAGCAACACTGCTTCACTGCTTATGAAGTTTTCCCTCTGCAGGTGGGGTCCAGTTGGCTTAAGCCTGGATCCTTTGGCATGGTAATACACACCTAACCAGATGCACCATCGTCCAGGATGGGGCTGCTGCGTCTGGCCTAGAATAGGTGCTCAGTAAACGTCTGCAGGAATAAAAGGCAAGGGCACCAACGCAAGCAGGAAGCAGTGATGGAGTGGGGGTTCCGGGAGGAGGGGGTGAGCCAGGAAGAGCAGGCTTCTTGGGGGAAAGCCATGCTAGGAGACTGAACAGGAAGCAGTGGGTAGCTCGGGGGCAGGAGGAAGAGGGAGTGAGGCTTTTCTGGGTGGAGGCCGTGTGAAGGGAGCTGGGTGCTGAGGCTGGAAGAGTCCAGTGGGGTCAGGCCCTGAGGAGCGTTGGGTGACCGGCCAAGTACATCTATCCTATGAGGTAACATTCACAGCTCTTGAAGGGCTGTAAGGCAGAGAGAGAGGGGGAGGGAGGGAGAGAGAGAGAGAGAGAGAGAGAGAGAGAGAGAGAGAGGCTGCAGCAACACTGCTTCACTGCCTATGAAGTTTTCCCTCTTCAGGTGGGGACCGGTTGGCTTAAGCCTGGATCCTTTGGCATGGTAACACACACCTAACCAGATGCACCACCACCTGCCCCCGACCATATTTTTCACTGGGCTGGATCAGAACACTGCTCGGCCATGTCTGGTGTTCTTCGTTTCTTTGAATCTGTGTTCATGTGAAGCTGGGAGTCGAACCCAGGGCCTCGTACATGGAGAGTGTGCTTTACCACTGAACCACTTCCATAGCCCTGATCTCAGGAGGCAGGAACAGAAGGGATGGCGGCAGGCCCGAGGTGATCTGTCTGCCCCTGGCCACCCAGCACCGAGCACTGCCGCTCACTCTGCAGTGCTGCTCCAGCGTGGCCTCGGCCCCTCCCTCGAGTTGCATGTGCTCGTCTGCTTGGGCGCCTGCTGTCCCACGGGGGCGGAGAGGGCTCATGTGGCTCCCGGTGGCCCCTGGCCTCAGCTGTTGACACCTTCTGCTCAAACAAACATGGCGGGAAGACACATCTTGGCTTCCATCTTTGTGGCTCATAAGCCTTTCTCCAGACTGAATTCTAGTCATCTTTGCTTCATTTTTTTCTTTTTCAATATAGTTTACTTTTATTTATTTATTGGATAGAGACAGAGAGAAATTGAGAGGCGGGGGGGGGGGGAGAAGAGACCTGCAGCACTACTGCACTGGTCACGAAGGTTTTTTCCCCTGCAGGTGGGGATGGGGGAGTGGAGGCTTACACCTAGGTCACTGAACATGGCGGCATATGAACTCAACCAGGTGTGCTACCACCTGGTCCCTCAGCTTCCTTCCCTTCCCACCCCCCTTCCTTCCATAGCTAGGACCTCCTGCATGAGTGATTTTGCTACCCTAGAACAAATTTTAAACCAGAGAGAGAGATGGGGGGAACAGCACTGGAGTTTCCTCTGGTTCCACAGCACCTCCTGTGTGGTGCTGGGGCTCAAACTTGAGCTGATTGCATGCCAAGGCTTGTGCCTGCCAGAGAACCATATCTGGCACTGATTGTATCTGCTCGGAAGAGTCAAAATTTTGGGTCACAGGGCACATCCACCTGTAAGGAGAGGCCTCTTATAGTTGGGATGCCCATGAGCCCAGAACAGGAGGCGGCAGTGGTGTGTGGGGAGGGTAAGGGAGCTGCCAGGTGACCGGGAGCTTGGCAGGGAAGGTGCTGGAGCGAAAAGCAGCTTGGCTGGGCTGGGAGGAGCCGCTCACCTGCAGGCAGGCCTGGACCCTCGCCCATAGGTGAACAAAGGTTTCCTCTGTGAGCAGGGCATGGCAGGGCGGACGAGCAGGTCAGGAGAACTCTCTGGACGGTGGCGTGCAGGACTGGGTGAGGCCCTGGGAGCTCACAGCTCCAGAGCTGGGGAGACACCTTTGAATGGAGCCCCACTTCCCCCCGGGAGCTAGCTCTGGGAGGCACTGTCCCCAGGCCCCGGAATGCCCGGCGCTATTTTTTCAGGATGACTGCCTTCTCCGGTCAGACACCAGCAGCCGCCTTCCCCCTCAACCCTGCCCCCCCACCCCACCCCCAGCCACTCGGAACGCTCATCTGAAAGCAGAAGGCCTGATCTCCATTAATTAAATCTGCCATTAAAAATTAAATAACGTGAGTAAGAAGGTGTGAGTGTTATCTCTATGGGTTTCAAAAGTCACAGTGTTTCTTCAATTACTTCCCAAGCAGTTTTCATATTTCATCCTGTCTGATTTCTCCAAGGGCCTGGATCTGCGAGATCAAAAGCGAGTGTGAGGGTGAGGAGAGGTGGGAAAGGAGGAGGAGGCCCCACAGCACCGGGGGAGCCTGTAGGGGAGGGCTGCCAAATGTCCCACAGTCCCTGAGGGGGTGGCTCTGGGGCGGGAGGCACCTATGACTCCAGGCGCCAGGCGTCTTGGGAACCAGAGCAGAGGGACGGGCCACGTGGGTCTGGCTGGACTGGCAGAACCAAAGTCAAGAGCATTCTGGTAACAAGGGTGGGCAGCCAGGGCAGCAAGATGGGTAGAGACCCTGGAGTCTTAGGAGCTGAACCTGAGTCTGGGTCTGGCTCCCCATATGTCCACCTCAGGTTAGCGCCCAGGCCACCAGGCCTGCCCCCTCAAGTGTCCTCTCTCAGCGGAGAGCAGCTGGAGCCTCCTCTGCAGGGTTTCTTGGGAGTTGGCACAGATGCCAATGAGATAATGCGTAGAAAACGCTCGGAACGGGGCCTGGCACACAGCGCACAATAACTGTTTCAAGAGCTTAACACCCGAATGCATGTTAACCAACAAGGGCGCTTGGGAGAGGGGCTGGGGAGCGCTAAGAGGCTGGGGGTGGTGTTCTCCAGGGTGGAGACAGACAGAGGGAGGGCCCTTCCTGGCTTTGGCTCATCCATCTGTCCCAGAGCCCAGCACAGAGAAGGCCTGGGAGGAAAATGCTGAGTCACCAAAAAGCCTCATCATCACAAGTGGATCCAAGAGCAGATTTGGACGTGGTCGTTCAGGCAGTCGATCAACAGGCACAACTGAGCTGCCACTCTGCACCAGAAATGTTTCGGGCCATCAGCACGGGGTGGGTGGGGGGGCACCTCTATGCTGAGGGACTCCCAGACTGGGGAGGGGTGCAGTTAACACAGGTGTGAACAGGGGCCAGAGGCAGCTGCAGGGAGTCAATGAGACTCAGGAAGTTTTAGAGAATAGTTTAGGAGCACGTGGACAGGAGTCACTGGTTGCTCTGTGGCCCAGAGCACCACACATCAAAGAGATGGTCCTCCCGGAGACCTTCCCTCCTTCCCAGGCTCTCCCCCAGATCCAAGACCCCCCACAGCGCTTCCTGTGACCCCACCCCCAACGTCCACCCTCCTCTTTATCCTACCTCTGCTTCCCGACTCCACGAGCCTGTGTGGCAGCTCCCCAGCCCTGATGGAAACTGTACTTTGCCTATGTCCCCTTCCTGCTGTCCCGCTCAAAGACCCCTGAGCTCCTTGGCTCCCAGGGACTGACAGTGCCAACATGTCAACTCCCAAGACTGGAACGTTCCAGAGAGTCCAGAGACACTCTAGCTCTGCTTCCAGCCTTGGTGATGCTTCCACACAGCTCCTGACTCCTGGCATCCCACTGTGGCGGGGGGGAGGCGGGGGCATGGCTCTACTCCGGTGGTTTGGCCAGGTCGGACAACAGCTGCCCGCCAGCCCTGCTGCTCCTGCCTGCGGTATTTCCTCCGCAGTGGAGCATCCCCACCTTCTGGGCCCACTGCAGAGTCCGCAATGACACAGGAAGAACACTGCCTGTGGCTTTGTAGTTCCTGCCCTTTGGGAGAAATGCCTATCTTCTCTGGGGTCCCGGTTGGCTTGGCCCACTGGGGCTGCTTCACTTGTCCCCACAGGAATCTGGAATGTCAAGCCCTGCCCAGACCTTGCCTTCAAGAGTGAGCAGTCTGGGCGTGGAAAAGCAGGAGAGCCCTAAGAGCCAGGGGAGTTGCTGAGCCAGAACGCCTGTTTCAAGCCCACAGGGAGGCCTAAAGTCTGAACCATACGAACAGGCAAAGAAGGGTTTGGGGGAGGCCTGGGCTGGGGGCAGGGCACGTGGCACGTTCTCCGGAGATCAGGAGGCCCCGGCAGAGCTGGAGGATGTTTGAGGGAGAGCAAGTGCGGGGAGGGGACTGAAGGGTCTGACTCCATGCAGGCCGCTGGGAGGCTGACAGGAAGCTGCTCCAGCACCTGACCAGGGTGGGTGCTGGGAGCCGACTGCCATTCTGGAAGGATCGCTGGCTGCTGGGGAACAGGGCAGCTGGCCCTCCTGGGGGTCAGGTGACCGAGGGGTGACCTACAGAATGTCTGACATGGGGGGGGGGGCAGAATCCTGCAGCACTGGCCCTACTGGATGGGAAGGTTCAAGGAGACAAGGTGGGGGACACATGACTAGTACCATGGGGCTTCCAGATCCCAGGCCGAGGGCCTCACTCAAACAGGCTTGGTCAGGCGCACCTGGTTGAGCACACACATTACAGGGCACAAGGACCCAGGTTCCAGCTCCCCACCTGCAGGGAGGACGCTTCATAAGCAGTGAAGCAGGTCTGCAGCTGTCTCACTTTCTCTCTCTCTCTCTCTCTCACTCTATCTTTCCCATCCTCTCTCAATTTCTCTTAATATCTATCCAAAAATAAAATAATTAAGAGCAAAAGAAGGAAGAGAAGAGTATTTTCAAATAAACAAGCAGAAAGTCGTGGCCACATGCTGAGCCCCCTCTCAGAGCCACGCCTGCCCTGCATCAGCTGTGCTCTTCCATAATGCTCCTCCCACAGGCCCTCGGCCCTCCTGCCATTCCCATCTTGCCTCCCTCAGCCACCTGCAGGACAGCGACCTGTCTGTCAGTCCCACTCCTGGGGTCCCCCAGCAAGCCAGCAACTGGATGCAGGAGCTCTGCTACCTTCAGCAGTACTGTCACTTGAGCAGGACTACTAGGAGCCTGCACCTTACTCACTGGGCCCCTGCTGTCACCTCCCCCACCCCCAGCTTCTCCTCTACACACTGTGGGAACAGTTTTCACACCTCATTCCCAGCTCCCAACTTTCCAGTCTCCAGAGCGGGCCTCCCAGACCCAGATCAGCATCTCAAGACCCAGACCAGCATCTCAAGATGCTCCCTTGAGATTGGGATCATGCTAATTAATGACCAACAGCAGCCAGGACACTGGACTGGCAGTGACCCGCCCTCCCCCCCTGTGCTACCGGCCTCTCTTGTGACTTCCCCAGTCCACCTGAGCCCTGCCCAGAGCGGCCCCTCTTTCGCCCAGGCCTCTGCTCCTTTGTGCCCCAGTGGCCCGCCCATTTCCCTGGCTGGGCTCAAGGTTTCACCTCTAATGCCCAGGAGGCTGCAGGGAGAATGAAGCAATGACACTTGACCCTGGCTCTTGACTTCTCCACCCTGCCTCCTCCTGGCTCTCATCAAAGTCTGCCTCCTCCTGCCCTCCTCACCTCTGCCTCCAATCCCTGGCTTCTCCTGAGGCACACCCCCAGAGGAGCCCTCCCCTCCACAGCACCCCCATCTTCCCATGCAACCCTTTCCCTGGATACCCACTCCGTGTCCTATGTCCCAGCACGTCTGGCTGGCTGCTCGCTGAGCCCTGCCCTGGCGGGAACTGCTAACGGGAGTATCTGCTGGTGGCTGTGGGTGGTGGCCGCTCAGAAGGATTTGCACTTGTGACATGTCACAGGCAGATCTCTCTGTCACTCTCCAGGCCCAAATGGGGCCTCTCCTGTGGGTGTGGCTGAGTCCCCTGGCATTCCAGTCCCTTCTGGGTGATGGGTGGGTACCGGGGCAGGATGATGGGCTCCTCTCTCCTTACAAGGGGGTGAACAACAGAGCTCTCGGTCCCTGGATCTCTACACACACACACACACACACACACACACACACACACACTGCAAGTACTGGCTGAGGCTGAGCTCATTAGTAATGGCTGCACAGGGGTTGAGATGTTCGATTCACACTGAATACTAAGCACCAGACACTGGCCCTGGGGGTGGGTAAGTGTTGCTCTTCCCTGGAGAGTTTTTCATTGTGGGGCACTGAGACTGCCTGGGAGAGGCTCCCCCTTCCCCAACCCCTCCACTCTTGGTGACTTATTGGGTGGCCCAGGCTGGAAAGGACAGTAACAGCGTGCTCCAAAGGCAGTAAACACACACACACACACACACACACACACACACGCACGCACTCACACACACACACGCACACTCACACACTCACGCGCACACACACTCACACACACACACACTCACACACACACACACACTCACACACACGCGCACACACACACGCGCACACACCCGCACACACACGCACACGCACTCACACACACACTCACACGCACACACTCACGCACACACTCACACACACGCGCACACACACACACAAACACGCACATGCACTCACACACACACGCGCGCGCACACACACACTCACACACACGCACACACACACACACGCGCGCACACACACTCACACACGCGCGCGCACACACACACACACACGCACACACTCATACACACATGCACACTCACACACTCACACACATGCGCACACACACACACATGCACACACGTTTGGTTTTAGCCTCCAGTTGCCTGGGAAAGGCACATACCCAAGGAGTGTGTCAGGAGATAGGAGGCTGTCTGAACTGCAGGGCTACTCAGAGGTGCAGGGCCCATGAGTCTGAAGGGAGGACTTTGTATCAGAGAAATGGGATTCTGCAGCTTGCAAAGTGGCACAGCAGACAGAGTGCCTGACTTGCAAGTATGAGGTCCTGAGTTTGATTCCCGGCATGACATATACCAGAATAATGATCTGGTTCTCGCTCTCAGTCCAATGAAAAAAAAAATCTTTTTTAAAAAGCTGGAAGGAAGTAAGGAAGGTAGGAAGGAAGGAGGGAGGGAGGGAGGAAGGGAAGGAAGGAAGGAAGGGAGGAAGGAAGGAAGGAAGGAGGGAGGGAGGAAGGGAAGGAAGGAAGGAAGGAAGGAAGGAAGGAAGGAAGGAAGGAGGGAGGGAGGAAGGAAGGAAGGGAGGGAGGAAGGGCCTGCGAGACAGCTTGCCTGGGAAGATGCCTGTCCTGTCCTGTGTGAGACCAGGTCCAACTCTGGCCCCACTGCACTAGGGGATATTTTGGTGCAGTAGCGTCTCTTCTACTGTCTTTTTACCTCTGTAAAGAGACACAGCTCAGCTCAGGCTTATGGCGGCACCAGGCATTGAACCTGGGACCTTGGTGGCTCAGGCATGAAAGTCTTTTTGCTATCTCTCCTGCCCTGTCATTCTTTCTATCTGAAAAAAAAAAAAAAAGTCAGCCTGGTACAATGAAGCCTTGGTGATAGGAAGAAAAAAGAAAAAACAAAACAAAGCAAAGAACCCGCCTTGAATGGAGAGGAGGGCTTTCAAGAAAATCATTCTGCAAGAAGGGTGGAAAGATCAAAGCCTTGTCCAGAGTGCTGTGTGGAACAAAAAAGCAAGTGCCTTTCCTGTCCAGTCTGCAAAAGGCCAGCCTTACTTCAGCGCCCAGCCGGCCAGGCCAGCTTTCAAGGTCTCTAACCCAGAGCGACAGCAGCCACGAGGGAGGGCAGAGAGGGCAGGCAGAGGTGTGCTCGTGGTGAACAGGACTGACAAGGTAATCTCATGCCGGCACCCGCACCCGCACCGCGTGGCGGAGACAGGCAGGGCCGCCGTGGGGCCGCCATGGGGCTGCTGTGACACATGGCTGGTGCCTCTGCAAAGGAGCCTTTGGCTCAAGGAGGATCTGAGCGCTTTGAAAACAAAAGGCGCAGAGTATCAGCAAAGATTAAAGTTTTGCTTTTGTTTTTCAGTCAAGAGACAGGAATGGAATTCCTGGAATTCCAAGCTGTGCCTTTGCTGGGGATGGGACCTGGGAAAGATGAGGCAGAGTCTAGTCCTGGAGGCGCAGGAAGCAGACAGAGGGGCAGCACGCCTGGCTGCCTGTGAGCCAGGAGCTTCCTTCTGACACCCTGTCCTCTCGCTCGCCCTGGGGCCCCAAAGGCCAAGGAGACAGCTCCTTTAGGTATGCAGCTCCGATTCTGGAGACCTTGCTTCTGGAGACCTCATTTTCCCATGGGGAGGAAAGCCGATTCCAGCCCACCCTGCCCCCAGCCTGCCCTAGACAGGTGGGCAGTACCTGGCTTGTGCCCATCAGAGGTTGGGGGCGGGCACCAGAATACCCAGCAGCCCAGTGTCTGGCCCAGACCTGCCCCACAGCCAGCACAGGCTCTGCGCCTGCACAAGTCAGGCCTCCTCTGGAATTTGTTTTAATAGCACCATATCTGGTTTGTTTTTTTTTTCCTCTTTTTTCGGTTGAACCTAGGGCCTGTGCATTAGTGATGCCCCAGGCTGTTTTCAAATGGAGAGAGAGACAGAAAGAAGGAGAGAGGGGAGACACCAGAGCACCAAGGCTCCCCCCTTAGCCAGCAGGGCACAGTCTTCCTGTACTAGCTCTCCAACCCTTATATCTGTATCTACCTCCATCTCTGTTTTTTTTTCCTTCCTTCCTCCCGCCCTCCCCCCACCTCCCTTTCATATTGCCATTAGGGCTATGCTGGGGCTCGATGCCTGCAAACAAATCCACCACTGCCAGTAGCTCCCCCCACTTAAATCAGACAGACGGGAATTAAGAGAAAGAGGGGAAAAGATGTCGCGGTACAGAGAGCTACCAACTGCACTGCTTCATGGCTCATGAAACTTCCCTCTGCAGGTGGGGACCAGGGGCTTGAACTGAGCATGGTGATGTGCACACCTTTTGGTTGTTTAGACCTGAGAGCCATTGGTTGGGTCCTGCTGGACTCAGCTCACCTCTATTCCCATCTGTCCCTGTGGCTTTGAACCTGCAATGCGACACACCTGAGATGCTTTGGGGCAGCTGTGCCTGGGTGCTTCCACACCAGGCTGGCAGCGCATGTCAGGGTGTCCTTCATCTGGGGGAGGGGGCTCTGGAACTCCTCACTTTTAATGAGGATGGGGTGGGTGGGTGGGGGTTCTCTGTGCAACTGATGGTGAGGGTCCTGCCTCTCAGGAGGGGAGCCGGAGCCAGAGGCTGGGAGTTCGAGCATGGCTTGGCCACCTAGCAGCCTTGTGCCCGTTGAACCTCTCGCCGTTGCTGTTCTGCCCAGTGAGGAGGTTGAGAGGGGAGAGCGAGGCACTGCCGGGGACAGGCTGTCCCTGTGGAAGTGCCAGTCATGGGGCTACTTTTCACGGGGGGGGGGACGCCTGGGTCTCCTCTCCAGCACACCAACCGCCTCTGTCAGCCACTCAGTCGCCCACCGAGGCTCTGTGGAGTGTGCACATCTAGAATGGGCAGCGGCCAGGACAGAGAACAAGAGAGCCACGCACCATCCACCAGCCGTGAAGTCCACGGGGCCGCTCCCCTGAGACGCAGAGGCCAACCGCAGGGCCTCACACATGCAGGGTGGGTGTTCTAGACACTGAGCCACCTCGCCAGCACCCCCGCCCCCACTGACCATTTCCAAGGGGAGATCTCGATGGCAGTTAGCCCGCTGGGAGGACAGTGCACTCCCTACCTCTCAAGACACGCCGGTGCTTGTTGGAGTCACTGTTTTCAGTTCTGTGGGGAAGGTGCCTGGGACTGGCAAGACCAGATCTCACGATCATTCTGCCTTTACCTTTCCTGAGGCACTGCCAAGCTGTTCCCCATACTAGCCAAGACGTCCTCTGTTCTAGTCAAGCTCCTTCTCTGACCCTGCCAACCGCATGTGGAAGGTCTCAATCTCTCTACACCATCACAACTCTTATCTTTTTTATTTTTTAAAAAAAATATTTATTTATTTTCTCTTTTGTCACCCTTGTTGTTTTTTATTGTTGTTGTAGCTATTATTGTTGTTGTTACTGATGTCGTTGTTGTTAGATGGGACAGAGAGAAATGGAGAGAGGAGGGGAAGACAGAGAGGGGGAGAGAAAGACAGACACCTGCAGACCTGCTTCACCGCCTGTGAAGCGACTCCCCTGCGGGTGGGGAGCCGGGGGTTCGAACCGGGATCCTGATGCCGTTCCTTGTGCTTCGTGCCACGTGCGCTTAACCTGCTGCGCTACCACAACTCTTATTTTCCTTTGTTATTATCATTATTATTATTGTTATTATTTAATCGCAGCCATTCTAGTGGCTGTATGGTGTGTCTGTTTTGACCGTGGCACCTAGTATCTCTTCACGTGCTTGCTGGCCATTACTAGAGCTTTGGGGAGATGCTCAGTGGGGTCCTCTGCTTGTTTTTAATTGTCTTTTCGCTGCTGTCAAGTCATGAAAGTTTCTCTGATCTCCTTTGTTCTCTGTTGTTCCAGCCAGAACTTTCCAGAAACCTCTTCTCTACTCCCTCACTCCCTGGAGGCTTCCCAGTCTCTGTGTCCAGACCCGGAAGTGCAGCGACTTCTTCGACATCCTGGCTCCCACGAGCCTCGCTTCAGAGCTCACCTGATTTGCCCACAGTGGGCCCCCCTGTTACTCCACCCCCCCAAACTCCTCCCACACACCTGCCCAGCCTCGTGGCACACGCTCACCCAGTGACTCCTCGCTCCACTTCCCCAGTTCCTGGCACCTTGTTGGACAACACCCGCCTCAGCCTGCCGTCCAGTCTCCGCGCCGCTCCTGCAGCTCCCAGAGCCCTCCCAAGCCCGAGCGCCACCCCCACACCTTGGCCAGCGCCACTCCTGCCTTGGCATGCCCCTCCCAGCTCCTTGCTCTGAAGGCTCCTCCAGCTCTTCCTTTAGATCTGATTCCAAGGCTGTCTCCTTGGAGACGTGTCTGGACTCCTCCAGTCCAGGCAAGCAGCCCCTCTGCTGGGCTTCGCCCACACTCTGTGTGATACACGGCGTGCACATGCCCAGCCTGTTCCCCTGCCCCCCAGAGGCAGTGTTAGAGACAGTGAGGCATGGGCCTGGGTGCTGGGACCCGCACCCACGTGCAAGGGCAGGGCAGACAGGGACACACACCTGCAGCCGGGCCCACCCCAAAGTCAGCCCCGATCAGCCCGCTCTCTGGAGACCTGTGGCTCCTGCTGCCTCCCCGCTCCAGAGCCCACCCCTGGCTCCACCAGGTCAGGGCAGGCGGCCACAAGGAAAGCCGGCGCCACCAATACAGTCTCACCGATTCCTAGCAACAGAGGCAGGGGGAGGGCAGGCTGGGGGTGCACTGACAAGACCAGAAGAACCCAAAGGGACCTGGCCTCCAGCCCCTGTTTGCTTCTTTGCCCCTCTCCACAAACACCTTCCCATCTGGGGGTGGGGGAATTACTTCCTAAACAAGCCTGTCCTTACCCCTTCCCTAGCAAACCTCCTGAATGCATTTGTGGCTGGGAGGCCCGGGTAAGGTTGGGAATCAGCAGGGAGCAACAGAGCCCATTCCGGGGCCAACCCTGGACGACTACCACCTGGACGGCGGGGTGGGGGGGGCTGACCTGAGGGGGTGTGGCCTGAGTGCACAGGGAGGTCCCACAGCTGGTGTCTGCCTGGCATGACCCCCATGAAAGGTGTTAGGTCACTGAAGGATGCCCCGGGGCTGTGGTGTCTCTCCTCTCTCTTTCTATATGAAAAAGAGGCCTTCAATGAATAAATTCCCTGGGAGGAAAAAGGGGGAGAAAAGAAAGAAAACACACAAGGTGAGTGTTCCCTCCCTAGGTGCTGGCCCTGCTCCCTGAGTCCCCACGTCCTCTTGTGTCTCGGCACCTGTTGTAGGTGCTGCTGAGGTCATAGCCTGGTGGGGGCAGGAAGGCTGAAGCCTGGACCCGCCAGCCAGGCAGCCAGAGCACAGCTGTCACTGTCACTATTTCCACTCAAGGCCCACTGGCTCTCCCCATCCTCTGAGTCACCGCATGTCCCCGCTCGGTTTAGGCACAGCTGTCTTCTGGAGACACGGCGGCCTTGCCAGGTTGACACTCCCAGGGACTGGGACCACCCAAGCCCTGGCAGGGACAGGAGAGGAGCTGGTTCAGCAAGTTATAAAGGACAGTCACCCTCCCCCTGACATTGTCTTCCTGTCCGTGATAGGCTGTATCCGGGGACATGGCCCAAGCAATGGGGCCGGGATCTGAGCAGAGAAGGAGACAGGACCTCTCTCCCTGCAGGCTGGGCTGGGGCTTCCAGACCTCTGCAGAGTGGTCAGTGCAGTGCACGCAAGGGGGTGTTTGAGGGGCTGCTGTGGTGCTCCTGGGCCATGGCAGAGTCTGCTGAAGGGTTTATGATTGGCCTTGCTAGTCAGTTCCCCCCTCCACTTATTTCTTAATAACAGAGATGGAAGCAGGGCATCACTCTGGTGCATGCAATGCCAGGAATCAAACTCAGAAGCTCATGTATCTGTGTTCCAGCCACTGTACCACCTCCTAGGCCATGTCTTTGCTGCTCTTCACTTTGAAGTAGAGCACAGATGTGTTCACAGGTTAAGGCTAACAGGCCTTTCTGTGTTCACAAATACACACGTCATGAGCTGGAAACTGAAACGGGCCCTGTGGTTCCGATCCCATCCCTATCCTTGAGTGACTGACGCTCCAGCAGGACAGACGGACACACACACACACACACACACACACACACACACACACTAGGTGAGCATAGAGGGGGTGACGGGAACCAGTCGGTGTGAAGCCCCCTGTCCCTGCCCCCCAGCCTGAGGATCAGGGAGAGGTGGCCAGAAGGGAGGCAGTCAGTGAGCAGAGTGGGGCCTTTCCCCACTAGTGAGGAACTCTAGAGGCCCCTCACTTCTCTACCATCCTCCCAGGAGGATCCATTAGGCTCAGCTGCCAGGCTCTTGTCTGAGGGGACACGTCCTCTGTCTGTCCTGTTGTGATCGGGGTTGGCACTGAAGGCAGTGACGCCCCAAAAGCATGAGCTGCACAAGCTCCCACAGTCTGTCCACTACTAAACATGTCTAGACATGCTTAGACAGCAGCATGAGGACGACACAGAACACGTGAGGGTGGGCCCCACATGGCTCTGCAGGGCTGGCCTCACTCTTGAACCTCCAAGGTGGGGGAGGGAATGTCCCAGAAGCATCCTACTACGCTATGCACGCTGGGCCATGGAGGGGTGCTATCATGGGGGAGGGAATGTCCCAGAAGCATCCCACTACGCTATGCACGCTGGGCCATGGAGGGGTGCTATCATGGGCACCAAGAAAGTAGTGGAGGGCAGCAGTTGGCAGGGCCCCGTGGCCAAGTGCCCCCCACTTGGGAGCTGGGGGACCCTGAGTCACACTCTTACATCAACACGCGCTGACCGGGTGGCCACTCCTAGCTGTCCCCACCTCCCACTGTTAAAGGGCGATGGGAATCTCAGGAGGGAAAGCAACAAAAGGAGACAAACGCGTACTACTGAGGACTTGGCGTCTGTGGAGGCAGGACAGGGAGCACCACAGCACGTGTGGCCCTCACTGGAAGCCCTCCCTGAGAGCTGCCATGGGTCTGGCTCCAGAGACTGGGGGCCTGAGATCCAAAGACTCATCGCAGGTCCCTTCCTGGCTGGGTGGGGACACCAGAGGCTTCTGTGACAGGGAGGGAGCTTCCAGGAAGAGGGAACGGAGGGCAGATGGGCCAGAAGCTCAGTAGCCACCACGGATGGTCTGCTCACGTGGCTGGGCCAACAGCTCACCCGGCAGAGCCTTGGGCTTGCACGCCTGAGGTCTGGGGTTCGATCCCCCAGGCCGCCTATACCAGATGGCCCACTTGCATCCTATCTGCCTGAGACACCAGGCACTGGCCTTCTCACAGACCAGCAGGCGGGCTCAGAAGTGAAGAAGGTCCAGGCCTCAGGGGCAGAGGGGCAAAGGCAAGACTGAGACCAGGGCCTCGAGGAGCCTGGGACTCCCAGCGGCCCACACTTTCTGCTTCAGACGCCGTGTCCTAGGCCGGCGGGAGGCCTCCATTGCAAGAACGCCCAGCCCCTCTGCTGCGCTAGTCCAGCAGAGAGAGGTTTCAGAGTCCTGTCTGTGGGAATCGTGACACTCCTACGGCAGGAGCTTGCAGATGTGATGACAGTGGCTCCCGAGGTTCAAGAGTGAGGTCAGCCCTGCAGGCCGTGTGAGACCCACCCTCCCACATGGGCTCCACCTGTGTCCTCCCTATGCCGCTATCTATGACATGTTTACATGTTTACGCTTGTGTAGCCTTCCTTCTGGCCACCCCCTTCTGATCCTCAGGCTGGCTGGGGGCGGGAGGACCCCCCACACCTACTGTTTCCCACTCCCCGTCTATGCTCTGCTGACCTGCCGCCCCAGCTCTCTGGAAGCAGTGGCCTAAGGAAACAGACGTTCTTCCTTTTTCTGAAGATAAGAGACAAAGCAGCAGAGAGAGAGAGAAAGGGAGAGAGAGAGAGAGAGAGGGAGAGAGGGAAAGAAAGAGAGAGAGAGGGAGAAGACCACGGCACTAGAGCTCCCTTCAATGTGGTGGGGGCCAGGCTTGAACCTGTGTTGTGCACATGGCTAGGCAAAGCACTGTCCAAGTGAGCTCTCCTGCCCACTTTCCCTACAGTGGCCCCGAGCCCCCACTCCGGCCCATGTAACCACAGAACAGCCACCAGGAGTGAACCGGGACCATCAGCCATTCTGTGGGAAGAAGTGGAGAGGCAAGTGGCCGGCTGGCGATGGAGGGGACATGGCACAAGTCCTGGGGAGCCCCCACCATTGGGAGAAACTGGATGGGCAGAGGAAGCAGAGCAGGGCTGAGGGCAGGTGGGCCGGGCGTTCAGAGCAGGTCACAGGCAGGAAGGAAGCAGGGCCCACCAGCCATGGCTCCCTTGGGCCCCACCTACTTATATGATTGTAGACTTGGGCAGCACTTTCCAGTTCTCCCACCAAGCCCCGAAGGGCAGAGGAGAGCTGAGCTGCCCACCAGGCCTTGGGGCAGGAAGAAAAGACTGCAGTGGCCTTAGGCTGGGAAGGCTGAGGTTGCCTTAAGTTGGTCTCTTTGCTCCGAAAGGGCAGCTTGAGTTTTCCACATGGTTCTATAGCATCAGCCTTTGCTTTCATATAAAAATAGCCTCCCCAGCCCTGCGGGATCATGCAAAATTGATGCTGCAGGAAGAAAGAGGTGCCCTTTCCAGCCTGTAGCCAAAGGTCCCTCAGCTGGTAAGAGAGTGGACAGCTCTGGGTGTGACCTGATGGAGGACACCCCTGGAATACATCCCCAGACACACCCCCTTGACGGCGCGCGCGTGCACGCGCGCGCGCGCGCGCACACACACACACACTCCAGTTCTCTCTTGCACATTGGGAGCCAGTAAGCTCACTGGGATCTCTGTCTCCTGACCCCTGTTCTCAGTGCTCTTCCAACCCCTCTGCACAGTGGAGGGTGGGGGGCTAAGGTCAGCAAATACAACTACAGGTCAAGGTCAAGTCTGGGGCCAATCGGACCCATGACCTCCTGCCTCCAAGCTCTATATCAAGAGCCTGCAATAGCTTCTGGGAAGAGGCTGGTTCTCCCTGTGCATGATGGGTGGCTCTTTCTCCAGGTCAGCACAGGGGAGTGTCTCTCCAGAATGAGGACACGCACTGCCACAGGCCCGGGTGACATTTCCACTCCAAAACCTTATTGAGCACCCCGGGCTGAAGAGGGGTGCGCCTGCCTCACTCCAGCCCAAAGGGTCCGTGCTCCTGCTCTGCTCTTCCCTCTGCTGCCAGCGGCGCCCACGTGATAGATGCGTGATGGATGTGGATAATGATGCCGATGAGAGGTAGCCAGCCTGTGGTGGTCACTCCCACCTGTCATCCCACTCGGCAGCCTCAGGAAGTGGGGGTGGGGAGGACCCCTGCTCCTGCACCGTGCCCTCAGGTCGGCCACCTCACCTCTCTGGGCCACGAGCAAAAGGAAAAGGAGGCCATCAGACCACACTGATTTGAAGGTTCTCTCCAGCTTGAGGAATCTATGGTTTCAGGTGTGCGAGAGGGGTTTGCAGGTGCCGCCAGAGTGAGAACTCCGAAGCATGTCATTAAAGTGTAGCGGGGAGGTGGGGGGAGCAGGCTGCAGAACAGTATGGTGTGATTCCATCTGGGGAAACTATGTGCTTGAATATGCAGCAAACTGTCTGCTTTTTTTTTTAAAGCTACAGGAGGAAGTGTTGGTAGTGGCTACTCTGGTGAGTGGGTCGGGGTGGCAGGAGGACAAGTGTGGCCTGACACGAGCTTACTTGGCTCCCTGTGCACACAGGGCTTCGGGGAGCAGACAAGGGGAGACGGGGAGGCGGGGAGGAACCCACTGTTCCCAGCAGGGCCACCATCCTGGTGCTTCTCCTGCCACTGGAGGCATGTGGAGCCCCTGGCAAGCACCCTGGCCTTGCTGGAGGCCCTGGCACTAGCCCAGCAGGGTGCTCCGGGCTCAGCCTCCCAAGCACCCGTGAGCTCCTGCTGGCAGACCCTAGGCGGTGTGTCCACAGTTTCCCTGGCGGGGCTGGTGGCTGTGAGCACCTTGGCACCTGCTGACACCAGGACTTGAGTAGGCATCCCCTCAGGTGTAGGCCTGAAAGCAGGGCTACAGCCCCAAGCTGCTCCTTTTGCTAAAAGGGGCTCGACCCCCCACCCCGCAGAGCTCCCTGCAGGCTGGGCCCTGCATTGGCTTCATTTTGTTTTTCTGATCCTGAGGACGTCTCAAAGGCCTCCGGATCAATGCTCATCACAACGGCTCCTGAGCAAGAAAGGCAGGCTCCGAGGCGTTCAGGGTCTGCCTTGCCCACCCCGAGGTGGCCCGGACTGGGGAGAGCAGGGGGAGGCTGCCAGGGTCAGTGAGGTGGGGATGAGCTACTTGGGGCGAGGAGATCCCTCAGAGGCAGAGAGGAGAGGAGAGCGCCTGTACCCGGGACCCCAGACGCCGCTCCACCGCTTCAGTCAAAGCGTTAGAGCTCACTCAATTAAAAACAAATCAGCTGAAGAGACTGTCAAGCAATAAGAGCTATTCGAGAGAAGGGAAAGTCTCTTCCAATCAGCAGTACTTTCACCCGAGACAAGATGCAGCAGGAGATAGAAGTGTCTAGAAGGGGCTGGAGTAGGGGAGGGAGGCAGTGAGCACAGAAGGCGGGAGGCAGGATCTCTATCTTCACTGCAGGGGGCTGGAAGGGTGGGGGCCTGGGGAGGCTCCAGGACCAGAAGCAGCAGCAGCGCGCACAGCACAAGTCCCAGGCTGTCCAACCCGGGAGCACGCCAGCCCTTGGCTCTCGGGAGCCCAGCAGCATAGGCCATCCTGACGCCGTGCTGTGCGCAGTCTCCAGTTAGCCAGGCTGAGGTCTGGGACCTGAGGCTGGGAGGGCTGCAGAGGCCATTCTCGACAGGGCCTGCAAAGCGGGCAGGGAGGACAATCTTGCAGGTGAGCTGGGACGCCGGCACGAGGCTCCTTCCTGTCTGTCTCTAAGCAGGTGGTTTGGGCCCAGGAGCTTGGACTCGGGGCCCCTCCAGTGTCCGTGTCGAGCCAGCACAGGGTGGCACCGAACCTTTGGGGTGGAGTGTTAGTGGCTGGTCTGGATGACGGCAGCTCCAGCTTCCACAGCCCACACTCCAGACCCCTGGCGTCCTTACCCCCACAGCAGCTCAGGACGAGAGCCTCACAGGCCCTTCACTCCCTTCTTGCTGCCGGGAAACCCAGTCCCCCTGACGGAAAACGCGGTCTGAGTTCCCTCCTGTCCCGTCCTGGTGCCAGCTGCTATCCCCCTGAACCTGGATCACTAAGCAGAGGGTCATCTTCCTGCTTTCAGTCCTGCCCACCTAGGGGTCACCCACCTGAAGGGAGCCACCTCCTCCAACATGTAGGTTTACCTGCTGAACGCACTCTGGTACCCCTCCCCGAATCCGTCTAGGCTGCTCTCCCAGCACCTATGGGGGAGGGGTATCTATACCTAAAAAGACCTTGCTGTTGGTCGCTGTGTCCTGCCTCCATGGGTGCACAGGCTCACGGCCACCTCAGGACCTTTCCATTAGCTCACCCTCCTCAAACACCCGCCAGAACGTTTCCTGACTGCCAGAGTCTCACTCGGTTCTCCCCTGAAACGGTGTTTTTGTAGGGAAGTTTCCACAGACCTGGCTATTTCTACACTCCCAGGCCTTCTCTGCCTTCTTTCTGTGTGTACAAACACACACACACACACACACACACACTCACTTCTCTCTTCCTCTCCCTCTCTCTTTTCCTTTTTCTAGTAGGTCATTGCTTGGGTTCCATGCCTGTATGATGCTACTTTCCCCCTGAAGACTCATTTCTTGTTTGTTTCCATACAGGCCGAGAGAGGAGCAGAGAGTCAGAGACAAAAGACAGACACTGCAGCCCCGCCCCACCATTTGTAAGGCTGCCCTATGCAGATGTTCTCACGAGGGCCAGGGCCTCAAAGCCAGCCTCAAACCCACAGGACACCGCACGCCGCTCTTGTCTTCAGGGCACCCATGAGCACCTGAAAAGATGTTCACCGAGGATGGACACTGTCTGTCTGACTCCTGAGCACTCTGAGTATGCAGCAGGTGCTCAGATCCCAGTCCTGCTGAATGGAGTCCCACTGGGAGGCCCCTGAATCACCTCCACGCTCTCCCTTCACCTAGAAGTTGAAGGTCTGAGAGGTGGGATGTGTGCTTATCCCCATTTCTGGGAGGCACTGCTCAGGCTTACGGCTGCTAAGCTCCTGTTCAGCCCACAGGCCGTCGTGACGGAGTGGGTCATGTGCATGCAGTGGGGGTGCCACCAGCCCCAAGCCTGGCCTCAGCTATTTATTATTCCTCCAAACTGCTGACAACTCCGCTTCCCCTGCTGGCGCAGGGCACGGTGCTCGGTCACACAGAAAACCCACTCATTACCCAGGCAGCTGGTGCAGGGTCCCTGGGCTGGCCCTGGCCATGCAGGCTGTGCAGGGGGCTGGGCAGCCGCCAGAAGGCTGCACCCCTTGGCCCCAGCCTGCTGGGCCGTGGGCTGGCCTGGTGAAGTGTTACCATGGGGCTGGGCCACTCAGCCCTGCACTGGCCCCTTGGCCTGCACCCACACCAGCAGCAAATCTACCCATGCCCACTCGTCCAGCTCAGGCTGTGTTTTCCGGGGACCTCGCTGGAGACTGTACACCAGGAGCCTGATGGGGTTGCCGTGGCAACAGGCTCCTTCCTATAAATGATGCTCCTGACACTTGTGGCGTTCCTGGCTCAAGGGAGGTGTGGGAGGAGGCAGAGGGAGAGGACTGCCAGGAGGCATTTGGAAGCCCTGCTCCCAGCAGCCTGAAAGGGACAGGAGTGGGGACTCAGGAGCACTCTCACCTTGGGACAAAGGGGCAGCAGGCTCCTGGATCCGTAGGGCTGGCCCCCAGATCCTCACTGCAGACCTTGTTGCTGCTGCTTGCAGAGCCTCTGCTAGCCAGCGAACCAGCTGGTTGTGTCCTGTTCTCTCTGGCCCAGAAGGAATCTGAGCAAGCCATTCCTGAGTGCCATTCCTGCTCAGAACCTTTCTCTGAGCACCTCCTTGTCTCCCCACCTTCACCTCTACCCAGAGCCACTGATCCCTCTGATGCAGGAGAGAGGCCAACTCAGTGGCTGGACATGGGGCACAGGGATGAGGCTGGCACTGAAACCCTCGTCCAGGGTGTCTGCAGGTCACCACGGCACTTCTCTGCATCCGCTTCTGGCCCCGACAGTGTGATGAGGTCGTCACCATGCGGCTATTTGGTTCCCTGGCCCCCCTGCCTCTCTCTGCTGGGTTCTGTGCCCCCCACATCACACCACCAGCCATGGCCCAAGAAGTCTGTCTCCCCCCCGGGGGGGGGGTGCTGCCCTTAGGTCCCAGCGGGCATGAGGGCCATGAAGGCAGGCACACATGGAATCATCTCCAGGAGTGCGAGGTGTCCACTGAGCAACGCCGCGTCAAAGGCTACACATGGTCGGGGGCAACAGAAGAGGGTTCGGGATTGTGTCTGAGCCCCGAGGCCAGAGACCTGAGGAGCAACCGGGGGCTCTGCTTCATCGAGAGGAGAGGCCGATTCCACGTGTGGGCAACAGCACCTCCACAGAGGAAGTCCCCTCTTTCACAGGCAGCCAGGGCCTCCCACCCCACCCCCGCATCCTGGGTGGTCTCTGCGGTCAGGATCCTGTCCCGGAGGAGGGCTCAAGGACATCCACATGTGAGCGAGACAGGCTGGGGGCTCAGGCTGGGGGCTGTGTCTGTGGTCAGGATCTCACTCAGCTCCTGGGGCGCCTCAGGCCTGTGGGCGCGGGACTGCCCGGATGCTCACACATGGCCCCGAGTGCTGTGTGAACCCCCCCCCCCCCCCCACCCAGGACCACTGGAAAGGAGTGGCAAGGGAGGCGGCCTGGGAGATTTGCAGGCTGAGATTCCCAGCCCCGCCCCCAGTGCTGGGAGCACCAGGATGGTGCTCTGCCTTCTCTCTGTCTCATGTGACACTCTCTCAAATGTCCTAAGAAACAGATCTTAAAAAAGAAAGTAAGTAAAGAGAGTTACTAGGCTGCGGCTGCAGGTGCCGATCCAGCCTGACGTCACTAGGCGGCTCACTGGACTTTTCTGCAAGCCCTTTCCTGGGCCCTCCAAGAGGGACAGCATCGGCTAGAGCCTCTTGTATGGGAGCCAGCAGCCTCCTCCGGCTCCCAGCCGACGCCAGGATGTTGCGAGAACATCTGCAGCGACTGGGAGGAATAATGGCACTCGATTCAAGAAGCCAAGAAATCCCTGAATGGAAGGAGAGATAATGATGATAACAATAATGAAAGTTATCATTTCTCTACACTGCCAGGCCGGGTTGCTAATCCTTATGACTGTGCAGTAAGGTGGGACTTATTAACGGCTCCTCTCTATAAGAGCGAAGGAAGAGAGACACTCAGACAGGGTGAACAGCTTGCCTGGGGCCGTGCTCACGAAAGCAGCATTGCCCGGGTGTCGTTCAGAAGCATCTAGAACAGCTGTGGCTGGCCACTGTCAAGCGGATGGCTTCCTGCTGCTTCTTCCAGGCAGCAGACAGGCTGGAAGAAGCCCAGGCTCTGGCCCAAGAAGTCTGAGAGACTCTGGACAGAGGGCTTCCTTGGGACTCTGGGCAGGATGAACCTCCCATGATAATACTTGGCTGGGATAGCTGGTGGTCAGCAAGGGGAAGACACCCAGCACCAGTGAGGCTGGACCCCACTGCAGAGGTGCTGCTCTGGCCCCTCCAGTTCCCCCAGCCCCCCAGTCCTAAGCAGTGGCTCAGAGAGGGTTCCAAGAACACGTGAGGCTGGGTACCTGGCGCCAGGGCCTGCTCACTGATTCCTGACCTCTGCCAGTGTCAGAGTGGCAGGTTGTCACCCAGCTCTGAGATGCAGGGGAAGCAGGCCGAGGGTGTGGATGTTTGGGGGGGGGGGGGGCGCCCGGGCTGGCATGACAGGAGACTTATGCTCCATCGAGCTCACTAGAGAGGAGACAGAAGGGGAGCGGTGGCGGGGAAGCGGCTCAGCAGGTGAAGTGCACACCTTGTCCTTGCTTGTCACACCAAGGACAGCACCATGGGAGCTTCATGGGTGGTGGTGGTGGTGGTGGACTTTGGTGTCTCTCCTCTCTCGGCACCATGGACAGCACCCAGGTTGCTCCATGGAGGGTGGGGCAGGGCTATGGAAGGTGTCTCTCCACTCAGCACCATGGACAGCACCAAGGGAACCACGTAGATGGTGGTGTCGTTCCCACTTTTCTGTCTCCCTCTCTCTCTCTATTGGTCTCTGCCACTGGACCTTAAAAAAAAATAAAAACAGGATAAAATTTGAGCTGGGATGGTTCAGTGATACCGTGCAGGCATGAGACCCTGGGTTCACACCCCACTGCCATACTGAAGAAGAAGAAGCTGGGGCAGCAACAGGACAAGCCCTTGGGGGAAAAGGAAGGGGTGGTGAGGACTCAGTACTTAGGAGAGAGAGAGGGGGGGGGTGCAGGGCAAAGAGAACAGGTTTAAATGGCTCCCACCACCAGCAACAAGTAGGGGCCCCAAAAGGTAGTCGGGGCCCCTGGGAGTCCCAGAGGAGGTCATTTCCTTTTGTGTTTTCAGAGCTGGGTTGTCAACTATGCAGTGTCACCACTGCCAGACTGAGTCTTCATTCAGAGACGGAGAGAAGGAGAGATGTGGCAGCCCTGGCTCGTCCTCTGGTGCACAGTGACTCCCACGTGGTGCTGGGATTTGAACCTGGGCTGTGTGCACGGCAAGGCATGCACCTTCTCTAGTGAGCTCTCTCTCAGATGAGGAATAGTCCTCCGTTGGTGGCGGCATATTTGAGGGAGGCCTATTCCTCATCTGCCTCCAGCCAGCAAGAGCTGGCCGCAGATGAATTCAGAGGCAGATGTGAGAATCCAGCTGTCCTTCTAGCAGACCAGACACTGAGTCGGCAGAAGCCTAGAACAATGCCACCCTTCGTGTTCAACACTCCTTTCGTTCTCAAACACAAGCCGCTGTTTCCCATTAGAGATGGCATGTGGATTAAGCCACACTGGGTCTCTACTGTTCTGTAAGAATGCGCAAGTGAACGAGTTGAATCTGTTTTCAATCCGGCCGATCCCGAGAGCTATCACCCACGGCAATGATGGGGTTCGCACCCCTACAAGCCCATGAAGGACACTGGGAGCCTCAGCAATGCCTGTGAAGAAGCCCCAAAGCAAACAGGCTGAGAACTGCTGTCTTTGGGTGATCTTGCAGATGGGCTGGTTCTCTGTCCACATCACACCCAGGAGGCAGGGAACAGAGCTACTGAGGACAGACAGCAGGGGAGGTAGGACAGACACACAGATTCTGAGGGTTCTAAGCTAGTCCACACTGCAGGGTTAGGCCCAGCGTCCACTGCCCTCTCCACTCCACTGCTTCTAGGAACATCTAGCCCCATCAGATGTGGTCTAGAGGAGGATGTACCAGGGGGTTACATGGCCAAGAAGGCCACCAGGATTCCTGAGACCCACAGCAAGGGACATGGAGTCGAGGAGCAGTGGGCAGCCTGTGTCAGTGGGTGTCTTCCTCCCTGTGTCCTGCTTGGGGACTGACTGGTCCCCCATGTGCCCAAGCTTCAATTTCTACTTCTGCACTGACCGGGAAAGGCCAGACAGTCTGCAAGCTCCCTGCTGCTCCTATAAGCCAGTCTGTCTTGGCCATGGCAGCCTGTCTGCCACACTTCTATCTCTGCATACCTTATGCTCACTTTGCCCATGTCCCCTGGGCCTGGCCTAGAGCCCCTGTCTCAGGCCCACATCCCAGCCACCACCCACTTACCACACAGCTCGTGATCAGGAGCCAGTGCTGTCATGTTGTCCCGCTGAACCCGTGTCACCTACACTCAAAGTCCTCCCAGGTGGATAGTTCACAGACTTCATTTTCAAAGGCCCCTGTGGGCCAGCCCCTGCTTGGGACCTCCGGCTGGCCATGGCGGCCCCATGACGTGCCACTAGGGGCAGTAAAGAGGAGAGTGGACTCAATCTTTCATTATTACTTTTTAACAAATTGTTTTTAAATCGATTTTTAATCAAAGAGAGGCACAGAGAAAGATATAGAAAGGGAGAGAGTGAGACAGACAGACAGACAGGCCAGAGCACTGTTCAGCTCTGGCTTCTGGTGGTGCTGGGGATTGAACCTGGGCCCTCAGAGACTCAGGCATGAAAGTCTTTGCTGAGCCAACTTGAAGTCTCCCCAGCCCAGAGGACATGTGGAGTTACTCTCCTGTCCCCTGGAGCCAGAGGTTGGGCCCTGTAGACAGAGCAGCTTCAGTTTGGTGCTGGGGGCAGGGGGTAACCTAGTTATTAACCAGCCTGGGAGGAACATTCTCCCAAGACTGGCCCCCAGATGCACCTGTCTGAGAATCCAGTGTGATCCAGAGGTGACACAGGGTGGCCAGGCTTCTAATCACCGAGGTCGTGTCTCTGGCTGTCAGTGTGCTGGGGACAGAGCTTCTGTTTCCCCAGCAGCAGGGCCCAGTTATCATTGGGGACACTGCGTCGTTTTAGTAAATACGCCTGAACGGCACTAAACGCGGTGCAGACTTTTACAGCAATCGATCGGGTTTGGCAGCGTCCCCGGCCTGGAATTTCATCACTGGAGTGTGAGGCTGGTGTCCAGCCTCCGAGTTTCTCTCCTGATGCCTGCACCTTCACTCTCACGTTGCCCCTGGCTGGGTTTGGGCTGCCTGGCTCGGCTGATGTCTCAGTCTTGCAGTCCTTGGTCTCTCTATCCCTCCCCTGGTCCAGACACCTCCACCTTGGCTTGGGGCGCCACAGACACCGGGGGGTCCGAGGGTCCAGGCGGCAGTGGTCCTGCAAATGCCCATCTGTCTGTGTGATATGAAGGTCAGAGGGCCAGACGCCTCCCTTTTGGCCAAAGACCAGAGAAAACCGCTTTCTCTCCAGAGCCCCTGGATGATATGGGAACCCCTCGGAGAGTTAAGTGGGAGTGTCTGGTGGGTTAGAGCCCATCTCCTCAAACTGCCCCAAGCCAGCTTGCACGGCTCACAAGTGCTGACCATTTCCTTTACTGCCAGTAGTGACATCTTCTCTCTGTGGCTCAGGAGGTGCTGGGGATGGAGCCCAGGGCCTCTTGGGTACAAGAGGAGGTTGTGCAGCTGAAGTGCAGACCCCACCCCCCAACAACTTAATTTTGAACCAGAAGTCTCACCTGGGACTTGGTGAGATAGCTCACCTGGTCAGCTACCTGCTTTGCCATGTGCATAGCCTGGGTTCAAGCCCCTGGCACACCCAGGAGGGGTGGGGGGTGCTTTGGTGCTGTGGCATATCTCCCTCTGTCTGTCTATTTGAAACAGTGGGTCTGGAGAGGTGAAACCATACACGCCTGGGGTCTCAGTGACATTAATAAAATAATAATAATAATAAAATCATGCACGGCATTTTTTTTTCAAACTGTGATCCAACTCATTTAGAAGGATCCATTTTTAAAATGTTGTGTCTTAAAATCAGTCTCTGGGGGCCAGGTGGTGGTTGCACCTGGTTGAGCGCACATGCTGCAATCCATAAGGACCCAGGTTCAAGTCCCCAGTCCTCACCTGAAGGAGGAAAGCTTTGTAAGTGGTGAAGCAGTGCCACAGGTGTCTCTCTGTCTCTCCCTCTCTCTCCTCTCAATTTCTCTGTTTCTACCCAATAAAATAAATAAATAAATAAAATTCTAACCTTTACCAAAAAATAAATCAGTGTCCACTGGGGGCTGCAATCTTCAGAGGGGTGCAGCTCTCTGGGCTCTTGGCGAAAGGGGGCACTCTCCCCTCTGCCATGAAGTGGGGGTGCTGGGAGACAGGAGTTAGGTTAGGATGGGATCTGGCAGGTGGACAAAGAGAGATAGTGGTGTTCCCATGACCTGAAGGCCACACTCTGACCCAGGGTCCCTTTCTCAAAGGAGCTGCTGGATGCTCCCACCCTTACAGTGTCCACAGCCCCAGACCACACAGGAGCAGGAACCGGTGGTGACTGCAAGAAGGACCTCGTTGCAGGGGGCACTCCTGGCATCATCAGTCTCTCAGTTCCTTCCCACATGAAGGATCTTCCTGGGGTGAGGTGTGGACCCGACCTGGGGACCTGCCTCAGCACTGTCTGCTCGGGCTTGCTCCAGGCACGTGCTATAACTGGCTTCAAAGGCTCAACAAGAGCACTATCTCTAGCTCATTGGCAGAGAGCAAGTGGGGGAAGCAGGTACAGGGCATATAGTCGCCCCACCCAACACACACACAGGTAAGCACTAGATCAGCCCCCCAGCACTGAAAACACCACCTGGCACCGGCCAGGGAACCAGCTCTCCAAACAATGCAGACTTCCCATAGCCATTACTTGATTTACTTTTTGATGACTGGGTGGGATTTTTTTTTTTTTACTTTACATTTCAGATAGAGAGATACAGGTACAGAGATGTAGAGAAAGAGAAGAGATACTACAGTCCCACTTCTAAGCTGCGAGGTACTCCCAAGGGGTGCGGGGACTCAAGGCTCACAAGTCCTGTGACCTACCACTGGGCTATCTTCCCAGCCCTCATCTGATCTTTTTCTATTTCAAACTTTGAAACTGTAATAATAATTAAAAAATTGCTCTTTTGCATGAAGTTGTCTAACTATCAGAGAGCTTGTGGTTTTGAGGCAGTTTTGTTGAAAGAAAATCAAAGAAGGAAAAGGGGGCTGAAGAAAAAGGAAGGAAAAAGAAAGAAAGAAAGAAAGAAAGAAAGACAACAAAAAACAAACGTTTCTACGCGGTTCCCACTTCCACTATGGCCCCTCTTCACTGGGAGCCCCAGATGTGCAGAACCAAGTTCAGGTCCTGTGGATGGCGCCCAGTGAGGACATCAAACCTACTTCTCCCTCTCCTTCACAGAGGGTGCATGTGCCTCATGCTTGTCAACTCCTGTGGATTCCGGCGTCTAATTTTAGAGTGCTTTCAAACTGCTGGCAGAGAGCTCGCTTTGTGGGGACAACACGGCTCAACGTATATGCAGTATAAATTATTACCTAAGTTAAAAACAATTCCCCCCTTCAGCGCGAAAATCACTAATTGGCTCGATTCCGTAGTTGCTGCATGAAAGGTTCTTGATACATGCTCGCTGCACCCTGAAGATGGGAAACCATACAGTGAGGAGGGGCTCTGTCTAGGATAAGCACCACTGTATACCCCCTCCCCCCCGCCCCATGCTTTTCTAGCTTGTGTCACTTCTAGAAGATGCAAGGCTGGAAGCTAGAGTGAGCTCAGATCCAGTCCAGTCCCACCTCCCTTCTGTTCTCCTCCACAAAGAATTTTCTGGAAAGAATTCTTTCTTTTTTCTTTTTGCAAACTTGATACAAAGAAAAGCAACAGATTCAAATAAGTATTCTGCTCCTGGTAAAATGCGAATGCCCAGATGAGCTAAGACATGAACTCCAGAAATGAGAGCAGACGGGAAAATAAATCTGTATCCCCTCAGTGTTTGCTCTCCGAGCTGTGCAAACGCAAACAGGAAATGTCACAAGGACCGAGGAAATCTACGTCGGCTTTGACATAAGCCCCGTGGTTGGGGGGCTTCGGAAAGGCATTTTTTTTAAAGGTTCTATTTTCATATCCACAAATACAGCTCAACATATGCAGTGAGTGAGTACTGTCTCATGAACCCAGCAGGCTGGGAGTAAGATGGCCACTGCACCCAGGTCATGCTGGGGCCGGGGGGGGGGCGCTCTGGACGGGGTGTGGTTGACAGAGGATGGTGAGTGGGTGATGCCAGGGCGGGCAGGCTGGTTTGAAAGGCTGGGGGCTTGACTTAGAAGATCAGAAGTCAAGTCAAGCTGATCAATAGTCAATAAAATACATTCACAAAACTGAAGCTTCTCCTGTCCCTGTGAGCAGTGGGCAGGGACCCAGCACATGCCAGCAGCCTGAGGTCACCAGCCTGACCAGCAAGGAGCCTGTACTGAGGAGTGGGGCTGGTCCTGGCTGTCCCTCCAGACAGAGGTGAGAGCATTCTCTCCTGAGGAGAGGCAACATCATCTTCTCACAGAGCACTATGAAGAATAAGGATGATAATTTACTTGTTCATTTTTTTTATTCTCTTTTTGTTGCCCTTGTTGTTTTCTTGTTTTAGTTATTGATGTTGTCGTTGTTGGATAGGACAGAGAGAAATGGAGAGAGGAGGGGAAGACAGAGAGGGGGAGAGAAAGACACCTGCAGACCTGCTTCACCGCCTGTAAAGCGACTCCCGTGCAGGTGGGGAGCTGAGGGCTCGAACCGGGATCCTTATGCCGGTCCTTGTGCTTTGCGCCACCTGCGCTTAACCCGCTGCGCTACCGCCCGACTCCCGCATTTTTGTTTTCTAAAGTCAATTATTTCTTTCCATATTCACTGGACAGTGAGAAGGAAGAGGAAAGGAGACACACATGCACACACAGAGACAGAGACAAACCCACAGCCCTGATCACCACTCATGAAGCTTCCTCCCTGCAGGTGGGGACCAGGAGCTTGAACCTGAGTCCTTGCACGTGGGAACATGTACACTCAACTGCGTGTGCCACTGCCTGGCCTCTTGTTAGAGATTTATTTATTGGGGCCCGATGGTAGCACACCAGAGTGAGCACACGTTACAATGCACAGGACCCAGGTTCAAGTCCCCAGGCCCCACCTGCAGAAGAAAAGCTTTGTGAGTGGTGAAGCAGGGCTATAGGCTCTTGGTCTCTCTCCCTCAATATCTCCCCTACCCTCTCAATATCACCTCTACCCTCTCAATATCTCCCCCTACCCTCTCAATATCTCCCCTACCCTCTCAATATCTCCCCCACCCTCTCAATAACTCCCCCACCCTCTCAATATCACCCATACCCTCTCAATATCTCCCCTACCCTCTCAATATCTCCCCCACCCTCTCAATATCTCCCCTACCCTCTCAATAACTCCCCTACCCTCTCAATATCTCCCCTACCCTCTCAATATCTCCCCGACCCTCTCAATATCTCACCCACCCTCTCAATATCTCCCCGACCCTCTCAATATCTCCCCGACCCTCTCAATATCTCCCCGACCCTCTCAATATCTCCCCGACCCTCTCAATATCTCCCCTACCCTCTCAATATCTCCCCTACCCTCTCAATATCTCCCCGACCCTCTCAATATCTCACCCACCCTCTCAATATCTCCCCGACCCTCTCAATATCTCCCCGACCCTCTCAATATCTCCCCCTACCCTCTCAATATCTCACCCACCCTCTCACTATCTCCCCGACCCTCTCAATATCTCCCCTACCCTCTGACTATCTCCCCGACCCTCTCAATATCTCCCCTACCCTCTCAATATCTCCCCGACCCTCTCAATATCTCCCCTACCCTCTCAATATCTCCCCCTACCCTCTCAATATCTCCCATACCCTCTCAATATCTCCCCCTACCCTCTCAATATCTCCCCGACCCTCTCAATATCTCCCCCGACCCTCTCAATATCTCCCCTACCCTCTCAATATCTCCCTTACCCTCTCAATATCTCCCCTACCCTCTCAATATCTCCCCCACCCTCTCAATATCTCCCCCACCCTCTCAATATCTCCCCCACCCTCTCAATATCTCCCCTACCCTCTCAATATCTCCCCGACCCTCTCAATATCTCCCCTACCCTCTCAATATCTCCCCTACCCTCTCAATATCTCCCAACCCTCTCAATATCTCTCCCTACCCTCTCAATATCTCCCCTACCCTCTCAATATCTCCCCTACCCTCTCAATATCTCCCCTACCCTCTCAATATCTCCCCTACCCTCTCAATATCTCCCCCTACGCTCTCAATATCTCCCCTACCCTCTCAATATCTCCCCCACCCTCTCAATATCTCCCCGACCCTCTCAATATCTCCCCCACCCTCTCAATATCTCCCCGACCCTCTCAATATCTCCCCTACCCTCTCAATATCTCCCCTACCCTCTCAATATCTCCCCTACCCTCTCAATATCTCCCCTACCCTCTCAATATCTCCCCTACCCTCTCAATATCTCCCCCTACGCTCTCAATATCTCCCCTACCCTCTCAATATCTCCCCCTATCCTCTCAATATCTCCCCTACCCTCTCAATATCTCCCCCTACCCTCTCAATATCTCCCCTACCCTCTCAATATCTCCCCCTACCCTCTCAATATCTCCCCAACCCTTTCAATATCTCCTATACCCTCTCAATATCTCCCCTACCCTCTCAATATCTCCCCCTATCCTCTCAATATCTCCCCCTACCCTCTCAATATCTCCCCCTACCCTCTCAATATCTCTCCCTATCCTCTCAATTTCTGGCTATCTCTATCCAATAAATAAAGATAATAAATTTTTTTTAAAGACTGATTCTTTTGTGGGCTAGGAGGTGGCTCACGTGCCTGGTAGAGATAAGCCTAGGTTAGGCAGGCGTGGAGACCGAGGTCCCAACCCCCAGTCAGCACAGGAGTGCCTGCAGGGGGGAGCTTCGTGCATGGCAGGGCTGTGCATGGTGCCTCTCCTTTCCTCTCGCCCTCTCCACCCCTTTGTCTTTCACTGTCTGTGTAAAACAAAAACAAGGCAAAGGAAGGCCATCAGGACCAGGGGAGTCATATAGGTAAACCCCCCAAGAGATCCCTAGTGACAAAGTAGACAGAGGTTTGTTTATTAATTGATTTTTTTTTTTTTATGAGAGAAGCTGAAAGAGACCACCGCACTGCTCAGCTCTGGTTGCAGTGTTGCTAGGGATAGAAGTTAGGCCCTTTGGAGCCTCAGGCATGTGAATCCTGTGCTCTGACACACTGAGCTGTGTCCTTAGGCCAAGACACCAATTCCTGATGTGTGCCAGCCGCAGCTGCTCAGTGACAAGCAGCCCCACGAGTTGCTGTTACCACTGCACGACTGGCACCCGAGGGTCACGCAGGAACGTTTAGGCTGCCGGTGGCTTTTTGTGGCTCTACACAAATTTTTGGATAAGTTGTTGGATTTCCTTGAAGAATGTCATTGGGATTTTGATAAGGATCGAGGTGAAACCCATTTGGATTACTGTATGGAGTCCTTAAACCAATAAAAATGGAAGCACCTTACAATCCAGCAATAGCACCACTCTTAGGCATTTTCCAGTGGACACTCAGACACTAATTCGAAGGGAGATATGCAGCCCATGTTCATAGCTGCATTATTCACAATAGCCAAAGAGAGACAGCAGCCTACATGCCCATTGACAGGTGATTGGCTAGAGAAGCTATGGGGTCTATATTCCATGGAATACTAGGAATACTACTCTGCAATCAGAAAGATGGTGTTGTGTCCCACGGAACCGACTGGAGGGAAGTGGAGGTGATTATCCTTAGCGAATTAAAGAGATGAAAGACAACGACTGGATGGTTTCACTCGTACCCGGAATCTAGAGATCTAATACACATGAACCTACAAAACAACAAACCCAGGAGTCAACAGTGTTGAGGACTTTGTGAGAACTATGGTGGTTATAGTTGGAAGGGGGGGGACACAGGATTTTGGCGGTGGGTGCTGTGTACAACTACAGCCTGCGGAGTCGGGCGGTAGTGCGGGGGGTTAAGCACACGTGGCGCCAAGCGCAAAGACTGGCGCAAGGATCCCAGTTCGAGCCCCCGGCTCCCCACCTGCAGGGGAGTCTCTTCACAGGCGGTGAAGCAGGTCTGCAGCTGTCTGTCTTTCTCTCCCCCTTTCTGTCTTCCCTCTTCTCTCCATTTCTCTCTGTCCTATCCAACAACAATGGCATCAATAACAACAACAAAAAACAACAAGGGCAACAAAAGGGGGGGAAAAAGAACTCATTTAAACAAAATTAAAAAATACAAAAAAAAAAAAAAGAGAAAGAACTACAGCCTGCAACCTTACAATCTTGTGAACCATTATTAATCAAAAACAAATCATGATTTTGAACAACGAGAGAGTCGTTTCGAAGCATCAGAGGCAAAGGCTGAACAGAGCTAGTGCGGGAGCAGAGTTCAAGTCACAGGGGCTCCGGGAGGAGAGGTCAGGACTGTCTGAGGCCAGGACTCCAGGACGCACAGGGACAAGCACACGCTGCGCCCACCCGTGGCAGACGGCTCCCTCCCACATGAGTGAGCACTGAGCAGGCTTATCTGTACCCCACTTCCCAGAGGCACCCCAGCTGGCAGGACAAGGGCTGGAAGAGAGGCCCAGGTTGAAACCTGGCTGGGAGAAGTGCTTCTTCCCTGCTTCACAGGGCCCCTGTGTGGGCATGGTGCCACTCTGCCCCCTGCTGCTGACGCTCAGGTGGGGATGGAAACCCAGGGCGGGCCATGCCAGCCCTCCTGACCCTCTGACCTCTACCTTCTTGTAGAGCTGACAGCCACCAGAAGGCAGGAGGGGCATCTGGGGCTTACCAGGAGGCAGTGCAGCAGGCACAGCACAAGGCTTGCAGGCATGAGGCCCCGAGTTTGATGCTCTGGTTCTCTCGCTTCCCCCGCCCTCTCTGCTTCCCTCGGGGGTCTGACAGCCACTCACAGCCAAAGGCCCAGAAGATGCCACACCCTCAGGTCCTCTCCACTTCTGCTCCTGCTCTCTGGGGGGGGGGGGGGTTCTCCCCCACTCCTTCCCACACCGGGCCTGGCAGCCTGTAGAAACACAGACGCCAACACCCAGTTAACTCAGGCCTGCACCCTTGGCCTCAACATTCATTCTCCCAAATGCGCGAAAGACACGAGATACCTTTTGCCCATCAAACGGCAAAGCTGGGACTCTGTGTAGGCCTGTCTCTCCTGCCGGGAGCTTGTGCCAGCATTTCATCTCAGATCTAATCACACGGCAACAGAGACACGTCCTGAGACGGGTCTCCAGAGCTTTTCACTACATTGTTTGTAATGGCAAAGCATGAGTAAGCGTCAGTGGGGGAGCAGTGAAATCATGGAACAGCCACAGAATACAACACTAGGCAGAGCTTTAAAAAGTGAGATCATTATGCACACTGCCAAAAAGAAATGTCCACAATTAAACATCTGCTCCTGTGTACATACAAGTAGGTGAGTATATACTTAAAGCAGACACACACACAGAGAAAATATAGAGAGAGTGGCAGATAGGAAATGCTCTCAAGTGTTCCCCTCCTACAGGAAGCCTTCCTGGACTGCCCCAGGTTATTTGGTGCCTTCGTTACAAAGAGGTACATCTAGCTCCCAATCACACTGAGTGGCCAAGTGGAGCAGGCAGGGCCTGATTCCTGCAGCTCCCAGCACGCAGTTCTGCTGGCACATGACACGAGCAGATGGGTGGGTGGTAGGGACAGAGACTGCGGTAGTGCTTGGGGGAGCCCTGGCCAGGCCACGTGGCACTTCCTCGGCACCTTCACTGGCAGCTGGGGCACTGGCTCCCTGCCGGGAGCGGAACTACCTCCTCCCCTGGGGGAGCCCTGAGGGGCTGTCAGCATGGGCAGCAGATCTGGGGGTGTGGAAGCCCAGCTCATGCAGCACGATCAGGAGCCAGAGGTGGCAGGGGAGGCAGAGGGGGCATCTGGGCACTGCCACCTGCCCCACCTCACAACACTCCCAACTCCTGATCTCACTGCAAGGGACTCTGAACGTCATCCCAGGTAGGGGACTGTATAGCAGATGGCCCTGGGGAGTGCAGGCTGGGGCGGGGGAGAGGCACAATTTAAGGACGGAAGGAGGATAGGTGTCCCAGCTCTTTTGTGGAGAAGGACAGTCAAGGACTGGTGCTCGGGCCCTGTGCTCTGAGCCCTGTTCCAGGGAGCACAGGGACAGGCCTCTCATGTCCCCACTCCTGGTAGAGGAGACAGCAGAAGGCTGGGAGCCTGCCCCAAGCATCCCTGGCCATGCGTTCGCCTGCCTGACCACAGTCCCCCCTGCGCCCATCATCCCTCAGCTGTCAGCACTGGCCTGGGTCTCCTAGTCCTCCAACCTGGCTGCCTCAGCCCCCACAGACTCCAGGGTTTCTCCTGCAGCTGTGAATGTCTTGAAACCACAGAGATGGTTGCGTTCCATGGCTTGTGGCCTCTTCAGTTCAGTGTGGAATGAAGTAACATCTCTTTGCTGTGGACCACATATGGCATGGAAAGCAGGGGGGGGGGGGAGGGCACAACTTGTATCTTTCAGGAAGTAACCAAAATGCATCCCCTCTCCCCTTCTCAATATAAGCTTTATACAAAAAGGCAGCACCAAGGCCTCCTGCATGTACAATCCCAGGGCTCCTGGGGTTTAATTTTTTAAAAATATTTATTATTTATTATTTATTCCCTTTTGTTGCCCTTGTTGTTTTATTGTTGTAGTTATGACTGATGTTGTTGTTGTTGGATAGGACAGAGAGAAATGGAGAGAGGAGGGGAAGACAGAGAGGAGGAGAGAAAGACAGACACCTGCAGACCTGCTTCACCACCTGTGAAGTGACTCCCCTGCAGGTGGGGAGCCGGGGGCTCGAACCGGGATCCTTATGCCGATCCTTGTGCTTTGTGCCACCTGCGCTTAACCCGCTGTGCTACCGCCCGACTCCCCTGGGTAAATTTTACTTATTACTTATTTATTTTAAGAGAGGAAAGAGAGAAAAGGAATGAGACAGACAGAGAAATCAGGAGAGGCATCATGGCATTGTCCCACCATGGCTGGGGCATCCCCTGGTTGGGTGGTGCTCCCATGTGGGGCCAGGGCTCTAACCAGAGGCCTCAGGCTCGGTAAGGCCAGCGCCCCACCGAGTGAGCAGTCTCCTGGCTGCTCGGCACATACTTTATCTGAGGCCCTTAGCTCTTGGGAAGACAGCGGATGAGAGACGACAAAGTGAGAGGTAAGGCGATGGAGGAATCACACAAATGCACGCCTACCAAGGGTCGCTGAGCTTCCGGCCGGCTGGCGCACAGGACAAGGGAGAAAGGCAGAAGTGGGGAGGACCTGGTGCTGGGGACCCACGCACGGTCGTCACTATTGGGAGCATCTTCTGAGGAGACTGTCCAGAGTCACCGACTGTCCTCTGCAGGGCCAGCAGCTCACAGCGTGCATAGGTCTACCAGCACAGGTCTGTGCCCAGACTGATGCCCTTCCAGAACCTCTCTCACCAGAGGTTCACTGCTGTCTTGTTTCCCTGTGTCCTTCTGTCCCTGGGCCTGTTCAGGAACCCCGAGGAGGGACCCTCCATAGAGCGGGCCTGCTCCATTGCTCCATCCTCCTCCTCACACGCAGGTCACTGATGTTTTCCCCTCTTTTCTTTTTCCATAACTAATGACCTTTGGGTCCTACTGTCCCCAGATTCCAGTGTCAAAGCCCCATGTCACCTCCCCCTTTACGACAACCCCTCCCCCCAATTTGGCTGTACTGGGCATCAGGGCCCCCGAGAAGTAATGAGGCAGGTGGGCTCATCAGGATGGGCCCTGCTGTGACAGGACTGGAGTCCTTGCTAGAAGATTCTAGTGTGCCAGAGAACTCAGCTTTCTCTGTGGGAGCACACACCTAGGAGAGGTGTGAACAGACAGACAGATAGCTGGGAGGGGCCGGCTTATACATGAAGGCGAAGCCCTGTGATCTACCACCATCTCCAAGCCCCACAGTCACTGAGTGGTGGGGCTCAGCTCCTGTGCGAAGGCCAGAGAACCACAAGCCCAGAGACGGGGAGAGGGGTCTCCCGGCTCAAGCAGGGGGGTGGGGTTGGGGTGAGAGAGCAGACTTTTTGTTGCATTGGGGGCCTCTAAAGGACGGGGGGTGCCCCCGTCACTGGAGAGGCTGATCTTTCCTCAGACCCGGATGCCAGTGCCAGTCTCTTGGGTCCACTGGAAATGATGACACACCAGCTGAACCCAGGCAAGTGGCTGCAGGACAGTAAAGCCTCACAGAAACAGGGGCTGCGGGGAGGGGTGCCCCACACACCAAGCATCGGCTCTCACAGGGAAGTGAGCTGGCTGGGAACTTGGTCCTGGGCTTCCTGCCCCCAGGAGTGACGCCCTTGCTTCCCAGTCCGTGCTACCTGCATTTCCAAGACCTGTTGGTATGCATGAGACCCCTTCTGTTTCATTGGGTTTCAATCCCCCCTGCTTAACACTATTCTATTTACATAACCACTTCATTCTATTTACATAACCACTGTTAACAAGTTCCACCCTCCCTCCAGGGCATTTGTGGTTCAGTGATAGGATTCTCGCCTAATCTGCCCCCTCTTTGTCACACTCTGATTTTCACCAGTCACTTTTCTCTCCACCCTCTCTATGTCACATCCTGTTTCCACCTTACTTGGCAAGTATATATAAAGACAGCATTGTGAGTTTTACAGTACTGTACTTTGAGTTTAGCTTAGCTCGTCTTAGATTGTGCTGCGTCCTGCATGAATAAAGAGATACTGCCTACAGCTCAACCATGAGTCCCTGGTCGTCTGTTTCCCGCCCGTGAAGCCAGCCCGGTGAAAACAAGCTAACCCGTCGAAAACAACAAAGACCCATCCGCAGTCTGTTCCCTGGGGCAAGGACGGGTCAGGGAGGTGGCAAGCTCCGGCAGGTGGCTGAGGCCTCTTCAGATGCCGCTGCTGCACCACTCCGTCTCTCACAGCCACCATCCCATCTAGTCTTAGCCTCTATGAACACACAGGGAGGTGTGTGGCTTGGCAGCTACTGTTCATGACTCTCCTTCCCAGAGAGGGTTTCCGGAGCCTGTGTTACACTCAGCACTGGCACACAGGCTCCTCCTTCTGCTTCCATCCATCCTGGAGGTCTTCGCTCTGTACCTGGGTGCAGGCTTAGCCCATCCCTGTGTTTTTATTGTGAAGACTCTCTGTCCCATGCCATGTGAAGAACAGAAAGATAAGGAGGTGCTTGTGTACACATCGCTGAGATCCGTCACTGGCTAGGACTGTGTCACACTTGCATGCCACACTGCGTGGCAGAAGCTATTGGAGGCTTAGCTGTAGACACTTCAGCTCCAAACAGTTTAGTGTCTCTCAGGGACAAGGGTGTCCTGATATCTGTCTGGTAAGTACAAATGACTCACACTCAAGACATTTCATGTCCAGAGAACACTTCTCTGTCCGCCTGTCTGTCTGTCTGCCTGCCTCTCTCCCCTCACCCTCTCTCTCTCTCTAACCCAGAACACTGCTCAGCTCTGGTTTATAATGATGCTAGGGACTGAACCTGGAGCCTTGGTGCCTCAGGCATGAAAGTCTTTTTGTATAACTATTATGCTGTCTCCCCAGCCCTAGAAGACTTTGCTAATCAATACACAATCAATGTTTGATTTCCCCCCCCAATTGTTCCAAGCGTGCTTCCCTTGCTCCCCCAGTCAAGGATCCCATGAGGGACGCAGGGCTCTTTATCCTCCCCCCTTAGTCTAAAGTCTTCACCCTTCCTTGGCCTTATAGGATGTACAGATACTTAATTTGGATTTGAATAATTACCTCCTCCTGATGGAGTACAGATTGGGGGCTCTCGTGGGGGTGACTTGAGTGTTGCCGTGCCTGTGTCCTATCACTGGGGCTAAGGGCTCCAGGTAGAGATGCCTGGGAGTGGCACAGTGGGTGAAGCCCTGAACTCTCAAGGCCCAGATTCCATCCTCTAGCATTGCATATGCCAGAGGGATGCTCTGGTTTTCTTTCTCCTCTCTTATAAAGAAAATAAATACATTAAAACAAAAACAACTTAGGGTGGCGACCACTGGACTTCTCCACTACAAACTTCCTGGTCTGGAGAGACTCTCTCTGGCAGTTCTTCCTGCCCCAAATGCTCTGTTTATAAGGTCACATGCTGGGTAAGCTGACATGCCATCCCCTGAGCCTGGGTGGAACTCTGTGACTGCTTCAATCAATGACACAGCAGAAGAGACATGGTGCAACTTGGAGGCTAGGTCATTAAATTCCTTGCACTTCCACCTTGTTCTCTGGAGCCCAGCTGCCACGCTGAGAGCCTAAAATAACCCAAACAAGAGAGGACTTGTCCAGAGTCTAGCCAGCAGGCCAGCTAAGGTCCCAGCTGCTTTGAGTATTCTTCCTGACATACTTGGCTCACATTAGAAGGCCATGCATCTTTTTTACTTCAACCATCAAATAAGATTTCTAAAACTCGGGCAGATGATCTGTTGAATAGTTTACCTATAGTTTTGCTTCTCCACTGTGCTTTCTTCTTGCCTGTGTTCTAAGATTATTTCCTTTCTCCTTTCCTTTCTGTGTGAAGAAGGCACATTGGTCATGGAAGCACATGTTGACTGGTGGTAATTCCTCTTGATGGCAATCTCAGCATCTCAGTATATCTTCATTTCCTCTTCCTTCCTAAAGGATAGTTTTGCTGGATATAGAATTCCGGGTTAACAGGTTTCTTCCTTACCTTCAAGCACTTGGAAACTGTCACTACTTTCAACTGCTCTGTGGTTTAATGTGAGATTCTGCTGTTATTCAAACAGATGTTTGAGGAATACATTGGCTGTCTCCAGTTGCTTTCAAGTCCTTTGTCAGCCACCTCAGCTTTATAAGGTTTCATGTTTATGAGTCTAGGTGCAAAATCCCTTGGGGTTTTCCTCTTGGAGAGAGTCTCAGCAGCATGGGCCCCTATGGCACTGCTCAGGTCTATGGGGAGGTCACATCTGAGGTCACAGGGGCCTTGGCTGATCCCAGCTGGTGCTGTCTATAGAGACAGACAATGCTGCCCCATTTGTGGGAACAAGGTGCTTCCTTCTGCTTCCAGGCTGCTTGGGGCCTCTGGTGGAAGAAGGGAACCTCTGGACAGAAGGGATAAAAATTGCTTAGCCTGCAGTTAATATGGCTCCCATGTGGTCCCCCTGGCTGGTTCTGAGTTTGACTGGAGGAGAGCCTTTTCAATCTGGTGCAGCCATTAGTCTATCCTGGCAGTCATCTGTCGGTGGGCTGGGGGTTGGGACAGACTGTCCCTGGGCTGCTTTCTGTCACTGGCTTTGGGGTCAGGACAGACTGTCACTAGGCTTACCTGTGCCTGCACAGGGAAAGAATCCAGGAAGTACTACAATTCTGGGCTTGGCAAAGTCACTGGCTAAGAACCAGTAATAAGCAGTAAACTCAACAGGTTCTATGGTACATTCCATTCATCCTGCAACAGCTGCTGCCTCTCTACCCTGCCTGCTTCTCTCTGCATCTTGGAGTGTTCCCACAGCTGCCTCTCACCTTGCTCTAGGGTCCACAGCTGTACTCAGTGGGGAGAAGCAGGGAGAGGGTCTCTGCATCTTGCCTGGACTGAATGTCCACCTAAATTAACACATTCCTTCTGAATGGTTGTGGCATCTGTCTGAGCTAAAATTGTGCTCATTCACTTTTTTTTTTTTTTAACTGGAACACTGATCAGCTCCTGTGGGGGATTAAACCTGGGATTTCAAAGCCTCAGGAATGAGAGTCTCTTTGCATAACCAGTATGCTATCTACCCCTGCCCTCACTTATTCCTCTTTCTGTTAATTTCTAGCTTCATCTTTACCAACAAAATATTTGAATATACAAAACACTAACATGGTGCAAAAGTTGAACTACGAAAGAGGTGAGAGAAATATCACTTGGTGGAGCTCACATCACACCATGCCTGGCACTACACAGGAGCACCATGGACGCAGGGCTGGTGAGGGGTAATGTGACTCAGTGACTGGTGGGGTGGTGCTGTGGTGTCTCTTCTCTTTTGTCTCTCTCACCCCTGGCCTCTCTTTATCTGAAATAAATAAAAAATAATAAAGCAAGCTCCGGAGCTGTGGAATCACACATGCATGAAATTTTAAAAAGGTCAAACCATACACATATTCAAGTACTGCTGAGTCATTTCCCAGCCAAAAGTAAAAGTATATACACAACACTTATTCAAAGATGCCTTTTTCTTTTTGGAAGTGAAAGAGATCCAGACAGTGGTAGCTGCCATTCTCCTATTTTGTAGAGGGACAATTTGGCCCCAGAATCCCAGTCATTAGTGTATCAATCACAGCCCAACGGCATGGAAGCTCTGTAATCTGGGCGTTTTCCCATCAAAGTCCCCTTGGGTGGGCTTTGCTGGGACTCCATGCAACCCCTCCCCTTCTTACGCTGCTGAGTCACTTGTCTGCTTGGTTTCATTGATCTGGTTTTACTCCAGACTTTCCTCCTAATTTTTATTCTCCGTTTGGTCGTTAACATATTTGAGAGCTGATCTAAAGGGAGAGAAGGATGTTTGCCTTAATGAAATGAATGCACTCTGCCAGCCTGTCTAGAGTTAAGTGAATCCCATTTCCCAGTGAGATGCAGGGGGGCGGGGCGGGGAGTGGCCATAGGATGGAATTAATAGTGCATTTAAACACGCCGCCTCTGTTGCTAAGATCACATGCTCAGGAGGTACCGTCAACAGAACAGTGCTTACAACACACTGAACGGCCTCCGTTACGCTCTGCCATACTTGTGGAAATGTCACAAAAGGCAAAGGCCCAAAATGACAGCACAGCACTGTCAAGAGCCTCGAGTGGGTCCTCGAGTAGGTCCTCGTGTGCCGGCCCTGTGTCTCAGTTTCTCCTCACTGGACGGAGACACCTTCACACCCACTTGGCTCCCCCAAATGCCTCGCCGCTGCCTGTTGTGTTATTTGAACTTGCCAGGCCACTTGCTGAGCCTCCGAACCCCAATGCCAATAGCTTCTGTTTCCGGAAGGGGAGGTGGGTGTGTGTGGACGTTTATGAGGGGGGAGGTTCCCTAACAGCAGGCCATGTGCACCCATGCCCACCTGTGCCCGCACAGGTGCTGGCACAGAGGCGGTGGCACCGAGAGCACCAGGATTTCGGATTTGATAAAGTCGCTGAGTAGTAGCAGCCACGGCCAGCGCCAATGAGCAGATGCTACAACACACCCTCCCTGGTCTGCAGACAGCTGGCGCTCCCGTCAGCCCCTTGCCTTGCCGCCAGGGTCTCGCAAACATACGTCGAGTCTGACCACTCGCCTGGCTTTGCTAGAGGCAGAGAAACAACCTCTCCTCCTCCTGGGAGAACGGCCGAGAGAGTGGGCCTCGCAGCTGCTGGCAGCCATATTCTGACAGAGAAACTGGGCAGCACTCGGGTCCCTTAGGTTTGGGACAGCTTCAGAGAAAAAGAGAAGCGTGAAGCACGTTCTAAAAGCCCTGCTGTCTATGGGCTGTTCAGACCAGCTAAATACCTTCACTTCTCTGTGCTTGGCTTCAAATCTGCGGGGGCAGGCTCCTAGTGCTGAGAGCGCCTCTCACCACCTGTGGCTTCCGTCAGGCTCCATGAAGTCAGGGTGCCACCCACAGTCCTCTCCAGAGGCCCTGAGGCCTTGGATTAAGTACCGGAGAGGAGAGACTGAGCCCCTCCTTGCTGGGCCCTTTACTGTATCAGTGCTGGCGTTCTTGATGAAGGGAGGCGGGGGGGGGGGGGGGGGAGATGGGGGCTGCTGTGTGGACCCCTCGCCCGCAGACCCTCGGGCTACAGTGCTGGTCCCTCAAAGCCCGTGGAGGCTGGTCTCCCACTGGGCGGGCACGTCAGGCCTGCGCTGGGGTTACTGTCTCACAGAGAACCGTCTACTCCCTGTGTTCCTTCTTGCGCTGGATTCTGATGCCTGATGCTGAATTGTGTGAGTCAGACTCCCTCCCAGAGAGGGAGCGTGGTTGGGATGCGGCGGGTAACTGGGGGGATGGGACTCACCTCTGGGTGGGCTCCCAACCGGCTCCCTGCAGTGGGCAGTGGCTGAGCTGAGCCTGATGGGCTGTGGGCAGTGACAGGCCAAGTTCAGACGGGGGGGGGGGGGGAGGCAGAGTTCATCAAGGCCCAGTAGACGGCATGAGTGGACCCTGAGGCAGAAGCAGGCCCAGGGGAAAGGGGAAAGTGGGCCCCGCATTTCGTGAAGGACAGGCAGTCAGGACTGGGACTGTCCCTCTGGGCAGGTGGCCAGCAACGTCACTTGGGGGCACTGAGCCACTCGGACTTTGAGGGCTGCTCCAGGCCAGGAGAACATCAGGAATGACAGCTGACAGGTGAGCGACCTGACAGCCAGGACAGTGTTTTTGCTGCACTGTTGGGAAAGTCGCGGTGTATTTTTCTACATTTTTCAATGCAAGAATGTGTCGTGACATTTTCCTCCAGCCCAACAGTTTTCTAGGAAGTTCCTTGACCCTGGGCTCTGTGGCTTTTCCTCCTGTGACCACACCACGCTGATGGCTCCTCCAGCACCTACTCTACCAGGGGTACTTTCCGGGACATGGCAGGTGGGGAGGCAAACCACAGGCTCCCTTGATAGGCGGGCCCCAGCAGCTCTGAGGCAAGGCCCCCACATGTTCAGGATACCATGTCTCCGGGTCTAGAGGGACACAGTCTGCTCCAGGACCCAGGAGAGACACGGCACCATGTCTACTTCTGGTGGGCTCTGGTCTCTTCTGGTTTCCTACCTTCTGCATACATTGCAGCTTGATGAGTGGATGCACAGATCAAGATGCCAAAACCAGCAGCGGGCTGGCTGGGTGGCCTCCTACAAGCCACACAGAGGCCCTGTGGTCCCAGGCCTCCTGTGACCCATGAATGTCACAGGCCCTGTGTGACAGCAGACAGACCTCGGAGAAGCTCCTGGTGCCTGGTCACTCAGCAAGTGGAACTCTGAACAGCTCCCAGAAGCTGGATTGAGGAGCCCTGGGCCTGGGAGAAGTCGTAGCACCTGTTCAGTGGTGACAGCTGCCAGGGGTGGCGGGGGGGGGGAGGTACAGGGGTGTGCGTAAGCGGAGGCCTTATCGCCGGGCTCCAGCAGCCCGGCCTTGTAGATTAGGCTCCTCTGGCTAACCAAGCCGAACCAGACCTGAGCTGCGCTGGCACCTCCTGCCCGCCCGAATCAATGGCAGCTCAGAGGACGGGTGGTGAGTGGGCTCGGACAATGACGCCTCTCCTCCTCGGCTATCACTTTGCCAGCACGGACGCTCGTTTGGCGAGGCGTGCAGTGAATAATGGGCTTGAGAGGATGGACAAATGAAGCTGGGCAGGAAGAAGCTCTCGGGAGAGAGGGGGCAGAGACCAAGCTTGTGCTGGGCCCGCGTGAGCCAGAGCTGGCCTCCCCCACTCAGACGGCACCAGCCCCCTGGCCTTGGATGGGCTCCAGCGACTCATCCTCTGGAGGCAAGAGGACACGGCCCCCATTCAGCCGGCTGTCCCAAACGCTCAGCAACCCATGATGTGCAGCGTGACGGGAAATGCTTCCGGCAGGGCTCAGCGCCGCTCACATGACCCTAGCTCTTCATGATCAGCTGGGTCCACAGGATCAGACCCCCCCTCTACCCTACCCAAGTCGTTGCAGGAGAGGGGAAGATAAGCTGCAGAAAAATACCTTGGGGGGGGGGGCGCGGGTGCAGTCAGAAAGTGCAGGCCTTGCGGGCATGAGGGCATCACATGACCAGAGTGATGCTCTGCTTATCTCACTAGTAAAACAGATTTTTTACAAGGAAAAGAAAAGACGGCCCTGAGAACCTAAGAACATGGCTGCTTTCAAGGCAAAGGAGAAAGAGCCAAGCGGGGGCCGAGAGGGGAAGCGGCAGCAGCTCTCCTGTCCCCCCAGATCGCAGCCCAGGGAAGCGTCAGCGGCGCTTCAGAGGGCCGTGCTTGGTCCCTAGGTTTTAGGAAACTGGGGTGGAAGCTTGGGTTCTCCAGAGACACTGGGAGCTGGACTCAAGCCTGGCCCCGAAGGGAGGAGGAACCCTGTGACCGCAGAGGCCCTGCCCATTCAGGAAAGGGGACTGTGACAGGGGACAGCTGCTTTTGTGGGGAGACTCCTGCCCAGGGCTCTGAAGCAGTTTGTCAAGCAGCTGGTTCAGCCGTGTGTGCAGGTTAACACGCTGAACCGTGCCCACCCCCCTGCACTGGGTTCTGCAGGAGTTAGCTTGCCCACCTGGCAGAACATACACCTTACCCTAGGCAAAAGCCCAGGACTGAGCCCCAGTACCATATGAGGGTACCAAGCACAGCACCAAGGGGGATGTTCTATGAATGTGGAGCAGTGCTCTGGCTACTTTTTTCTGTCTCTGTCCCTCTCTATCTGAAATAGAACGGAGAAAATAAAAAGCCCGCCAGGAGCAGAGGAATCGTGCAGGCATGAGGCACCGGTGGTATCAGAAACAAGAAAGGCAGATGAACAGAAACAAACTCATGTTTCTGGGGCTGGGGAGGAAACACAGAGGCGCAGGGCATGCTTTGCGTGCACAAGGCCCCGGGCTTGATCTCCAGCACCCTTTGATAAGAACACATTTCTCAGGACCATAGCAGCACTCGATCTCGGGGGGGGGGGGGGAGGAGTGGTGTGTTGACCACAGCCTCAATACACCCTGACAATGCCCCACGCCCCCTAGTTCCTGACCGAGTCCCTCTGAGAGCTGTCAGTCCCTGTGTGTGTGTGTGTGTGTGTGTGTGTGTGTGTGTGTGTGTGTGTGTGTGTGAGAGAGAGAGAGAGGGGCTGGAAGAGCGGAGTGTGCCGAGGTGATTACTGCCTGTGCTTTTGAGAGGGAGACCCCTGAGGGTCTCTGACCTTGAGGTTCTCCAGGCAGAAGTGGGGGCCTTTACAGAAGCACCCCAGCTAACGGAAGGCAGGGAGGGCACTGAGCCCACTGCAGACACTGCTGAGTGGCCGGCTGCTGTAAGAACGGGGTGGCAGAGAGAGACCAGGACAAGCTGAGCCACTGGGAAGCCTCAAAGGACCAAAGAGGGGTGGGTGTGGGGGCTCTGAAATTGGATCAGGAACAAGAGGAGCGAGGAGTGATAGGCCCATAGTGAGGTGAAAGGTGGTCAGTTAACAGATGACGGAGAGAAGGAACTACCAAAGCCTATTTTCTATCGGGGAGAATGATCTTCGGACTGAAAAGGGTGAATCACATGCTGATATGAGGGAACTGAAATGCACGTCGGGGAAGAGATTGTGAGAGAACAACCAGTCACACTAAATGGATTCAAATCTCCTGGTCCACATGAATCACATCTCAGCTCTGAATCCACTTACACAGGAGCCTTGCTGGTTGCTGGCAAGCGCCGGAATTCAGAGAAAATGAGAAGATGCCCAAGACAAGACAGTGTCCAATTTAGCAGGGGAGGTGGTGGGGGATGGAGGTTTCTACAAACGGCAGGGCTGGGAAGCCAGACACGGCTCCCTCATGGGATTCTCACTCAGGTCTCCAGACTTAGAAAGGGAAGAGCAGAAGGCAGCCTGGGCTGATGGGGAACAACCCAGGGCCAGTCTCCCATATTTGTCATAAATTGATGGGGTACCGTCCAGAATGGGGGGGCATTGCACACTGAGGGGCTCTCCACCGATGAGCTGCCTGGTAGAACAACCAGCAGGAGGGAGCTGGGGCTGCTTCCCCCTCTCTGAAAAGGCTTGACAGTGAGGACACACGGCTTGGCCACTGAATGTGACACCGATGACAGGGAGCTCAGAAGGCGACAGTGACACCAGACGCCGGATGGCATCAGAACCCAAGCAGCTCTTGAAAAGCTACAGAACAGCACCGATCATCCCAACAGATCAAGATGCACAGGAGCAGAGGTGAGGGCTTGCACTGCACTGCCAAACACTGGCCCTCCGGGAGCAGAGCGGAGGACACGTGGCCTCCTGGCAGAGCACACACGGGGATCCCGCGAGCTGCCAGATGAAGCCGGAGGCCACAGGGACCACACTGCCAGAGAGGGCTGTCCCCACAGGAGAGCATGGGGAAATGACAGCACAGGCCCTCCTGCCCAGCCTAGCCACCCCGGTTTCACCCCAGGGACAATGATGAACTCAAAACAAACAAGCGGGTGAGGGCCCGGGGGAAGGGGTGAGGTGAAGGTTTCCCTGCAACGATGGGACAAGGGCCTTCATCCTTGCCCGGGAGCACCACACGGGCTTGTCCAGGGAGGCCCTCTAGCTGCTGTCACTCTGGTCACAGAGAGGGGCCGCGGGTCACAGCTACAGAGCCTGCCATGTCCACGGAGGTGTCCACGGAGCGCCTTGGGCGGAAGGAACACGTTGCCTGCCGCATGTTCACAGCAGCCATCTTCGGCCTTCTGTCACCTGGAGGCGGACTTGTGGCTCCGCCATGCCGGCTCGTCTGTCTAAGGCCGCACAGCTGGCAGAGCTCAGGTGTCATCTCTAAGTCCCCTAGTGCCAGGCCATTGGTTCCAGGGAGCGGCATAAACCGTCCTTACCACCCGTCTGGGTGGAGATGGGAAGGCACCTGCCCTGGTGCGTCCCCTCCCGGGGAGATGCTGCAGTGAACAGAGCAGACACGCAAGGCATCCTAAGACAACGGGCACAACACTAAACCAGCAAGGAAAAGGTACGGCTAAAAAACAATGTTTTTTTTAATGAGCAAGGGGGTGGTTTCTAAACTTACCAGGAGGGGAAAAAAAGAGACAGGTTTCAAACACTTAGACACTCCTCTCCCCAAACTATCCTTACAAAGCTAAGACAAACAGTTCGGGGGAAGGCATTCATAACAAAAATAGCCACTGGCAGATGAGCTCCATGCCATACAAAGCAGTCCTATAGAGTCACTAGAAAGAGACAGACAGAGGCCGGGTGGATGTGCGTACCTTACCATGAGGCTCAAATGAGCGCCAAGGGAGCTCTGCCGATGGTAAGGAAGTCTCTCCCCTTCTTTATCTGTCTCTTTCTCAGAATAAACAAACAAAAAGCATACAGAGTCTCAGCCCGGGAGGTGGCACAGTGGGGAAAGCATTAGACTCTCAAGCATGAGATTTAATCTCCAGCATCACATGTGACATAGTGGTGCTCTGGTTCTCTCTCCCTCTTTCTTTTAAAGAAACTAATCTTTAAAAAGAGAATAAAAATTAGGCCAGGGAGATGGCTCGGCAATATTATACAAGTTCGTCTAGTGCTGGGAAGAAGGAAGGAAAGAAGGAAGGAAGGAAGGAAGGAAGGAAGGAAGGAAGGAAGGAAGGTGGATGGAAGGGAGGGTGGAAGGGAGGTAACTCTGGGGTTACAAGGATGGAGAACCAGGAAAGGCCCCTGGGGGGACAGATGCTAACACCCAGGGTGGAAGGGAGGAAGGAAAGAAGGAAAGAGAAGCGAAAGGAAGGGAAGGGAAGGGAAGGGAAGGGAAGGGAAGGGAAGGGAAGCGAAAGGAAGGGAAGGGAAGGGAAGGGAAGGGAAGGGAAGGGAAGGGAAGGGAAGGGAGAGGAAGGGAAGGGAAGGGAAGCGAAAGGAAGGGAAGGGAAGGGAAGGGAAGGGAAGGGAGAGGAAGGGAAGGGAAGGGAAGCGAAGGGAAGGGAAGGGAAGGGAAGGGAAGGGAAGGGAAGGGAAAGGAAGGGAGAGGAAGGGAAGGGAAGGGAAGCGAAAGGAAGGGAAGGGAAGGGAGAGGAAAGGAAGGGAAGGGAAGGGAAGCAAAAGGAAGGGAAGGGAAGGGAAGGGAGAGGAAGGGAAGGGAGAGGAAGGGAAGGGAAGGGAAGGGAAGGGAGAGGAAGGGAAGGGAAGCGAAAGGAAGGGAAGGGAAGGGAAGGGAGAGGAAGGGAAGGGAAGGGAAGGGAAGGGAGAGGAAGGGAAGGGAAGGGAAGGGAAGGGAGAGGAAGGGAAGGGAGAGGAAGGGAAGGGAAGGGAAGGGAGAGGAAGGGAAGGGAAGCGAAAGGAAGGGAAGGGAAGGGAGAGGAAGGGAAGGGAGAGGAAGGGAAGGGAAGGGAAGCGAAAGGAAGGGAAGGGAAGGGAAGGGAGAGGAAGGGAAGGGAAGGGAAGGGAAGGGAAGGGAGAGGAAGGGAAGGGAAGGGAAGGGAGAGGAAGGGAAGGGAGGGGAAGGGAAGGGAAGGGAAGGGAGAGGAAGGGAAGGGAGAGGAAGGGAAGGGAAGGGAAGGGAGAGGAAGGGAAGGGAGAGGAAGGGAAGGGAAGGGAAGGGAAGGGAAGGGAGAGGAAGGGAAGGGAAGGGAAGGGAAGGGAAGGGAAGGGAGAAGAAGGGAAGGGAAGGGAAGGGAAGGGAAAGGAAGGGAGAGGAAGGGAAGGGAGAGGAAGGGAAGGGAAGGGAAGGGAAGGGAGAGGAAGGGAAGGGAAGGGAAGGGAAGGGAGAGGAAGGGAAGGGAGAGGAAGGGAAGGGAGAGGAAGGGAAGGGAAGGGAAGGGAAGGGAAGGGAGAGGAAGGGAAGGGAGAGGAAGGGAAGGGAAGGGAAGGGAAGGGAAGGGAAGGGAAGGGAAGGGAAGGGAAGGGAGAGGAAGGGAAGGGAAGGGAAGGGAAGGGAAGGGAAGGGAAGGGAAGGAATAAAGTCTGGGTGGTGGCATACTCGGCTGAGTACACGTGTCACCCGTGGCAAGGACGTCAGTTCAAGCCCCACCCAGTAGGAGGGAAGCTTCACTAGCAGTGAATCAGTGCTGTAGTTGTCTCTCTCCCTCCCCTTCTACCCCCTTCTATCTCAGTCTCCCTCTGTCTCTATCCAATAAATGCACAAAAAGCAACTTTTAAAAAGAAAGGAGACACCAAGAGACACAGCCTGGTAGGAGAATGGGTGAACGATACGGACAGGCACTGCTCAAAGATCTGCAGGAGACCCGTAACACACGCGGCGCTCAGCTGTATCAATAATTAACAAACTGCAAACATTCCAAGGCTAAGGAAAGGCTGTGGTGACCCAGGTGTGTGGGAGGGCACAACCAGCCCCTTCAGTTGGTATGCACCTCTGAAGAGGGATTTGGAGGTAGCCATTAAAATTAAATGGAGAAGACTAAAAATAACCCACATGCCCATTAACGGGAAGTTGGATAAATAAGTAATGGAGGCCCCCTGTTTACAGTCGTTCAAAGGAGCGGGTGGGCCTAGTAGGCACAAGAGAGCCTGTGTGCAGTCGCCCGGGGCTGCTGGACGTGCGGAGGGCAAGTCGTGCCTGTCAGCAGCTACCCCCACCCCACCCCCAAGACCAGGCGGCCCTGTTCCCGCACACACCGGGGCGCCTGCCTTTCTCTGCAGACGGTCATAGCACCCACACCTCCTGCAAACACTGTGTGTGGAGTCGACTTTCTTAGTTATGCTTTTTAAGCAGTGCCAGGGACTAGTGTGTATGCTAGTCGTCCTCGAGACAACTTTAATGTTCTCATCCCTCCATTCTGTGTGTGTGTGTGGGGGGGGAAAGCACAGCGCCATCCCCTTGTTCATGGTACCCCGTGTGGTGTGGGGGTTCAAGCTCAGCGTCTTGAGCCCAGAAAGGTGTGTGCCCTCACCCTCCTCATCCTCTCAGGTAAGCTACCTCCAGGCCCCCATTTGTATTCTTATGTATTTATTTATTTATATATTTTTGCTACCAGAACTGTCACTGGGGCTTGGTGCTTGCATAATGATTCCACTGCCCATCCACTCCCTCCTATTTATTTTCTTATAGTGACAGGGAAACAGAAAAGGAGATTGATAGATAGATAGATGATAGGTAGATAGATAGATGATAGGCAGATAGATAGATGATAGGCAGATAGACAGATGATAGGCAGATAGACAGATGATAGGCAGATAGACAGATGATAGGCAGATAGACAGATGATAGGCAGATAGACAGATGATAGGCAGATAGACAGATGATAGGCAGATAGACAGATGATAGGCAGATAGACAGATGATAGGCAGATAGATAGATGATAGGCAGATAGACAGATGATAGGCAGATAGATAGATGATAGGCAGATAGATAGAGGATAGGCAGATAGATAGAGGATAGGCAGATAGATAGATGATAGGCAGATAGATAGATGATAGGCAGATAGATAGATAGATGATAGGCAGATAGATAGATGATAGGCAGATAGATAGATAGATGATAGGCAGATAGATAGATGATAGGCAGATAGATAGATGATAGGCAGATAGATAGATGATAGGCAGATAGATAGATGATAGGCAGATAGATAGATAGATGATAGGCAGATAGATAGATGATAGGCAGATAGATAGATGATAGGCAGATAGATAGATGATAGGCAGATAGATAGATGATAGGCAGATAGATAGATGATAGGCAGATAGATAGATAGATGATAGGCAGATAGATGATAGGCAGATAGATAGATAGATGATAGGCAGATAGATAGATGATAGGCAGATAGATAGATGATAGGCAGATAGATAGATGATAGGCAGATAGATAGATAGATGATAGGCAGATAGATAGATGATAGGCAGATAGATAGATAGATGATAGGCAGATAGATAGATGATAGGCAGATAGATAGATAGATGATAGGCAGATAGATAGATGATAGACAGATAGATAGATGATAGGCAGATAGATAGATGATAGGTAGATAGACAGATGACAGGCAGATAGATAGATGATAGGCAGATAGACAGATGACAGGCAGATAGATAGATGATAGGTAGATAGATAGATGATAGGTAGATAGATAGATGATAGGCAGATAGATAGATGATAGGCAGATAGATAGATGATAGGCAGATAGATAGATGATAGGTAGATAGATAGATGATAGGCAGATAGAGAGATGATAGGCAGATAGACAGATGATAGGCAGATAGATAGATGATAGGCAGATAGATAGATGATAGGTAGATAGATAGATGATAGGTAGATAGATAGATGATAGGCAGATAGATAGATGATAGGCAGATAGATAGATGATAGGCAGATAGACAGATAGGCAGATAGACAGATTCTAGGCAGATAGATAGATGATAGGTAGATAGATAGATGATAGGCAGATAGACAGATGATAGGCAGATAGACAGATGATAGGCAGATAGACAGATGATAGGCAGATAGACAGATGATAGGCAGATAGACAGATGATAGGCAGATAGACAGATGATAGGCAGATAGATAGATGATAGGCAGATAGACAGATGATAGGCAGGTAGACAGATGATAGGCAGATAGATGATAGGCAGGTAGATAGATGATAGGCAGGTAGATAGATGATAGGCAGGTAGATAGAGGATAGGCAGATAGATAGATGATAGGCAGATAGATAGAGGATAGGCAGATAGATAGATGATAGGCAGATAGATAGATGATAGGCAGATAGATAGATGATAGGCAGATAGATAGATGATAGGCAGATAGATAGATGATAGGCAGATAGATAGATGATAGGCAGATAGATAGATGATAGGCAGATAGACAGATGATAGGCAGATAGACAGATGATAGGCAGATAGATAGATGATAGGCAGATAGATAGATGATAGGCAGATAGACAGATGATAGGTAGATAGACAGATGATAGGCAGATAGATAGATGATAGGCAGATAGATAGATGATAGGCAGATAGATAGATGATAGGCAGATAGATAGATGATAGGCAGATAGATAGATGATAGGTAGATAGATAGGCAGGCAGACAGACAGACAGACACCTGCAGCATTTCTCCACTGATCAGGGAGCTCCACCTCCACCCCTGTAGGTGGGGACCAGGAGCTTGAACTCAAGTCCTCAGGCATGGAGTCTACCAAGTAACCCCTTGTAATACCACCCCCACCCCCCAGAGTACTACTCAGCTCTGTATGCAGAGCAGACAGTGGTGTGGGGGACTGAACCTGCAACTTTGGAGCCTTAGGCTTGAGACTCTTTTGCAGAACTATTATGTTACCTCCCCAGCACCTGGTAATCAATTTTAAAAAAGGAAGAGATTAATCAATGTTGATGGAAATCAGTGGGCCTAGCATCCCCACATGGGGCTTGTGGAAGCAGGAGCAGCCCCCCAGCCCCCCAGCCCCCCAGCAAAGTGTAAAGGACTCCCTGCCTCTCTATGTATCTGGTGAAGTCAAGGATGGCACCCTCATAAGGAGGACTAGCACACCACTAGTTAGGCGTGCCAGCGGGCTTGCTGTGGACAGAGGTGCTGGACAGAAGGAGCTTGGAGACGACCAATAAGCAGCAAGTGTGACTTAGATGGAATTTTTGTAAACATCGTTAAGGTGACCAATGCTGTCCAAATGGAAGGAGGCGTGGGCAGTGCCACCAAGACGCACCACAGCTGCCTGTCTAGGGGAGACTGCTGCGGCTGACGTGATTCCCTTCTTTGGACTTATCTGCATTTCCCCTTTGTTTTGCTTTACTGCTGAGAACACATCTTACTGAAGAAATTGATATGAGCAGTTAAAGAAAAAAAAAAAAAAAGGCAGTGCTGCCCTATGGCTGGGCCAGCTCCAAGCAGACGACTGGGTGATTCCCAGCAAGTCAAGCTCCAAGGCAGAGTGTTTGATCTGAGAAGTCCCGGCTCCTCCGCCGGCATCAGGCAACAGGCACTCAGCAACAAACCCATCTACCTCCATGCCCCTGACTGCTTGCTGGGCTCCACCGTGCACTGAGCTCACTCTGAGGTTACATGGATGGAGACCCAGGAAAGGCCCCTGGGGACACCTAGGGAGAAGGAACTCACGGGGCCCAGAGGCATGCCACACTGGCTGGCAGACCATGGGGCACCCAGGTGGGGTCTGGGCCACAGCACCCCCAAAGCCAGGCTCGGAGACCCAGGCTTTCTCCTGAATGCCAAGGGGCTCTTGTAAGCCCCAGAACACAGCTACAGAGCCTGGTGCAGAGGGCGCCAGTGGGGAAGTGATGGAGTTGATTCAAGACAAAGACTAGCCAGTGGTGTCCATTGTAGGGGAGAACCAGGGCAACTCAGGACGGGTCAGCTGCATGGCAGGGATGGGACTTGACCCCAGCGCAGTGGTGACCGAGCATGTCAGATTCCCTCCCCAGCTGACACACCACCAGCGGCAGCCCCGCCAGTGACCAGGCCAAAGGAAAGGCCCAGGGCACACGCCCAGACAAACAGAGCTGATGGCAGCTGGGAAGCAGGCAGGGGAGAGAGAGGCCTTGGAGCGCCCGGCTAATTAAAATTCTCTGTTTAACTGGGTCTCTTGCTGCAGTGACCAGTGGAAACCTGCAGACATGACGGAGAGGCACTCCCGGCTCTTCAGCCCTTAAGTACCTATTGAGGAGACTTAATGTGTCGGGGAGACCGGCAGGCAGTCACCCAGCCAGGCAGTGCTGAGTGGGAGCAAAGCTGCCTCCAAGAAGGCTGCAGGAGCCGTTCGGAGACGCAGACTCAGTCCAAGCTTGGAGCATCGATAATTCAGGGAGTGACAGGAGTCGGCACTGGCCAACAGCAACTGAGCCATCACCAGCAGCTGCCAGTGATGCCGTTGCCTCTCCCGGCAAGGTTTACGAGCTATCCGGCTGGTTGGGCCAGGGTGAGTATGGGGTGGGGCAAGAACCTGAAGAGGTTTTGCAGCGAATCATTGGTATAAAAAGCAGGGCGGGGGTTCTGCTTTAGGTGGTGAGAAACTTAATAGGCTAAGAAGAGACTGCAAGGTGACAGCTCTAGGGGGTCCTGATTTATTCCAGAAACACAGTTGGGGAAAAAAAAAGGTCTATTTTCTTGGGAAGTCAGTGTTCATTCTCTGGGGGCAAGAAAATGAGGTAGTACGTGAGGAAAAAACACACCTCATGCTTCTGAGAGACATGTGTTAAAGTCTGTAGGGGAAATGCCATGGCCACTGGGATCTCCTGTAAAATTAATAGTTCGGCAGGAGTCAGGCGGGAGCGCAGTGGGTTAAGTGCAGGTGGCGCAAAGCACAAGGACCCACATAAGGATCCTTGTTCAAGCCCCCGGCTCCCCACCTGCAGGGGAGTCGCTTCACAGGCGGTGAAGCAGGTCTGCAGGTGTCTGTCTTTCTCTCCTCCTCTCTGTCTTCCCCTCCTCTCTCCATTTCTCTCTGTCCTAGCCAACAACGACATCAATAACAACAACAATAGTAACTACAATAAAACAAGGGCAACAAAAGGGAATAAATAAATAAGTAAATATTTAAAAAAAAAAAGTTCAGCAAGTGGGTCCAGGAGAGGGCTCAGCTTGTGTGCCAGGTCCTGGGTTCAGCCCCAGCAGCATGTGAGAGCACTGAGGGAACTCCATGGACATGGCAGAGTCCTGGGCTCTACTGTTCAGCCTCTCCCTCTCTAAAGACACAGAAAGAAAGACTGACTGAGCTGTGAGCAGCTCTGTGGTGTGGCTCACATAGGTGGTGCTGGGACCAGCCCCAGGGGGACGGGGAGTTGTCCTACTGCACTGCTCTGTTTTGACGGAACTGCCCCAGAGTAAGATCATCTCTGAATGTCCCCTAGAGTTCCAAGTCCTTGTCATGACAACTGCCTGCTTCTCTGTCTGTAACGGGTGGATGGTGGCCCCGGCCTCATGGGACCTTTGTGAGAACAGAAGGAAGAGGAAATGCAGTATGCATGGAGGCAGATGAGGTAGGCTGTTGGGCTTGTCACCCAGCTCTCTGGGTCCCTGTGAAGGCCAAAGGGAGTCCTATCAGGTGAGGCCATGCATTACACCTGGGGAGCAAACGCCAGCTTCCAAGTGCCGAGAAGACCAGCTCTGCAGACAGAGGGACATCTCTGTTGATTCACTTACCTCAGGAACCAGGCTGCAGAAAATCATGGCTATTTCTGCTTAACAGACAACTTGGACAACCCTGTCTGAACCTCAGATCTGAAGCTGCACGGCTGCATGTCATGGAGGCCTGTGCTGTCTCCCAGCCTCTCTGCTCACCTGGGTCTGTGCTAAACACTCTGCCCCTCTCCCACTGCCATCAGTCCCAGCAGACCTCACCGGAGCACCCTGTGCAGCAAACAGAAAGTGGGCCACCAGTTCCATGGGATCCCTGGCTTGGGTGCGGAGCCCAGAGAAAGCTGGCCACGAGGCCCTAAAAGCCCCAGTCTCTCAAACGTGCCTCAGAGGGCACCCACTTGGCTCCTCCCCGCTCAGAGGCTGCCGTGAGACGAACAGGAGGATTTCTGCAGAGTGCAGGGACGCGTCACAGAAACGGAGCATCTGCAGACACTGCAAAAGCCGGGCACAGGTCAGATACAAGTGGCAGCAGGAAGTGGAGGGAGAGTGACGGACACACTGGAGGTTGGAGGTGAAGGTGGGTGGCGGTGATTTATAAGACTCTTAATTCCAAAAGCCCTCCATTCACCACCTCTCCCAGCCTTCAGCAGGAAAACTATAAAGTTACAGGATCAAGATGCCAGAAACCGAGCCCTGGTTACACTACTAACTAACTGGGCCACGTTGGGGGCCAGAGCAACAGCAGTGGACATCCTACTGCTGGCTTCAGACAGGATGGCAGCTACCATCACACTGCCACACGTGTCCCAGCAGACTCATCCTCTACAGCACCCCGTATTATCTTGGAAAAGTCATTATCACAGTCTCTCTTGTAACAGAGGTGTGTGTGTGTGGGGGAGCTTATGTGACTTGATTGTGCTATAAAGCCAGCAAGGAGCGCTGCTGTATTTCAAACCCTGATACCCCTGATACCTCTGGATCTAAAACCCCTCACTGCCTGGGGGCTGGCTTCTTATCTGCCAGAGGAACTGGATTGGCCCAGCATTTCCCACTGCCTTTGTACCTCCTTGTTCCACTGATGATCTTTATGAAAGGATCTGGGTATGACCAGCACAGGTATAAAAGGCCCATTCTTGCCTTAAAAAAAAAAAAAAAAAAAGCTGTCCTAAGGAATATATTCTTTCACTCAAAGTACAATGTCAGGAACAGATCAATGACAATTTTATGCTGGTACAATTAACCAAATGGTACAGGGTGTGGGGGGCACTGGGGGTGTGGAAAGCCCTCTTTAGCTCACCTAGTGGAGAGCATCTGGTCTCAATAGCCACCTTCAAAAGTCTCGGGGGGAATCTGAGCCGATATGAGCAGGAAGAGAAATGTTCCCGCAGTGACTGGGAGAAAGAGCCCTTCCTCAATCGGGACAGGGCCTTGTTGGGCCATGCTCACATCATGGCCGTGTACTGCCATTGTTCTGGAAGCCTCTCTCATCCTGGCCCTCGCTGAGCTGCGGCAGTGCGCACCATGGGTGGAATTCTCTAGAACTCGCCTTCCTGTGGTGTGGTGGAGTGAGCAGAGAAGGCCTGCGAGCTCTGACTCACACCTCCAGTCGTGTGGCTTTGGGCAGCTGGTTTACCCCATGTCTCTGCTTTGGTCAAAGGTATAGTACAGCCTGTGCCACAGGGCTGCTGTTAGGATTAGCGCTCGGTCCTGTGAAAGAAGCCCTGCACGGGGCAGATGCTCATGACACCGCGTCACCCAGGAGGACAGAGAGCTGCGGGTCTGACACTTCTCAATCATCCGGGGTCAGCCCATCCCTCAGTGCAGTAGCTCACCGAATTTTCCCCTTAACAGGACCATTATTCTTCTGGACAATTGAGCTCATCTCTCTCTCTCTCTCCCTCTCTCTCTATCCGCCTTACAGCCCTTCAAGAGCTGTGAATGTTACCTCATAGGATAGATGTACTTGGCCGGTCACCCAACGCCCCTCAGGGCCTGACCCCACTGGACTCTTCCAGCCTCAGCACCCAGCTCCCTTCACATGGCCTCCACCCAGAAAAGCCTCGCTCCCTCTTCCTCCTGCCCCCGAGCTACCCACTGCTTCCTGTTCAGTCTCCTAGCATGGCTTTCCCCCAAGAAGCCTGCTCTTCCTGGCTCACCCCCTCCTCCCGGAACCCCCACTCCATCACTGCTTCCTGCTTGCATTGGTACACTTGCCTTTTATTCCTGCAAACGTTTACTGAGCACCTATTCTAGGCCAGACGCAGCAGCCCCATCCTGGGCAATGAGTCACCCTGTGACTCAGTCCAGCAAAGCTTCTGAGCTGCTGGACCTGCACTGGCCAGACAGGGAGAGCCACCTATGCCGGGGACCACAACAGGGTTGCCAGAGCCTGGGGCCCATCCACTGCGCGTGCCCAGGGCGTGAGCCCAGGACTCTCCCGGGGCATGGTCCTTCTGTTTGGGTCTATGGTGAGACAAACCCCATGACCACCAGTGTTGACCCTTCTCCTTCCTGGGGGAACCTCCCCCATGAAGGCCACTGTGACTGAGCGACTCTCCTGCTGAGGCCAGGCCGTGGGGCTGCTCTGAAGGCTGCATTGAAGGTAGCACTGGCTTCTGCCAGTCTGTGCCTGCTCCTGCATTTCCCTGGCAGTCCAGGGCTGGCCCAGCCCACGTGGCCACGAGGAAGGGGCTGCCATCCTCTCGTGAGAAGTGCTGTTGCTCCTATTTAACGCTGGGAGCGGCTCCCGCTTCCTGAGCAGGCTCTGACTGGCTGCCCCAGGGACGGCAGGCAGTGGGCTGCTTAGGGCTGTCAGTGCAGAGGCTGTGGCTGGGCAGGAGCCACATGACAGCGTCCTCAGGAGAAGGGAGCACGGAGAAGCGGGGAGAGCCAGGAGGGGGGCAGGGTGCTGCCCGTGGGGTGCTGGGGGCAGGGTGTGAGCTGCCCATCCTGAGGACAGAGCCCCGAACCCAGTGTCTCCCTTCCTTCCTGCCTCAGTCATGGAAGCACGACCTGAAAAATGCCCTCTCCACCTTCCAGATGCTGAGTTTGGGATGCTCGAGGCCGTCTGTAAGGAGCTGGCAGGCTTCCTGGTCATATGTGGCGTCCTTACCCTCACGTCTCCCTCCCTCGAGAGCAGCTTCACCAGGAGGCAGGATCCCATTTGTCTGGACAATCTCTGTGCCCAGGCTTGAGCAGAGTCAAATCACCACAGAAGTCTTGAACGGCTATTTCTTAAAGGCAGGAAAGGGGAGGGAAGTGGCACGAGAGGAAGCGGCTGCTTCCGTAGTGGGCCCTCTGATGGCGCGCTACCCACCGGGCCACCCGCTCCCTAACCAATGTGGCCAGGCCCCGCATTCCCATTGCAAAAAGGAGCCGCTGAGTATATGAGATTTAAACAGTTTACTTGGGACTGTAAGTTCTCGAGGCAGAGCAAAGGCTGAGCTGTCTGGACTCCAAAGCCTTGTTCATTTCTGGTGTACTCCGCAAGGCCCCAGAGTCAAGGGCAAAGACAAGCTCTGGGCCTGCCAGTTCCAGCTCCGTGGTGGCCAGGGTCCGGTTCGGAGCCACTCAGCCCTGTGGCTCCCACCAGGAGACAAGACATCACATGGGTCCCAAAGGGCTGCAAGTCACCCAGTCCACACTGAGTACTTCTGCTTTCTGCAGGAATCACAAAGCACAGCTGAGAAGTGGCTCTGGAAGACCAGCTAAGACGGCCAGAGGGGACCAGAAAAATAACTGGCGTGGCCAGCATGCAGCTCTGCCATGTGCAAGACCCACCCCTGCACTGAAGAAAGCTATGGTTTCTTTCTCTCTTTCTCTGCCTCTTTGTCTCTATCTTATAAATAAATAAAGGCCAGAGAGGGTCAGAACCATAGCTCAACCTGTTGTAAGTTCTGTGACTTACATGTCCAAGGCCCAGGAAGCTGCAGATTCAATCCCCAGTACTACCTTAAACTACAGCTGAGTAACACTCTGTTCTCTCTCATAGTAAGTAAATGCATCTTAACAGGGGGAAAAAATAATGATGATCAGAGAGCATCAGGGATGTAGTGAGGGGCAGAACATACACGCGCGCGCACGCACACACACACACACACACACACACACACACACACACACACACACACACGTGGCCAGGGCTTGATCACCACATCAAGACAGAGAAACAAAGGGAGGGAGGGAGGGAGGGAAGGGATTAGGGGAGCGAAAGGAACAAGTGCTGGCCAGACGGTCAACACCGGTCACCCTGATCCTGACAGTCACAGAGGCCAGGACTTGACCGACCCGCGCCACACACCTAAGTGGAATACAGCCCCATTCCCGCATGTGTTGGGCATGTGGGCATCTTCCATGACGTCGTGCACAGGCCCCTGGTGGGCCCTGCGTGCTGAGTGGACCCCTGTGAATAACATCAGGGTAGACGATGCCCTGTGAGAACCCAGGGAGGTGCAGAGAGAAGTCCCCAGCCCTCCCGGGAGCACTCATCTGCTAACTCCAGGCCAGAGGCGCTGGGACTTGGGTCCCTCCCCACTATGCAATAGATGGGAAGCCACCAGTGGCTGGACACCCAGCACCCACTGACACACTGCAGTCACAGTCCCTCCCCACCCCACCGACTCCCTGAAGAAGGCCCATTGACAGATGAAGAGATGGAGCTTTGTCCACCCAAGGTCACTTGGCGTCCCAACTCCATGTGTGGGAGCTGCCTGCAAGCATCCCAAGGCCTGCCACGGCCCCTACGTTCCCATCAGCTCGCTGCTTTCTGTGCTGAGGGAGAAGCACTTCTCACTTAGATCCTGCAGCGTGGGCGTGAGGAACAATTACTCAGAAAGATTAGAAAGCCCTGGAGCCCTACAAGATGCGGTCTCCACACTTGAGAATAATCACCGGGGGGATAAACGCTGCAACAGCAGAGGGTCGAGGAGCCTCCTTCTGCTTGAACATGGGGCTGGGTTACAGGCAGGCTCTCCTCTCCTGCCAATGACCAGGGGCTGGCATTCCAGAACAGTCTCAGCTGGGTAGGGCGGTGGGGCAGCAGGGTTCCCCGCCTGCCTCCTTCCACCTGCCACCACGCCTGCTACTTTGGAAGGTCAGGGATACGATTTAGCAGCTGGTCCAAGCTCCCCCTCTGCCTCTGCACAGACTCCCACCATCAATTTCTAAACTTGAAAGGCAACAGGGAAAGAAAGAAAGACAGAAAAGAAAAGATAAGAAAAGGAGAAAAATTATTGGAAAGTCCTGAAAGTGATGTGGACAGAACTGTGAATGTCAAGGTTTGAGTGTATTCAGAGAATGAAAGTAGAGTTACGTAAAAGCAACAGTTAATAAAAAAGATTGTCAGGCAACCGTGTTTCCCATCTTCCCAGCCATTACAGGAATGAAATTCTCCACAAAGAAGACCAAAAACCTTTCTATCCCCCCCAAAGACTGATGCAATTAGGCCCGTCATCTTGTCTCTCTCTTCTCCCCTTGCTCCAGCTCACCTTCCGTCCCCCCATCTCTAGTCCCACAATGTCTAGTCCCAGTGTTGGCCAAATGCAGATGTATGAGAAAGAAGGTCCTACTTTGCATTTCTTCCTCTTCTCTCTGGAAGCATCTGACAAAGGTTCACAATCATATAGGGAACCTGATTTTAAAACAAAACAATAGCAGACACCCCCCCCCCACACACACACACACACGTCTGCAGAGCTTGGGGAATCTAGAGCTGGCTTTCTGATGAGTGAGGAGAAGGACCCAGAAGAACTTGAGCAGGACAGTTATCCTTCCCTCTTGCAAAGCCGCGAGCTGGCAGTAAGGAGAACTGGAGTGCGGAGGCCAAGGGAATGACAAGGGAGGGAAACGGGAATTAGAGAAGGGAAAATGCTGAGGCTATTTCCCCTCCACCCCAAACAGACACATGCTTCTTTCTAGAAGTCAGATCCAGAGGGAAACCAAGAGGGAGGGGCACAGCGGGAGGCCTCGGGACTGCACACAGAACAACAGTAACAACAAAAATCTGTGCTCGTGAGCCATATGGGCAACTGTGATCATTAGAGCTATGGCTGGTGGAGCCCCCCCCCCCCTCAATCCAGGATCTCAAATCGTCATTAGCAGCAATAGTCAGATCTGCACAGGCGAGCAGTGGCTGCAGCAAACCTTTGCTTGTTAAGGGCCACCTCTCTGAGCCACTCAGGGATGTGGGGCTGTCGCCGGCAATGCTTGTGCTCATGTCTGTGACTGTGGCTCCCAGGGTGGGCAGGCAGGTAGGTTTCCACCGGGGGCGGGGAGGCCCTACCCCCCTTCAGTCTTCATGGCCTGGAATTGCAGGGCTCCACTGTTTCCGGCAGGCCGGGTGGAAGCCCCTATGGAAATCAGGCCCCTCCAGCAAACTGTCAATTTTCAAAGCTCCAAACCGTGACAAACGAGTCTCCCAGATTTGCCTGCGAGCAGCTGATGGCTCGAGCCTGCCTGGCATGCTGTCTCGGGCGCCAGGGAGAGTGGCTTGCTCTGACCTCCCAGCCACCCCTCCCGCGTCTTAAGCTATCTCTTCGAAAAACCTGTCACCATCAACCAAGCCCCACCCTCTAGAGTAACCAAGTTACCAAATGAATTTTCCAGTCACCATAGGCTTGGGGGAGAGAAGCCAGCACCCTAGGACGGTGCTGAGCCTTGGTTTCTCTCGTGCAACCCTGAGGCTCAGCCTCAGCGTCTCCACGGGGCAGACTGGGTACTGGCACACTGCACTCCACGCAGACTCCCTCCCCCGAGAAAATCAATAAGACAACTTTAGTATATTTGTATGGCGCGACCGCACGTTATTATTATTTTTACCCACCACAGCTTAACTAAAGCGAGGCAGGGATACGGGGTGTCTCAGCACCGCCCTGTGGTGAAAGTAGATTCTTTTTCTTCCCCTAAAATTGAACTCTAGCAGAGCCAGCCAGCCGCATTCACCAGAAAGCGGGCCAATTAAAATCCAATTATGGCTGTGAAGGCAACTTGTTGAAAGGCGGGGGGCGTGGCAGCTGCTGCAGCCAGCGGAGGGGCGTGGCGGTGGGCTGCCGGCTATCCAGGGCCCGGGTCTCTGGGGTCAGCAGGTTCCCTGTGCCCCAGGCTGGAGGGGCTGGCCCAGCGTGAGCTCTTACCTTCTTCTCGATGCGCCCCAGCTGCTCCTGATAGAAGGTCTCTCGGCGCCTCAGCTCTGCCTCCCGGCTCTCCAGCTCCCGAGCCTGGTGGGGAGAGAACAAAGCCCAGGTTAGCCAGCGGCTGCACTGCCGGGCTGGGGCTGAAGGGAGGCACGGAGGAGGGGTTCTGCTCCTGGCAGCATCCACTGGGAGGGCTGGAGGGACCCCGGATTCAAAGCTGATGGTATGCCAGGTCACCCTGCATGTCTGGTTGTTTAATTTGCACTCTGGGCCTTCCAAGGAGCAATGGCCAGAGGAACCCAGCCGCAGAGGACAAGTATTAGCATTTACTGCACGTGTACAGTGTGCTTCCAGAAGAATCTTTCATCCCTGCAGCGTCTCCACATCGTAAACAGGGTGTTAGGAGCCCCTGTGATGGAGGAGGCAGCAGAGGCTGTCCTAGACTTAGTCACAAGAGAGGAGCCTCAGTAGGTTCAGGTTCTGGTTGGGGAACCACCGCCACAGGCTGGAAGAGACACACAGGACACACAGCATGCCACCAGCTCTAGCTCTGAGCCTGGACGTCCGCCCCCAACCACCCCCACAAGCAGAGCACTGCTCAGTTCTGGCTACTGGTGAAGCTGGGGCTTGAACCTGAACTCTCACATGCAGACCTATGCACCACCACCGCACTGTCTCCTATTCCTGAAAGACCTTTCTTTTGGTGAGGCACTTGAAAGGACAACCTGCACCCACGACTACGCTGCCAGAACCCCAGCATCCTGGGGGGAAAGGCAGAAGTGCTGGGACACACAGCCAGATGTCTCCCGTAGCAAGCCAGCCTGGGCAGGCCACCTGGAAGCTGGCAGGGTGACACTGAGCAAACACCCTCTATCTCCCTGTCCCAGATGACTCGGCCGTGCTACAGAAACCTGAGCTCTGTTCCGGGCTCCCTGCATTGCTTCTCTCGATTGCACGGAGCTAGCTGATGACCGAGGTGGGGCTTGAACCTATGTCCTCTGGCTCTAGTCTTGAACTGCCTCCCTCCAAGCACACCAGGGCATCAGAACATGAGTCTGAAGTGTTCAAAAACCACCAGGTAAGACAAGCACTGCTGTTCTGGAAAGCCTGTTACCTTGGTGATGCTAACCTCCGGGCAGGAAATCTTTCTGCAGTGCCAGCAGGGGAGTGGGTACTGAGCCTGCTGACCACACAGCAGCGACCAAAGAAGGGCACAGGCAGAGAGGGCCACGTCTGGCCAGCAGGGCTTGGCACTAGGCTGACCACTTGACACCTGAGAGGGACTTGGCCACTGAGCGGCCTGGCCTCTGGCACACTATTCTCCCTGGCTGTGTGCTCCCCTCTACCTGCAGAGCTGAGAGGGAACTTGGCTCCAGAGGCAGTTGGAGCAGATCTAAAAAAAAAAAAAAAAAAAAAAAAAAAAAAATGCCAAGAAGGCTTCTGGAATGCCTGTGGAATGCCAACACTTCAGGAAAGCTAAACACAAACAGTGCGACTGAAAGCTGGGGATTTCTCGCAGGGCTGCTCAAAGCTCAAAGCGCGAGGCTGAGGCAGAGTCCCAGGAATGCAGCAGGGCTAATTGTGCTGGGCCGCCAGCAGCCGGCGCTGAACCACTGGCATCCCTGTGCCCTCGGAGACAGCAGGGTCCGGCACAGTGAAGCAGCCAGAACAGGACTATCTCCCAGGGCTCCCGTTCTGCCATTTTCCAGCCAACAGTCCTAGGCAGAGCAGGGCGATGACAACAGCAAGGAAGGCTGTCACGAGGGCCTGCCGCTGGCAGGCATTCTGGGGCCGGAGGGACAGCAGACAGGGAGGGCATTCCACACGTCTGCCCTCCAGCTGACCCAAACATCAGATGGCTCTTCGAGGCAGAGGCCCCGGGAATGCTCAGCTCGTGGCTATTGGGGCTTTGCCAGCATGGACATCTACGCCAGGACGAGGAGGAAGGCAAAGCTCCCCTGCTGTATGACTTCCTCAGACCACAGAGACTGTGTGTACGTATGTACGTGTACACACACACACACACACACACACACACACACACACACACACGAAAACAGAGGCATCCTTTTATGGTCTGTTTAATCTGCAATACAGCTAAGCTGTTATCAAGTGAGGAAGTGATTAAGGGTTCAGAGAGCTAGGAAGGACCGGAAGCAGGACCAGGAGTTGGACCGGAAGCTGGGCTGGCAGCTCCATGGAAGGAAGGGCCTTGCCTGACCCCAGCAGCTCCCCAAAGGCCTGGCCTCCACCCTGGGAGCCAGTGAGGTGGCCTCCACTTCATCCATTGTCAGGCCACCCCCATCAGTTCGGCTCATCTGAGATATCTAATGAGATCCAATGACTGACAGTGGGCAGAAGGTGACCTATGAGAAGAGACTGTAGGAAATGAAGACGGTGCCAGTGTAGATTGTAGCGGGATGCCTGGTGGACCCAGGGAGGGCTGCCAGAGCTGGGTCCTGATGAAGGGAGCCTGACCACTGCGCACAGCTGCCCCAGCCCTGCACAAGAGTCCCGCAGCAAGCATTCCCTGCTCAGCATGGCCGTGGCACTAAGGGAGCTCAGGCAGGTTTCAGTGGCTGCTTCAGTAATTTATCCACACATTAGTGAGTGTCTGCCCTGTGACAGGCACTATTGTAAAGGGGCTGGGGAACACAGGAGGGAAATGAGAAAGTTTCTGCTCTTGTGGAGCTTAGATCCCAGTGGGAGAGACAAATGCTTGTGCTGATAAATAAGATAATTTCAGAGAGCAGGGCATGCTGGGGAGACCACAGACAGAATAACTTGTGGGGTAGCTGGATGCTATTTTCTCTAAGGACAGTTCCAAGACAGTCTTCTGGGGGAAAGAAAAAATACTGAATAAAGCATGTTGCCGCCAATACAAAGGTAAAATATCACCATTATGAAGATCTACTTGGTGGATTATGGTCTTTGAATGGAGGAATTGAAAGGAATCCTTAGTGATTTAGTCAAGGACTTCCGACAGTCAAGAGAGTGCAGTGAGTTCACACTTTGATGCACCTACTCCGCTCTGCACACACTGCCGGGGCAGATAAAATGCAGGCGCAGAAACCCAGAAAGGCAGGGCCGGGTTCAAAGACAAGATGAAAATGTCCAACAGAACAGGAATTGCATGCAGAGTGGCATGCCTGCTGTACAGAGGCGGGGCTCCCCCAAATAAGAAGCTAATGCACACAACTCCCCAAGACCCTCATGTGGGGCTGTGGGTTCCATGTGCTTGAGTCTGGTTTCTGTCCACGAACTGCAGTCCCAGCTCCCAGGTCACCCCAGGTCCAGAGCCCAGCTTTGGAGCAGTGGGCCATGGGTGCCACGAGATCCAAGCCACCTGGGTGCAGGTGTCAACAACCCCCAAAGGCGAGGCAGGGAGAAAAAGGCCAGATGGGACATAACAGAGACAACAAAACAAAGGGGGGGGGATCAAAGTTGCTTTGTAAATTTTTTTTAATATTATCTTTATTTAATTACTGGATAGAGACAGTCAGAAATTGAGAGGAAAGGGGAAGACAGAGAGTGAGAGGTGTCTGCGGCCCTGCTTTGCCACTCACAAAGCTTTTCCCCTGCAGGTGGGGACCAGGGGCTCAAAACTAGGTCCAAGTGCACTCAACCAGGTATGTCACCACCTGGTTCCAAGAATACCAAATTATATATATATATATATATATATCCAAACCAAATCCCCAACATGGAAAGACATTCTGAGCTCAGATAGGCCCCTTATAAAAGCTGCAACTGGAATATGAATTCACTCTAGATGAAATTAATGTTCTGGGATGCTATGAGGAAGGACTTTTTAAAACTTTTGATTACATCCAAAGTTAAGCACAAGGCAGAGAACCATAATAAAAGCCTAGACAACCACCACAATACTGCAAATTATAAACTAAAGGAATCTTTCTCCACTTCGACCCCCTCCCTCCCCTGCCCTCTGACATCACCTTCTTGAACATACTTGAATATACTCCCCCAGGAGATCAGGGCTTTACTTATGCAAACAGAATCATAGGGTCCTGCATACCCCAAAGTAACAATACTTAGTCCTGGACACCATCAAATATTTAGCCAGTGTTACAAATTTCCAATACAATTTTTAAATGTAAGCATAAGGTGTTCAAACAGATCAGTAAGGACCAGGGAGAGAGCTGAGTCTATCAGAGTACCAAGCTGTGGTACTCTGAGGTCTCTGGGTCTCTGAGGCTGAAGCTTTAGGCCTGATACCACCTCATGCTCAAGCTGAGCAGTGCTCTGGTTTGTCCTCTCTCTCATTCACTCTCCTATAATAAAATCAACAAATGAATCTTTTAAAAAAATTTATTTATTTTATTCTCTTTTGTTGCCCTTGGGTTTTTTTTTTTTTTGTAGTTATTATTGTTGTCGTCATTGTTGGATAGGACAGAGGGAAATGGAGAGAAGAGGGGAAGACAGAGAGGGGGAGAGAAAGACAGACACCTGCAGACCTGCTTCACCGCTTGTGAAATGACCCCCCTGCAGGTGGGGAGTCGGGGGCTCGAACCGGGATCCTTATGCCGGTCTTTGCACTTTGTGCCATGTGCGCTTAACCCGCTGTGCCTGCCCGACTCCTTAAAGTGGAAAATAAAAAGATAAATCAGGCCAGGGAGATAATGTGATAGGAAGTGGAAGAGTCTTCTAAGTAGCACTAGGGGTCCTCGGTTTAATCCCTGGCACTACAGTAAGTCAGTGCTGGGCAGTGCTCTGGTCTCTCTCTCCCTGTTCCTCATTAAAAGTAAATAAATCTGAGGGGGGGGAGAGAGGGGGGGAAAGAAGAGGGAAGAGAGAGAGAACCCAGAGAACATAAAATCTACTATTTGTTTTTACACAAAAGGTTGAACAACCATCAAATACTTAACAACACATAGCAAAAAAGAAAAATTAAAAAGAAGAAGAAAATGACCCACCACACAGAGAAAATACTCAGCAGAACCAGATGCAGTCATAGGCCCAGATGTTAGAATTAACACAGAGGGACTTTAAAGTAGCTGTGATTAACACGTTAAAAAATGTAGCAGACAAAGGTAGGCGCCATGTGCGAAGGCCTGGAGAATTTCCGCTGGGAGATGGGACATTGTTTGGCTTCTGTCACTTAGGAGTCCAAACAGCTGTTAAACTCGTTAGGGATTCCTTTATGTGGTGAGTCCCTCCTCTCTGGCTACTTTCGGGGTTCTCTTTGACACCGGCTTTTGACAGTGTGATTATGATATGTCTAGGTGTGGAGTTCGGAGGATCTTTGCACGCAGCCCTGGACATCCCTGTGACTTTCCAGACTCCCAGGAGTAGGCTGGGGCTTTTGAGGCTTCCTGAGGCTATCTCATTCTCTAGGTTTCCCTTCTGTGCTCGAGACTGCCCAGCGCTTTCTCCAAAACCGTTACCCAGCTCCAGGCAGCTGCTATGTCCAACACTTGCCTCCAACGGTTTTGGAGAAATATCCTGGGGGGGGGGGGGGGCAGGGTGGAGACTGTTTTCACTGGGTTATCTCTGAATCAGGCCAAATAAACATATTCTTGCAAGTGAGGCCTTTCAGGGAGCCAGCAAATATGTGAAATAAAGGCAGTTCTGTGGGTGTGGGGATGTCAAAAAACTCCAAATCCAAGCCCTTCCTAGGTGGCTAGGTTTTTCTTTTTTCTCCTTCCTTCCCTCCCTTCCCTTCCTCCCTTCCTACCTCCCTCCCTCCCTCCCTCCATTCCTTTCTTTCTTTCTTTTTCTTTCTTACCATGACTGAAGCTATTGGTTTTCAAAATGACTGCCTACTTGGGAATCACAATATGGGAACAGGATCACTTAAAATGCTGCCAAGTTCACTGCTCTTACTGAGATTCGTTCATTTTTTCCCCCCTGAATAAAAGTTCCTGGATTGCTGCTAACCTCTGGTTGACTTTTAGAGTTCTCAAAAATAGAATTTGACCCTTTTCACTGCTTTGATGGAAGAGAAGACTTTCAAGGATCCTAACTCCATGAGTTACACTGACATCACCCAAAACTATAAAATAGAAACAAGTGGACATTTAAAAAAATAAATAATAATAATAATAAAAACTTTTAGCACAGAATGGCATAGTAAAAGGATCAATGAGCTTGGAAAAAGAATTAACCAGAAAGTATCTAAACTGAAACATAACGAGACAAAAGAATTTAAAACAGGGGCTGGGTGGTGTTTCATCCAGTAGAGCACCCCACCCATGTTCCATATGGGAGCACACAGGCTCAGCCCCAGTCCCCACCTGCAGGAGGAAAGCTTCATGAGTAGTAAAGCAGGCCTGCAGGTGTCTCTCTTCTTTCTGCTTCTCTCTCAATTTCTCTCCATGTCTACCAGACAGACAGAAAAAAGGGAAAAAAAGTGGCTTCTGGGTATGGTGGAGTCATCATAGAGCCTCTGTCTCAGCAATAACCCTGGTGTCAAGAAGAACAGGAAGAATTTAAAATAAAATGGAAGGAGGTATCCATGATCTACAGGACAATACCAAACGGTCTAGAGTAAATTTAGCTGGAATCCTAGTGGTTGAGAATAATGAGGCAAAAGGATAAAGAACTAAAGGCCAGGAAATTTCCAAAAATTAATAAAAGAGAAAAAATAATAGATTCAAGAAACTCAGGAAAGTCCCAAGCAGGGTGTTTTCACAAAGTTCTTAAATAATTTCTGAAGTCATGGAATATTTTTAACAGAGTGTCATAGGTTTAAAAAATAATGATCCCTAAAGCAACAGCTGTAGAAATGGGGAAAAAACAGATATAAAAAGCCAATAGAGTAGGCTAAGAATTCTCACATACACTGATTCTTTCCAACTACACCCTCCAAACTCAAGAGCAGAACCACCAAGGGACAAGGAACCAATGGAACACAGAGAAAGAAATTATTATGACAGTAGAAGAAACCCAAGCACATCAGCAATCACACTAAACAGAAGCATACTCCATTCCTTGGATTAGTTTTCTGTTCTGTTACACCAGGAATTTAGTCACTTAAAACAATGTGTGTTTTCTTCTTCTCCTTCTTCTTCCTCTTCCTCTTCCTCTTCCTCTTCCTCTTCTTCTTCTTCTTCTTCTTCTTCTTCTTCTTTTAAGGTTCTAGATGTCAGAACATGCAAATGGACCCTATGGAGACAGCAAGTCTGGATCTTTCTGGATGCTCTAGAAAAGAATCTCTCTCCTTGTCTTTTCCAGTTTCTAAAGACTACCCATACTTTTTGGCTCAAGGGTCCACATTACTCCATGTCTGCTTCTCTGACTCTGCTCTTTCTTATGTTCCTGATAAAGACCCTTGAGATCACACTGGCGCCACATGGATAATCCCTGCATTACACATCACACTCAGACCTGCAAAGTACCTCTTACCACGTAAGAAAGCATATTCGCAGGTTCTGGAGAGAAGCAGGGAATGTCTTTGGGAACCCATTATTTTTCTTACTATGTTCTGTGAAAAAGCAAAGTTCTCACTATATGTCACTAAGAAAAAATACATTTTTGGGAGTCAGGCGGTAGTGCAGTGGATTAAGTGCAGGCGGCGCAAAGCGCAAGGACCGGTGTAAGGATCCCGGTTCGAGCCCCCGGCTCCCCACCTGCAGAAGAGTCACTTCACAGGCGGTGAAGCAGGTCTGCAGGTGTCTTTCTCTCCCCCCTCTGCCTTCCTCTCCTCTCTCCATTTCTCTCTGTCCTATCCAACAATGACAACAATAATAACTACAACAATAAAACAACAAGGGCAACTATTGGTATGTGGAAAACTGAGAAATGTTATGCATGTACAGACTGTATTCACTGTCAAATATAAAACATTAATCCCCCAATAAAGGAGAAAAAAGAAATTTCAAAGCTGTAAGAATGAAAGTTTCTGGAGCATGGTGGTGGCACACCAGGTTGAGTGTACAGATTACCAAGGACAACGACCTGGGTTCAAAGCCTGGGTCTCTCCCTTCAGGAGAAAGCTTCACGAGCTATGAAGCGGTGATGCAGGTGTCTCTCTTTCTCTTTCCCTCTCCCCTCTCAATTTATCTTTCCTATCAAGCAAAAGAAAAAAAAGTCATGCAGCAAAAAAAAAAAAAAAAAAAAATGATACGGCCAGTCAAGTATCCAAGAGGAAAGTTAATGATCTTAACAGTTTTATTTCTGAAAACTGAAACAAACAAACAAAATGTCCTCATCTTAGGGATGAGTAAATGAAGATAATTCTCCAGGTCCCAGCAATCTACAAGTGTGAACACGGGTTTGCTGACCCTCAACCACTTCACCACATCAACATATCCTGCATGATGTTTCCATCATATAAAATCACTGCATTTTAAGTCATCAAACTCGATGCCTCTAGGACTGCATATTATTGACAGTGTTTCTTAATTTCTTCAAGTATATTTGAATCATCTGGGATCATAATAAATAACAACTCTGCTCTACAGATATAGGATGGCCCCAGGCTGCACAGCTTTTGCAAGCTCCCAGGCAGTATTACTCTGAGCAAGAAGGCATTAGATCACACCTATGGAAAGGTGAGTGGTGGTCACAGTGACACTTCAAAGGCTCTGTGGGACCGACAAGGGATCTAACTTAAGTCCCATAGAGATCTCCCTTTTAGATGGTATTCTGTTTTGAAGAGATGACAGAGTCATAGTTTAAAAGATCAGGCTTTAGAATTAGGGGGGGAAATGAGCTTTTATTATACCCGATCTGCTACTTCAGTTTACTGACTTTGGCACATTCACACTTTAAAGTCTTTAAGTATCAGTTATAATCTGTACTACGAGGAGATATGAATTTGACCTGTATTTCATGATTGGTGGCGAAGTGAAATGAGACTATGCAAACAATGCATTTGATTCAGTCCACTGCTGTCTTTAAGACTAGTAAATGGTAATCCAGAATGATAACCATGATGATAAAAGTGTTATTATCAAACATCCAACCATGAAAGAAAACAGCTACTCATCCCATAATGGATGATAGGCTTTTGAACTGCAAAGGCAAATCTCAAAGACAAATATAACTTAGAGATGATCTGAGGTACTCTGTACTGAGGCGATGCCGAGATATTCTGGGTGGCAAGTCAATTTCCCACTCACTGAGGCGACATATCCATGTCCAATTTCCCTCATCACACCAGTATGTCCTTCTTAAAATGCCTGTGGTAACTGCCACCAGATGATTCATGTTCGGAATGTGCTGGGACCTTTCTATTGATGTATCATTCACATACCAACACATACTTTGACAAACCTGTGACTCGGTGGTTGTACAGCCATCACTATTAATATACCCAGCCTTGAAGTGCCCACTGATGGACAAATTAGTAAAATAAATAAAAAGTGTCTATCCATACAGTGAGATATTATTCGGGTGTCAAAATCACTTATGTGCCGATAAACGTTATAATGTGCGTAGAACTTGAAAACATTCGTGAACCCTGAATGAAAGTAGTCAGATACAAAAGGTCACATTCTCACACAACCCCATTTGTAGGAACTGTCCAGAACAGGCACAACCATAGAGAGAGCAGATTAGCGAGGTTCAGGGGCTGAGGAGAGGGGAGAGTGTGAGTGACTGTGCAGGCGTACAGGACTTCTAGACCTTGGAGGGTGAAAATGTTCTAAGCTCAGACTGTGATGTTGGTTGGACATCACTAGTTATGTGCACGTAACTAGTCGCAGCACCACCTAGCCCTGCAAGATTACTGTCAATGTCCGCTTTTATGATATTTGAATGATATATTGATAAAGATGTTCTAACTATAGAGGACTGCACAGGAAACTGGTATACTGAAATAAAATCATCAAAATATTAAGAAAAAAAGAAAAGAAAAGAAAAAAAGACCTGAGGTCTGGAGCTCAGTCAAAAGGCCGACTGTCAGTCTAGAGTAGATGTGATGCCCACAAAAACCCAGAGGTCTGAGGTGAAAGGATTTGACAGGACAAGGCAAAGAGATGAATGCAAGAACGAGGAAGGACACACTGACTCCTGGAAACAGGACACAGCATCTACCTGTGCTGGGAAGACAGACAGATAGACAAAGCGGCCCACCTTGTGTGTCTGTGACTCACGTCTGCAAGCTGCACACACTCACGTGACCAATACGGCATTTAGCGCACGGATATGCGTACATAAGCTGCCGAGCACTGCCAGATGCCAGCTCGCAATGTGTATGTCCTTGTGTGCATACAGAGATGCGTTGGAAGGTGGCAACATGTGTGTTTGCTTATCTGATTACCAGCTTGCACACCTTCTAGTAAGTTCCTGGAGGTGCAGTGGGGAGGGGGTTCTGCTGTGTTTACTGCTTTCTCCCTAGTGCCCCGTGGGTAAATGTCTGCTGAAACAATCAAACGAGTGACATCACCGAGAAGCAGCTTGGGCCTGGGGAGGGGGTAATGGAGCATGAAGAGGGCACATTGGGGTGGTGATGGGCCTTGGGTTTCAAAATGTGCTGGAGTGACTGTGCTCTAGGACAACCAGTGGGGTGCTCGCTGTGGGGAAGCCTTGCTGTCGTCATAGACTCGGCTGGAGTCTGCCATGCCTGCCGCAGGGCCCTGGGAAGGAATGCCTGGGTGGGCCTGCTATGGGCCTGCTATGAGGAGAAATCACCCTGACAGTACCTAGCTCTTCCCTCCGTCAGCTACCAGCTCAGACGGGTGCACACAGATCCGGGGTCCCCACCCTGGGAGGCGGGCTGCAGCTAGCTAGGCCTAGAGAAGCACAGACATCCCCTCACTGACCATCACATGAGTCCCATCCTGGCCAGAGAGTGGGAGGCGGAACACACACACGGGGGACCCCAGGACCCAGCACCATAGAGAGGGAGTGCACCCTGCCTCCTCTCTGCTCTTCATCACCTGGTGGGAGAGTTACTGATGCCTCGCAAGGAGCTTTGATGAAACATTCTGTTGTTTTCGACGGGCTATGTTGTTTTCGCCGGGCTGGCTTCACGGGCGGGTAACAGACGACCCGGGACTCATGGCTGGGTTGTACGCAGTATCTCTTTATTCATGCAGGACGCAGCGCAATCTATACCAAGCTAAGCTAAAAACTAAACTAAAACAAACAATGCTGTCTTTATATATACTTGCCAAGTGGGGTGTGAACAGGATGTGACATAGAGAGGGTGGAGAGAAAAGTGACTGGTGAAAATCAGAGTGTGACAAAGAGAGGGGGCGGAGCAAAAACATATCATGAACCAGTGGGGATTGAACCAATGCCCTGCAGTGGTTATGTAAATAGAATACAGTGGTTATGTAAATAGAATGCAGTGGTTATGTAAATAGAATACAGTGGTTATGTAAATAGAATGCAGTGTTAAGCAGGGGGGATTAAACTAATGAAACAGAAGGGGTTTTTAGAAGCATACCAACACATTCGATCACAAAACTATCTGCTGGCGTCTAGGCGGAGGCTGCCGTGCTGCCCCCTTTGATTTCGTCACCGGGGAGGGCTGCCCGGAGATGCCTGTGAGGGCCCGAGTCTGATCACACCCGTCCTCCCCCAACGGGCAAGGCTGAGCCCCCACCCTGGGGTGTCCAGAGCTGGAGGGAAGGAGCCCTGGGACATAAAGGACCACAGGACTGATGGCCTCCAAGCAACCAGAATCTGCTGTCCTCTGTGGAGACCGAGTAAGAGAAGGACAAGACAACGTGGAGGAAGACGGGGGGAAAAAGTAGACACGGTAACACTGGATCCACAAAGTACCTGCTCCCTGCCGCCTTACTTCCTCCCGGAAGCACCCAGATGTGTGTGTGTGTGGGGGGGGGGGGGGCAACGTGCTCCTAAGAGGGAACAGCATCCAAGGAGGCTCCAGGAATAAGCAGCGCCGAGTCTATCAACGCAGCCGCGAGCGTCTGTGAAAGGCTAGTCAGTCTCATCTGAAACCCTCCTTTCATCACCGGACAGCCCCGTGGGGCAGAGCACGAGTGAATGCTGGGCCCACTGGAAGGCAAGACCTATGCAGTGTAAACTAATCACGTCACCCCCCCACACCGCACAGCCAGTATTTGGTAGACTGAGAGAAGTGAGGAAGTCATACCTAGTGCCATCTCCCAAAGCAAGAGCATCTCAGGAAACCACATGCCCACCTCTGCAGCTAGGAATCCAGTCTGGGGGCACAGGAGAGCTAAGGCTAGGGGTTAATCACCACTCTGGTGCACAGCTCCCTTTAGTGGTGGTGGTGGTGGGCTAGCAGAGGGCTAAGATAAGCACAGGCTGGCAGTGAAGCAGAGGGGCTCACCTGCATGGTGACAGCCCGCAGATGCTACCTGTGACAGGACTCAGATGCCATGCCGCACCCTGGCACAGTTGGCCCACCCTGCAGGTGGCCGCGTCTCAGCATCCCTGTTCCATCTCCTCCCCATCCCGGCCTTTGCCTCTCCCTGTCCAAACAACTCTGCTCAGCCAATCACAAGCACCTAGCGCCTAAGCGTGAGCTAGATGAGGGTGAAGGCAGTGATGGCAGAGCAGGGGCCCAGGGACAGGGGCTGAGCACACATGGATGGTCCGCTAAGAGCGGAGCCATGGGCAGGGAGGCCCACCAAGACCCCGGGGTGCTAGGTGGCCAGCACTGAACAAAGGAGCATGAGTGCCCTGGTGTGGGCAGGGCGGCGACCCACTGGGGACACCGGGAGAGCAGGACAAACCAACAGCTGGACAGAAGCTGGGTCAAGGGTGGGCAGGGCATGCTCAGGAGGGCACAGAGACTATCTCCCAGGAGCTCCAGGAAGCCACTGGAGAGCTTTAAGCAGGAAGCCTGATATGATCTGACTTATTTATTTTTTTTAATCCAACTCAGAAAAGCCGAGCTGGAAGGCTGCTGCCGGGGAGGACGGCCTGATTATCTCTCTCCCCGCGTGGTGCATGGGGGGCGCGGGCACACACCATCCCTGCCGCGCTTCTGACAGCTGCACGTGCACAAAGGCGGCCGGAGAAACCTTTACAGAGGAAATAATATGCAATTTTCTAGCTGAACACCTTTTAAAAAGTAATGATGGAGAGTCAAATCCCTGCCTGCAAGTAAGGCAGGGGCTGGCTCCCGGCGCCCGGGAACAACATGCCACTTGAAATAAGCAAGAGCTGGGCCAAGGCAGCTTCCCTGGTATCAAGATCTGTAGGCTGGAAGGAGAGGGAGAGGGAGGCGCGGGAGGGAGGAGGGCGGGAGGCGGGCTCCTTCATTGCTGCCTGCTGCTTCTCACTGTGGCTGCACAGATCCAAAGCCCAGAGGCACCGCTTAAGACAGGAGAGAGAGAAATTGAGAGGGAAAGGAGAGAGAGAGAGAGAGGGAGAGGAAAGAGACACACCTGCAGCACTGCTTTGCCACCAGTGAAGCTTCCCCCTTGCAGCTGGGGACCTGGGGCTTGAACCTGGCTCCTTGTGCATGGTAACATGTGTGCTCAACCGGGTGTGCCATGGCCCAGCTCCCTCGGCCTCATCTTGGTACTCCCGCCTGAGCGACCTCTTGGGAGTATGGGCATCAGAAAGTGAAGTAACACTTGTCTCATTCACCCACAAAATACTGCCCCCTTCTGCACAGCCACCCTGATTTGTGGGGGGGGGGGGGGGGGGGCTTGGTTGCTGCTCGTCATGTCCAGGAAAGTCTCTCTCTGCACCTTGCTGGCCCAGCCAGTAGTGTTTGCAGGGTCTTGTCTACATGCCGCTCCTCTTCCACTGCCAGGACCAAGCCACTTCCTTTGGCACCCCTTACTAAGTCCCTCCTGGGGGACTGGGGTCCTGGAGGCCAGTAGCGGGGCTGTCTTGTTTCTAAGAGGGAGGTGCGTGCGAGTACACACATTCACTCACTCACACACACTCACACACTCACTCACATGCTCACACATTCACACGCTCACTTACACACTCACTCATGCTCATTCACACACTCCACACATTCACACACACACTCACTCTCACACACTCACACGCTCACACACTCACTCACATGCTCACTTACACATTCACACGCTCACTTACACACTCATGCTCATTCATACACTCCACACATTCACACACACTCACATGCTCACCCACGTGCTCACACACTTACTCACATACTCATATACTCACTCACACGCTCATACACTCACTCACACACTCACTCACATGCTCATACACTTACACGCTCATACATTCACTCACACACTCACACACACTCATACATTCACTCACACACTCATACACTCACTCACACACTCATACATTCACTCACACACTCATACACTCACTCACACACTCATACACTCACTCACACACTCATTCACATGCTCATACACTCACTCACACACTCACTCACACACTCATACATTCACTCACACACTCATACATTCACTCACACACTCACACACTCACTCACTCAGTCACACACTCACTCACACACAGCACCAGTGACTTCTCAGGGGTAGAGGCCTGGCTCTGGCTCCAGGGCTCACCATCCCAACAGTCTGGGCACTGAGTAAATGACACGTCACAGAGGGACCAACCCAGCCCCCAGTCATGGCAGCAGAAACCGCAGCACAACGCAGGCACGATGGGCAGGCTTCAGAACCACAGCCCGTGCTGGAGCTCCCTGGCTTCTGGGCAGCTCTAAGGCTGCCCCTCCAGCCTCCCTGCAGTTGGCCAGCCCCCAGCTATTGTACCTGTCAATCCCCCCATTCACCACGACAGCCACAGCCATTTCTACAGAGGCAATCAAGAGCCTGGCATATCCTCCCTCTCTCTCCCTCCGTGTCTCTCTCTCTCTCTCTCACAATGCAAACAGGACTGTCTCCCCCATCTGTCCTCCCGCCGCACGTAAATATGTCTTATAATTATTCTAGTTATTGTGAGGCAGATTGATCTAGAGCTATTGATTGCCAGGCAATGTGGGAGCTTGGTGAGAGTAGCAGTCCCGAGGCACGCCAGGCTGTCTGGCACGGTGCTGGGTGGTGGAGATGTGGAGCAAATGCAGCATCTTCAAGACCCAGGGGCAGAACTGGGGTCACCTGAGACAAGGCCATAGGCTGCCACTGCCTTCTTGGGAGGTGTGAAAGGGGCTTGAGCTGTCAAAGAAGCCCGTCTGAAGCCAGCATCTCTTTTCGTTTTTTTTAAATTTTTATTATTATCATTATTTATTTGTTGGATAGAGAGAGACAGCCAGAAACCAAGAGGGAAGCAGGTAATAGAGAGAAAGAGAGACAGAGAGACACCTGCAGATCTGCTTCACCACTTGTGAAGCTTCCCCCTGCAAGTGGGGTCCGGGGGCTTGAACCTCCTCATGCATTGTAACACGTGCGTTCAACCAGGTGCGAGCGCCACCACCCAGCTGAAGCCAGAATCTCTTTGAGAAATCAAATCTGCGAGTCAAGAGTCAGAGCTGGTCTGCCAAGAGGCAGCAGCCCAAACCTCCTGACTGAAGGAGCAGGGCACCAGGGTCTTCACCAGGTCACACAGGAGCAGCTGGTCCCAGTTTCCAGGCATAGATAACGGCAGGTGATGCAAAACTCTGTCTCACACCACCATTTTCCTTAGATAAAATCTTCACACCGAGATCCACTCTCCGGGCCAGTTCTCGCTCAGCAATGTGGAGAGCGTCCCTGGGTTCGAGTCCCTCCTGCACTCAAGCTCTCAAGTTGCTTCTTGAAATGACCTCAGGTGAAAGTCCAGCGTGTCCGTTTTCCAGCTGTCACCATGGTGGCCCTATCCACGCAGGGGCTGCCCCCGGGGACCCTGATTCGGGCTCCCTCCTGCAGCACAGGGGGTGGACACTCAGGCTCAGACAGACAGAACGGTCCCCACACCATTCCCTGTGTGCCTTCTCCACTGGGCCTGATTAAGGCAGCACTGGGGGCAATGCACAGTGCAAATTACTCCAGCAGAGCAGTGGTTGTTAGGATATTGTTGTGAAGCTGTTTTGGGGATTAACACGTCAATGCATCTCCTTACTAGTGGCAAGCCTTCCGTCTTTAAGAGCAGTATCGAGTTTCTGGAAGAAGCCAGAAGGCTCCTTCCTGTCCCTAGGCCAAGCGAGGAAGCAGACCCAGCCCAGAAGGAACCTCACTTGCTCATCTGGCTCCCGAACAAACAAGGCCTAAGAGTTTTGGGTTTCGGATATGATGCTGGGTTTGCATCCCATTCGCCCTGAAGTGATGGCGAGGAAGGCCCAACGCTAGCAGGAGGCTCCTCTCCTACCCTGGCTGATTGCAGCCACACTTGCAGGCACCCTCTTCCCCTGAGAAGCGGCCTGTTCCCAAAGCTGCCACAGAGCGGAAAGAGCAAGAGGGTGACGGCGATTCCAAGAACCGAGGGTCCTCCGTTCACCCGAGTCCCCCTCTCAGCAAAGGACAGCAAGAGAGCACCACTTCTCCTTTGGAAAACGCGTTCTGAGGACTTCACAGCCCTGAGCCCTCCAGGTCTGTCAGAACCAGCAGCTCACAGTCACGGGAAGGCCTCGTTCACCACTCACTCTGCACGGCACGCCAAGGCAGTTTCAAGATAGCAGGCGTCAGTGTAGAGGTGCCAGGGATGGCTCTCTGGGCAAGGGAACAGGTGCCATGCTCTGCTGAACCAAGGACATGGCCCTGGCATGCACAGGTGGCCTCTTGCATGCAGAGGAGAAGACAGACACAAACAGCAGGCAGCAGGTTTAGAAAAAGACAGAGGGGTCAGGCGGTGGCGCAAAGCACAGGGACCGGCGTAAGGATCCCGGTTCGAGCCCCCGGCTCCCCACCTGCAGGGGAGTCGCTTCCCAGGCGGTGAAGCAGGTCTGCAGGTGTCTGTCTTTCTCTCCCCCTCTGTCTTCCCCTCCTCTCTCCACTTCTCTCTGTCCTATCCAACAATGAGCAACATCAACAATAGCAATAATAATGATCACAACGAGGCTACAACAACAAGGGCAACAAAAGGGGGGGGGGATGGCCTCCAGGAGCTGTGGATTCCTGGTGCAGGCACCGAGCCCAGCAATGACCCTGGAGGGAAAAAGAGAGAGAGAGAGAGAGAGAGAGAGAAGAGGTGCTCATTCAAGTGCCTCCAGCAAGACAGGCCACTGGATACTCTGAGTCAGAGAGATGGGCTTGGGGCTGGGCAGGAGTGTGCACCCCACTGAGTGGACAAGTTGCCATGTGAAAGGACCCAGGTTCAAGCCCCCGGCCCCCACACCTGCAGTGGGGAAAGCTTCACAGATGATGAAGCAGGGCTGCAGGTGCCTCTCTTTTCCTCTCCACCTCCAGATCTCCTGTCAGTTTCCATCTCTACCTAATAAAAATACAAAGTTTTTTTTTTTAAAAAAAGAACTGGAATTGGTGTATTGCACCAAAGTAAAAGATTCAGGGGTGTGTGTGGGGGGGAGGAGAGAGTACAGGTCCAAAAAGGGTGACAGAGGACCTAGTGGGGGTTGTATTGTTACATGGGAAACTGGGAAATGCTATGCATATACAAACTATTGTATTTACTGTCGAATGGAAAACATTAATCCGCCAATAAAGAAATTTTTAAAAAGAAGAAGAAAAAAGAGAGAGAGAGACAGTGAGGTGGGTTCTGAAACCTTACTATGTTCAGGGCCCTGGGACAGAGCCTTGTCTGTCTGCGCCTCTGTTTCTCTATCTGATCGACAGAATCACAGTTACAAAAGCTCCTGACCTGCCTTCAGAGTTCAATAAGTGCACATTCTATATTTCTCTCCTTTTAATCAATACCCGATGGCCAAATATTTTTATGTATTTTTAAAGAAAATCTTTTTCTGCAGCAAAGGCTCAGAAGAGTGAGTGACAGCACTAACACCTGGAGAGAGAGAGAGAGAGAGAGAGAGGGAGAGGGAGAGGGAGAGGGAGAGAGAGAGAGGCCCTCGCTGTCCTCAACAAGCATGTCCCCGGCTCTTCACATAGCTAGGAGCAAGAACATTGTCCCATCCGGACATTAACCCAGACCCGTTCTTCTCCTGTCTGGTAGCAGGACATGGCTTGATCTCTTCACTTCCCAGGAGTGGGCAGACTCTCCCCTTGCTCAAGGAGAGACAAAATGAGTCTGAAGTGTCCTGAAGAAGCAGGAGTCAGCTCTCAGTTCCGTGGAGGGGGGACTGGGTGCCAGGCCAGCATCATGCCTGCAGCCTCCCACACGTGGACACACCAGCCCAGGGCTGCCCACTGCCCCTGGTGCTAACAGACTGTGCGCAGCACCCTGCTGGGCATGAGGCATGGAAGAGCTATGGTCAAGGGCAGGTCCAGGTGCAAGAAAAAGCTGCCTTGGGGTGGCAGTGGTGCCTCTGGGCCTGAGCCCAGTGTGAGGGGAGGTGAGTGACTGGAGACGGGGCCAGACTCCAAAGGCTGGGTAGTGGGGAGGTGCTCACGAGCTTCAAGGCAGGATGTTAATATGCAGCACTGCCTCTTGCTCAGGCCAGTGTTAATAGCGGGTGCAGGGTCTAAGGGTGGCTCAGCGGCTACATGTGTTGGTCCCTGAGTTCGATCCCTGGCACCACCTGGAAAGACCAGGATTGCATGGAGGAGCTCCGTGGATGGCGGACCTGTGCCAGGGTCTTTCTCTCTCCTCTCTCTGCCTTTCTTCCTCCAGCTTCTATAAAAGCTTCAGAATGAAAACTGAGTCTGGGAGGCGGCACAGCAGCATCCCACATCTGTGAGGCCCCGGGTTCGGTCCCCGGCTGCATTAAAGAGAAGGCGAGACCAGCCCAAGGACATTTGGGAGAGGAGGAAGCGGCAGTAGGTGGTGAGTCCACCGTTTCTCCGGGCTTGACCCAAGTACAGGCCCCAGCTGGGGCCACACTGAGAGCCCAGAAATCAAAGATAGAACCCTAAATTCGAGTTCAGAGAGTAAAGGCGGATGCCCCAAGAAGAAGGTCCCCAACCCTGCATTTGCGCCCCACTCAAAGCTCTGGGGCCACGCCTGTGGTATGCAGAGGGCCCTCGGCAGGCAGAACCAGGCCAGGAGAGAAGGCACCTCAAATCCCGGATCCAAACGGAGCCGCTCGGAGGAGCTGAAAGCACGCCCGCCCTGGCCCCCGCTCATTAAACCCAGAGTAAGTAGAAAAAAGGAAATAATAACAACAGGAAAGGAGATCAATGCAGTAGAAAGCAAACAATAGAGAAAAATCAACAGTCAAAAGAAGGTTTTAAAAAGAAGATCAACAAAATTGACAGACTCCTGGTTACAGTCACTGGGAGGGGAGGGGAAGGAGCACAAAGGTAACCTCTGGACTGCAGGAGGGCTTCTCACTGAGGGGTGCAAAGGCCTGGCTTGTGGGGCTCAGGGGTGGACAGAAAGGGTGGAGCTGCTTCATGGGGAGCCTGGACTGACTGACGGGCAAGTGGGATGGAAAGACAGCCACACAGCTGACTGTCCCCAGTCGTCCTCCTCTTACTGGGGAGTCCCCTTTTCTTGCCCACGACTGCCTGTGAAGACAGTGCTGAGTACTGAGCTGAGTGGGTCTCCTACATGGGGGTCCCGGCTTCTCACACTCCAGGGAGGCCTCTATGCAGCCTGGCTCTCCAGCTGCTGCCCCCCTCCCTCAGGCTCACCACCCCCAAGCCCCCAGCATCCTAACAACACACATCAGAGCTGGGACCTATGGCCTCCAACCAAGGAATCCCAACAGGAACTAGGGACTCAGGCACCCAAGGTTTGGACAAGCAGCAGCTACACAGAGGATGTCCCTAGAGCCAGGGCAAAGAGGACAAGCTGCTTTTACCAGCGGGAAGGCACCAGAAGCTGGTACGAAGGTCACAGGCTGTGCCAGTGCAGAAGGAAGCTGCATCCCAGCCTCAGACCCGTCTCTCCCCAAGGCCTCCAGAAAGAGGAGCTTCCTTATCACAGCTTCCCAGTGCTCCTCGGGAACTGGGGCCTGAGGACACGGGTCAGGCCAGGCCACACCTCCTGCCGACATGGGTTGCTGCTGCCCGTGGGGACCGGGCTCTGCTCATCCTGGCGCGGCAGGCACGAGCCCCGGCGTACGGCCTGCTATGCGGAGTGTTCGAGGGCTCTGACGCTTATCTTCACTTGCCTCCTAACTGTCAGGGGCCGGAGGAAGCGCCCTCTCTTCAGCAGATGTCAGAAGGAAGGCGAGGAGGCGACAGACAGGCTTTATGAGCAACGGGAAGGGGGAGGTAGACGCGATGCCCAGTTCAGCGTTCCACTCACCCTGCCCTGCCCCAGCTCCTGGCACTCTGCTCCATGCCAGGCCCTGGAGCAGAAAGTACGCACCCTCTGCTCTCAGGCTCACAGTCTGGCTGATGAGAACAGCAGCTGCATGGCTGGTTGCTCATTTTTTTGTCTCTCATTCACTAGGCAGCCAGAGTACAGGGGCAAGTTCAAAGCCAGCCTAAGGAACCAGCTGTGCGACCTCAGTTTGCCTGTGTGGGGCATAGAGGGAGCACACCCAGCTACCTGCTGGCCGCCACGTGGGGCTCAGCGAGGCAACGAGGACAGGTGCGTGGCTCTTGCAGGTGCTCCAGGAATATTCTGTCCTTTCTCTGTTTCCAGCTTCCAGAGCAGCAGCTGGTAAAATGAATACCCTCCGCAAAGAACTGATTTCTTTTCCTCCACCTTGGCCAGAGGAGCAGTTTACAGCCGCCTTCAATACTGGGGGCCGCTGTCCTCACTCACCTTATTGAGCTCCCTCTCAGGGGCCAAGGCAAGAAAAAAACATTTTTTAAAAAAATCTTTTTGGACTGGAAAGGAGAAAGTAAAGTCACAATGACATTGAGCTGCTATCACAGTGTGTGTAAAAAAAAAAAGCCGAAGGCCACCACCGGAGAATCCATCCCATCACAGGAGAATCCATCCCACCACCGGAGAATCCATCCACCACAGGAGAATCCATCCCACCACCGGAGAATCCATCCCACCACAGGAAAATCCATCCCACCACCGGAGAATCCATCCCACCATCGGAGAATCCATCCAACCGGGGAAATACCTGACTAGCCTATTCAAAAACCGCGGCTCTACGGACCAGTGACAAATCCAAAATGAAGATGGCAGAAACCAATCCCATCCACCTTGGCGACGGCATTTAAAAATGTAAAATGTCTGAGAGAATATGTAACAGAAAAAAAAAAAATCTAAGATCACTGCACAAAAATACACAAAACATTGATAAGAAGACCTAAACAGATGAAGACTGGGACTCAGGAATGTTAAGACGGCGGTCCTCTCAACATTGCTCTAAAGGGCTAAGCTGACAAGCTGATTCTAAGACTGATGCAGAAACGCAAGGCACCTAGAACAGCCAACAGCCTTCAAAGCAAACAAGACGGGAAGGCTGACTAACAAGATCACTCGGTGCCCAGCAAAGCTACAGTTACCAGTGAAGAATTCTACTGGCACAGGGAGAGAAACTAAGAGCGAGTGAACTGAGCCAAGCCCAGGCCGTGCTCGCCCAGGCAGCTGACTGATGGCAAAGGCCCTCCTTCCGTCTGGTGAGCAGAGAATGATCTTTTTCATGAGTGCGTATCCCTACCTGATACCTTACACAGAATTTAATTCACAACGGATCAGTGACCTAAATGAGAAAGGTTTTTTTTTTTTTTTTTTTCAATTGAAATATAGATTCAGTGCAATTGCTATGACAATCTCAGCTGCTTTTGTTTTTCAGAAACAGAAAAACCACATCTTAAAATTCATACAGAACCGCATGGGACCCTGAGGAGGCAAAAGAGCAAAAGAACAAAATTACAGAATTCATATCTCTCAGCTTCACGACTAACTACAGAGCTCAGCTGTCAAGATGTTCTAATCACTAGCAAAAGGGTAGATGTGTAGGCTAATAGAGCTGAGAGTCAAGAAATCAACCCTTATTGTCACAGTCAACTGGTTCTGACAAGGGGTCCCAAGTCTGTGGAAGGGGTAAAGAAAGTCTTTCAGCAGATGGCGCAAGCTTTCCACGTGCATAAAAGAGAAGTTAGACTGCTATTTCAAAGCATATGCACAGTGCAGTTCACATGAATCAAAGGCTTCCAAGTAAGAATGGAAGTCACAAAACTTCTTAGAAGAAAACACAGGAATGGATCTTCCTGACATTGAATTTGGCAACGAATCCTGAAGATCTGACACCAAGCACACAAATAACCAAAGGAAAAATAAAATTAAACTTCATCAAAATTAAAAATCGTGCGCTTCAAAGAACACCCTCAAGAAAGTGAAAAGACACTCTGGCAAGGAGCGAAAATATTTGCAAATCATTCTCTTATAGAATGCTTACCAGTCAAAAGTAAGAAGGCGCAGAGCACTGTCAGGAACTTGAAAACACAGTTCTCAGTGAAAGAAGTCAGACACAAAGGTCCTATGTGATATGATTCTATGAAGTGAAGTGTCTAGGGCAGGGAAATCCATGCATACAGGAAGATGAATAGTTTCCAGGGGCTGGGAGTAGGGAGAAACAGGCAGTTACTGCTAATGGGCATGGCATGTTTAGGGATAGCGTACAAATGTGTTAGCATTACATGGTGGTAATTATTGCAAAGCTCTAAAGACTATGAACTGTTATACTTTCAAAACCTTAAACTGTAGACTTTAAAAGGGAGAATATTATGATACGTGAATTATGTCTGTATAGCTCTATGCTTTAAGTGCTTCTGGAAAAAAACAGCAAATGGAAAATATTTTCATTACTATAGTACAGGCAGAGATGCTCTAAACAGGAAACAAAAAGTACTAAATATAAAAGTAAGACAAATGGGACTTAACAAAAGAGATAATTAAGAAAGTGAAGAGGCAGGTCTCCCCAGCCTAGGAGGACATATTTGCATTCTGTATTTTCAACAAAGGACTCGACTCAAAATTTATTTTTAAAAAAACCGTCTCGAATTGATAGAAAAATACAACCCAGTCCCCACCTGCAGGGAGAAACTTCACCAGTAGTGACACAAATCTGAAGGTGTCTCTTTCTTTTCTGTCTCTCCCTCCCCTCTCAATTTCTCTCTGTTCTATCAAATGAAAGACAGAGAGAGGAAGGAAGGGAGGAAGGAAGGACGGAAGGGAGGGAGGGAGGGACGGAGGGACGGAGGGAGGGAGAAAGGAAAGGAAAGGGGAAGGGGAGGGGAGGGGAGGGGAGGAAGGAAGGAGGAAGGAAAGCAGGTAATAAATAAATGGCTGTTGGGAGCAGTGGATTCATTGCACTGGCACAGAGACTCAAAAATAACCTTGGTGGTTATTTTTAATTTCACAAAAAATTTTAATACAAATGACTGCTAATAGAAAGAATTTTCTCAAAACACAGTGAAATTTCTGAGACAACACTTTTAGAGCAAGAGCACAGCTAGTAAAGGAGAACATAAAATTACAAAAATAACCCAAATATTTTTTATCTTTAAACTTCATTTACCCACATACACTGTCTAGAAATTATTGAGTGCATTCTCTCTTTTTAAAATTTTATTAGTGGCTTAATATTGTCTTACAAAATTACATGTCAGTGGGGGTATAATCCCACACTGTTCCCACCACTAAAGTTCTGAATTCCCAATCTCCCCACTGCAAGCCACAGACCATAGTTCTCCTAAGGGTGCAGACATGGGCCAAATGTCATCTCTACGACTGTCTGTCTACACTTCCCCCTTTGGCTTCCAGGTCCAGTCCTCTCTTCCCCTCCAAGCCACTCATGACACCATCACTCCATCCAAATGTCCCTTGTCCTCCTCTCTCTCAGGGTGCTGACGGAGCTGGAGTTCAGAGCCCTCTTATCCTCTTCTTATCCTCCTCTATCACTTCTCCCCCACTGGGAATATGGATCCAAGTAGTTTTGGGGGTGCAGAAGGTGGGAGTTGCCTCTGCAGGACATGGGCATTGGCAGGTGGATCCAATACTACCAGCCTGTTTCCATTTTCCCCTAGTGGGGCAGGGCTCTGGAAAGGCGAGGTTCTTTAGTGGCAATATAAATAAATACATACACATTTTTTTTTAAATGAGCAAAAGATATGAATTGACAACTCATAAAAGAGGGCATCTAATTTTTTTTATTATCTGTATTTATTGGATAGAGATAGCCAGAGATTGAGAGGGGTGGGAGAGATAGAGAGGGAGAGAGACAGAGAGACACCTGCAGACCTGCTTCACCACTTGTAAAGCTTCCCCCCTGCAGGTGGGGACCAGGGGCTCGAACCCGGGTCCTTGTGCACTGTAATGTGAGTGCTTAACCAGACGCGCCACTGCCTGGCCCCCTAAAAGAGGGTATCTAAACAGTGAGTAAATACTTGAAAGTAAGCTCAGTTCAACAACCATCAGTAAGTGTGAATCAGACCCGCTGTATCTCTGTCAGATGAAAGCGACCGACAGGAGGTTTTGGTAGGAAGCAGTGAGGAGGCTGCTGAGGTGCTGAAGCTCTCCTCTATTACTGCAGATGGTCCATCATATACCTCAGACCAAGGACCTGCGTGCGGTGTTTCCAGGTAATCAGATACACACTCATATATACACACTTCTGTTTCACAAGGAAAAGGACAAGTTAGTGTTCAAGTTAATATAGACAAAACACCTAGACAAAGAAGCTGGAAAGAGGAGAATTCCATGCTGCATACTTCAAAAGTACAAAAAAGAACAGACAGGCCAAGCATGGTGAGAAAGGTCAATCCCTGGTTATCTCTGGGAAGTGCTGACTAGGCGAGGGCCCAAGGGAACCTTCTGGAATGCTAGAAATGATCTCTGTCTTGACCCAGGCAGTGCTGACACCTATGTAAACATGTGTAGAGATGTTGTCAAGATCTGTACACTCACGGCTCAATAAAATACCTGTCTTTGAAAAATACCCCACGGCCAGAGAAAGCTCTCTTAGAAATAAGTACCTCTTACTTTAATGAGGGCTCTTTTGGCTACTACCGGATCACCCTGTCATCCAGGGTCCTAGTCAGGGAATCCTGGGATTCCCACGTAGACATGATGGGCCTAGACCTCTAGTAGATCCCTCTCCCCTCTGTTGCTGGTCATCTCCATCAGGAACAGCATAGTGGACCCTCTTGTGGGCCTCTACAGGACCCTGCCTTCAATGTGGGTCAACAATGGTAGGGGCTACCCCATTCTCCGAAGGGAGGTTGGGTTGGCATACTCTGCCACTCGAGGAAGATGAGTGCAACCTAGAATGTTCCTAGCTATGACCAGAATGCAAGCTCAAACCCGCAGTGATGCAGAGGTTAACACAGGTTCCTGTGCTGAATATGGGCTCCTAATCAGATTGATGGGGTTTATAGTTAACAGTATTTGTATACTTTCCCCATAATTAGGAGCTACTCTCTTCCCTGATCCAGCTTTCTAGTCCTATGTCCAACTCTGATATTATCTACCCAGACAACTCTGATATTATCTACCCAGTCTTTGGCCCACCTGCATGTTAGCTGTCAGGCTCAGGCAAAAATCAGTAAAGTCATGGGCCCCTTGGAATATACCTAAAATAGACCTACTAGCTTTTTCCAAAATAGAGACCCCAAATCTCATCTGCTCTATTCTTACCTTTAGCTTCCTGATTATTAAGCAATTTGTTCTGCTTTATATCTTAATGCTTTTCAGCCACCAAGTTGCAGATGCTACCATGATGCCAACCTGACTTCCTTGGGGAGACAACCTCACCATTGTGTCCTGGAACCCTACCTCTCCAGAGCCCTGCCCCACTAGGGAAAGACAGAGGCAGGCTGGGAGTATGGATTGACCAGTCAATGCCCATGTTCAGCGGGGAAGCAATGACAGAAGCCAGACCTTCCACCTTCTGCGTCCCATAATGATGCTGGGTCCATACTCCCAGAGGGACAAAGAATAGGAAAACTTTCAGCAGAACTCTGGTGGTGGGAATTGGTGGAATTGCACCCCTCTTATCCTATGGTCTTGTTGATCATTATTAAATCAATAAAAAATATGAAAGCACAAAGGAAAGAAAGGAAGGAAGGAAGGAAGGAAGGAAGGGAGGGAGGGAGGAAGGAAGGAAGGAAGGCAGGAAGGCAGGCAGGCAGGCAGGCAGGCAGGCAGGCAGGAGCACCTTAAGGGTCCAGGAGAGAGCACACGCAGGATGCTTGCTTGCCTCCCTGTGCAGAGGCCCTGAGTTCAAGCCCAGGTACCACATGGGGGCACCATGGGTGACAGCAGAGGGGCCCCTGTTTTGGGCTCTCTCCTTTCTATCACTTCTTCCCTTTTTTTGTTCTCTCTCTCTAAAAAAAAAAAAATCAATGAAAAACAAGGAAGTTGAGGGTAGACAGCATAATGGTTCTGCAAAGAAACTCTCATGCCTGAGGCTCTAAAGTCCCAAGTTCAACACCCTCCAACCCACCCACCACCACCACCACCATAAACCAGAGCTGAGCAGTGCTTTGGGGAGGAGAAGAAAAAGGGAAAAGGAAGTTGTTCAACAGTGCTGCCCATGTACAAGGTCCTGAGTTCACTCACTGCTGCCCCTGAGGCCAAGGAGGCTCAGTGCATAGAGTGCAGAGGCTGCGGGGCTAATCCCTAGCATCTGTAGCCACAGAGCTACAGGGCTGGGGAGACAGCATAGTGGTACTGCAAAAAGACTTTCATGCCTGAAGCTCCAAAGTCCCAGGTTCAATCCTCAGCACCACCATAAACCACGGTTAAGCAGGACTCTGGCAAATAAACGAACATAGGGCCATGGTGATTTCTTCTCTCATAATATACATAAGTAGATCTTTAAAAAGCCGAAAGGAAATGCCACAGCAGATGGGAAAGGGTCCTTCCGTGGAGAAGGGGTCAGCTGAGTGAGGACAGCACAGTTGTGGACTTCAAGGACACTGCACGAGGAGGACACGGATAGGAAGTAGCAGCGCTGAGCTCCCAGTCCATCTCTCTCCCCACTGCCAGGCCGCACCGCCTCTCTCCATGAAAAAGGCCCAGGCGTCTGCCCAAACAAGAGTCTCCTTCACTCGCTGTCCCTTGCTGGCAGGGAGGCCCTTCCTCAGAACAAGGTCTACAGGCTTCTCAGGGGCACGGCCAGAACTCAACCCGGGGAAGCTGCTCTGTAGCGCTCTCCACACAGGATGCCCATTTGCTCAGACCTAGGAGCAAACACTTTCCCACACCCCTTTAGAGGCCAAACTCCCCCCGCCCCGCTGCTGTCACTCAGGATCCCAGTCCCCCTCACAAGGGTCCCAGGGGAAGATGGGACATGTGGCCGGGTCCATGGCACCGTGATGGGAGTGAGAGCAGCTTCAGTCCACCATGCTGCTGCCCTCACAAGCCCTTCACAGGAGGAATTTGAGGGCAGCCACGTCTTTTGTTGTGTGGAGGCTTTAGCCTGGCCAGCGTCCACCCCAGCTGGAACGGCCTTCACGGCTGGTCGGAGAGCTCTTCTCTGCTGTGAGCTCACCTGGGCCTAGGCCTGGCCATACCCTGTCCTGACGTGGGTGGGCTCAGACAACCGCCAGGCCTCTCGGGAGAGCAACAGCCCTTAGGCCTCTGTAAGCACCGGCTTCCAAAGAAAGCCAGGAGCCAAGAGCTTGCACTGCAGCATGCTGGAGGCCAGGACAGTCTGCCTCCCCCAGGCTGCACGGGGTGGACACAGAGGCTGCTGGGAGAGACCTGCAGCTGCTTGCCGAGCATAAAAAGTCCGGCTGCACCTTCTCAGGCCCACAGACAGTGCCTAGATGATTGCTTGGGGCACCAGGCTGTCAGCTGAGTGAGGACAGCACAGTTGTAAGCAGGTGATGATGTGGAGGCAGGGACAGGGGCTGCTGTCTGTCGACTCCCCGTGGGGAGACAAGGTCCAGTGAGGGGGCCCACTACCTAGCGGGAGGAGCACTAGGCACGGAGCACCGGGTGGCCCTGGCCAATCCGCTTGGCTGCTATGGGCAGGAGGGTTCACCGTCGCCACTGATGAGATGTGAAGGCCACCATGTTGCCATGGCGATCAGTATTAGAGAACACTGGGGTCCGCACGGGTGGGCCGGCGCGGCATCTGCCTTCATTTATTCCCCCTTAAAATCGATTTGGGTTAATGGGGAGTCCAAGCTGGTGCAGGCGACCAGCCTGAGGAGCTGGCCACTGGCTCCGAGGGGAGGGTGGGAGCTGCCCGGTGGGATGCTCACATGCTCAGCAAGCACTCGGGCACATGGGGTACAGGGGCTAGGCTGGGCTGCCGGGGTCGGGGGGCAAAGCCACAGGCACCTGCTTACAGAGACAGACAAGAAGCAGGTGGGTCAGAATCACAATGTGGAGGAAAGCCCCAAGTTTCACCATTAATGACTCCAGGAAGAAGGGCCTCCTTGAGCGTCGGGTATCGGGGGGACCTGAACAAGGACAAGAAAGGGGGAGACACTGGAGCCAGCCCCCACCACCAGGCTCAGTTCCGCAGGCACAAATCCTGTGCCACCATCCCCGCAGTCCTGACTCATTTTGTATTTGCTGCTCTCAAGTGCCGGCGTGCACACAGAACTCAGGTGCTGAGCATCAAACTCAGAGCACGTGCAGATGGAGCAGCGCCTACCGCTGAGCCACCTGCGAGGCCCCTGGACCAGCTAGGTCCCCTTCCACGGTGAGCAGAGGCTCCCAGGGAGGAGGTGAGCTGCCCAAAGGCAGCGCTGGTGAAGAGGCCTGTCCAGGACTCCAGCCCAGGCTGCTCCTGACACCATCCTTAGTTTCAGGGGCTGCTGAACCGAGGTCCAGGCAAGTTGACTGCACTTGGAGTGGGAAGTAAGGGTGCGGGCGCCGGGCTGACAGCAGAGTCCGGGACCAGTGACAACACAAAGGACAAGGCAGGGAAGAAGTTCGGCTGGGACAGAAGGTTCTGGAAGGGTAAGTTTAGATGCAGCCAGGCCCGGGGGGCTGGGGGGGGGGGCTGATATCATCCATGGAGGTGGAGCTGTAGCAGGCCCAGCAGGAGAGGACAAAATGCAAAGCATGGCCCCTCAGCCAGAGGGCAGCTGGCCAGACAGGGGAGGGTCGGGGCTCGCAGGCCTGGGCAACAGCACAGATGTGGAAGCATGCAGTCAGCTGACGGGGCAAGACGCCTGGGCGTTTTCTTCATAACCGTTGAGATCCCAGAGGTGGCTTCCCAACATCTGCCAGGAAAGCTTTTCATTTAAAAAGGGGAGGCGGGGGAGGGGGGAGGCAAGAGGAAAATCTATCTGGCAAATGCCCAAGACGCTCAGTGGTGAAGAGAAAACAGCAGAACTGCTGCTTCTCTCTGAAACAAGGCCCCGCGCCTGCCTTCTGGCTCTCGGCTATCCAGACAGGGCAGAGCATTCTGTAGGAGAGCTGGGACCCTGAGCTCACACACCTTAATTTTTGTTTTATTTTTAAAGATGTATTTAAGAGAGAGACAACTAGGTAGGCTGAACCAGAGCATCACTCTGGCACATATGGCAGTGACGCCAGGAATAGGACATGGGACCCCAGACTTGAGAGGCCAATGCTTTACTCACTGAATGAACCACCTCCTGGGCCAACACACCCCTTCACTCGACCTAGTGGAGTGGCAGGTGAGGGTCTCAGAGGACAGAACCCACAGGAAGATCTGCCCATCACGGCTTTTCTACGGGGTGCCCGCTGCCTTTGAAACCTGTCCTCGGGCCTCCTACCCCTACAGGCACATGCTCCTGGGACTCACTCAAGAACCAGCAGGTTCAGGGGCTTCCTCTCCTGCAGCCCCTCAGGCCCACGCCTGGCATCTCAAGGAGTTGCAAGCCTCCGGGAGCCAGATCCTTCCAGAAAGAGACAGGCTCCCCTTGCCAGCGAGAGCTGGCTGGCTCGAGAAGTCCATGGCTGCAGGAAAAGTAGGGTGTAGTCACACCAAAACGGAGCCAGACAACAGCTCCCTGGGACAAGCCACCGCCTGGATGGTGACGTTTTCTGCCCAGCCACATCAGTCGCCTCTGGAAGTCTGTTTCCAGAGCCAGTTTAGTGCCAGGGTAGATAGCACCAGTGATCTATACGTATTAGCATTAATCACTGTTCTGGAATGAATTATTAAATGACGATTGATTGTAAGGCCTGATGTTAACAGAACTGTAGTTAATTTTTGGTTTTTAATTAGTCAATATAATTTGTGCTGTGCTGTTTGTAGCATTTGCTGAGAGGTGGGTTGAGGTACAAGGGGCTCCCAGGAGAAGAGGACCAGAGGCAGAGGAAGATGAGGAGGAGGAGGAGGAGGAGGAGGAGGAGAGGGAGGGAGGGAAACAAGGGGGAGAGGAAGCAGGAAATCGAAAGATGGAGGTGCTGAGTCTCCTGCCTATACTGAGGTGCCCTGTAACCCAGCAGGGCGTGTCTCTTCCTTGAGGAGAAGCTGGGCCGACAGAGGTGCCGCCAAGCCTCAACAGCTGGATGGACTACAGGACTGTCACTTGACCACAGAAAGGCATGGTGTCGACCAAAGGAGCGGTGTCTTCAGACCTGTTTCTGACGGCTTCTTCCAAAGGAGCGGGCTGGAGGAGGGTCTCCAAGGAATAAGAGACAGGGAGCTCAGCTAGTGCCAGGAGCCTGCAGAGAGCTGGGCTCTGAGAGTGGTCAGTGGTCAGTGGGAAGGGGGAGCTCAAGGTTAAGTGAAAGGGGCATGCAGCTGGACAGAGATGAGAGAGAGAGAAAGAGTGCCGACTTGGGGATGCGAACCAGGCTTCCAGCTGGTGGGCACCGGCAGGAAAGGAGGTCAGCGTGCAGGACAGACCACTGACCTGGCCGTGCTGCAGAGCTGGGAGGTCAGGAATCTCCAGTGCAGGGAGGAAGGAGAGCGGAAGCCCCGGGAAGAGAGGAAATCACCCGGAGGAAAGTCTGCTGAACGAAACTAGGATACGGCCCTGGGGAGCACCTATATTTAAGGATCAGTAGGAAATAAAAGGAGGCTTAGCTGGAAACATAACTGCAGTAAAAGTGCTGCAGATCTGAACATGCTTCTCCAAAGCCTGTCACCGCCACACGGAAGGGCTCCCCACCTCTGGGGGAAATTCACGAACTCCTTCCTGCCTGCGCTCAGCCGATGGCGAGGAGCTCCTCCAAGGAAACAAGCGCTGACAAAGTGCTGCCTCTTCCCTGCTCGTATTTTCCTCTTACCATCTATGATCTCAAGTCAATAAGCCACCGGTGAAAAGCACAATCGGGACATGCCAGCTCTTGAGTGCTGCCCTTGGTGCAGTGAGCCCAGCAGTCAGCTACGCCTCATGCCGGATGACAATCCCTTGGGGAGGGGGCATTCTAGACGCCAACGAGTGATGAGCCGAAGCTGGACTCTTCCCCCAAGTTATTCTCCTGGCTGTAGAGCTAACAGCTTCTTGGCGATCCTCCCAAGAGGCACCTGGGGTCCTGCAGCTGAGTCATACTTTGAGGCTCACTCTGGGCAGACACTTTCCTGGACCCCAAATCCAAATCAGATTTGGGCCCCTCATAGTGGCTCCAGGCCCCAGAGCCGTGGGCAATGACAACACAGACAGGCATGGTGGGCCCGGGAACCAGCATGCACCCAGGTAGCCGGTGCAGGACAAGGGAGGGACCCTCTGGCCATCAGTCTGGCCTTTTCCGGAGGCTGTTTTGAGACGATCTGAGGAGCCGGTGTGGGCAAAACTCTCAGCAGTGGCCAGTAACTTAAAGTCTCTCAGTCCTGCCACTCACTGGGGAATTATACTGTCTAGCGAGGCAGTGGCAGCATTAGGAAAACTCATTGAAGGAAGATGGCCATTCATATTCTTTATGCTTTCTTAAATTGGCAAACTACCTATCATTTAAAAAAGAACAGCTGCAATGCAATTTACTGGCCTTAATTTTGAACAGCATTACCCATGACCTCATTTGATTCTGCATAATAATCTAGCCCCATCCACGTGGTGAGTGCACTATTCCCTTTGACGGGGCGGGAAAGCCAAGGCTCAGAGAAGCGGCCTGGCTTGTCGATGGTCACATGGACAATAGAAGGGAAAAACGGGGGGAAAACTCAATACTTTGGATGTTTAAAAAAATTATGATTTCTTGATCTGCCACTTGCCAAAAGAAGTTTTGCACAAAATGTGTGATCTGACCTGAACTGGAATTGGCATATTGCACCAAAGTAAAAGATGCTGGGGTGGGTGGGGGGGAGACAGGTCCAAAAACGATGACAGAGGACCTGGTGGGGGTTGTACTGCTATGTGGGAAACTGAGAAATGTTCTGCATGTACAAACTATTGTATTTACTGTCGAATGTAAAACATTAATTCCCCAATAAATTTTTTTTTTTAAATGTGTGATCTGATCTCTGATTCTAAATCCCATCTCCTTTCACACCAGGCTGACTCCCTGAAAAAAAGATTTGTACTGACAAAACCCTCGTTTTCACAAATGTAATCAGATCTATAAAATATAAGTAAGGATTATGTTCATAAAATTGTGTGAGGTTACAAGACAGCCTACAATTAATTCCTTGGTGATGAGGAGCCACGCACACCAGCCTTTCCAAGAGAAACTTCCAGGGTGAGAGAAAATGCATCAAGACAAAGGTTCCTATAAAAATCCCATAATGCCAATCGACAGACAAAGGGATAGTCTTCCACAAAATGTAGCATCAAGAATTAAAGTCAAAAAACGAGACACAATTCAAGAAGCATAAACCCAACAGAAACATTCTCTAGCTAGACTAGGAACCAGAAAAAGGCAATCTTGCCAATTTATAATAGGAGGCAGATAACAGATCAGTTGAAAGAGACATGTACTGTTTTCTTGTCTCTGAGTTCAAAGTCACATGTGGACCACGGTCAGGCCACAGAGAGGAGAGGAGGGAGGGAAACCAGATCTATGTTTCTGAATTTGCATTTAGGATTCTCAGGAAAGGGGCCAAATCCACTGCAGGAAATCTGGTATTTCTAAGATTTCATGGAGGACTGAGAATATGCCTGAAAAACTTGGATGCGAGCCACTGTGATGTCTGTATGTACAGAGAGCTGCGGGAACAGAAGACTGGGAAGCCACAGAGCCATAAACTTCATTAGAGGGTGTGCGTTGTTTTCTTTCTAGTGCTAACCACTATGTTCTCCCTGCAGACAGCCACCAGCACGCAGCGGCTGGGAAGACGGACACCAGATTGATCTGGAAATACCTGCAAGGGACACGTGCCGCATCCCGGCGTGGCCATATGAAGAACAGGTCCTGCCGGCTTAGACCAATCTTCTCAGCTAGAAAAATAGGCTGGTAGGTCTTAAGGTCACACTGTCTCACTCTGGCAGGAAATTAGACCCTGTCCCTTCTGACATGGAACCACGAGATAAAGTCCCTCCAAGCAGGGGATGCAACGCCAGGCCAGCTGCATTCCATTCACATCAGTAAGGCTGTGCTTCTGGGGCACGGAGATTTAATAAATGGGACATAGGAGTATGTCCCAGGCCCAGATTTGTCAACAATCTTGTCAAACACCTCGTTGCCAGACCACTGGAGCTCTGCAGATCAAATGCACAGATACAAGTCGAGGGCAGGATACAGGATGGAAGAGGTGTGGCACACACTGGGCAGAGTCTGCCCAGAGGCCACCAGGAAGCCACATTTTGGCAACAGACATACTTTCGATTTGGCTAGCCAAAATGGTAAGATAATTGCCAACACATGATGCCTGGGAACTTTCATATAAAAATTCTGTATTTTTTTAAAGGTTTGTTTATTGATGCATGTATTTTTGTGAGCAAGAAACAGGGGTACAGGGGCCGGGTGGTGGTGCGCCCAGTTAAACATGTGCATTACCATGCACAGAGACCTGGATTCAAGCCCCAGCTCCCTTCTGTGGAGGGGTTGCGGGGTGGTGGCAGTTACTTCACAAGCAGTGAAGCAGGTCTGCAGATGTCTCTCTCTCTCTCCCTTCCCTCTCACTTTCTCTCTGTCCTATCAAATCAAATCAAATAGAAAGAAAGAGGGAGTCAGGTAGCACAGCGGGCTATGCGCAGGTGGTGCAAAGCGCAGGGACCGGCGTAAGGATCTCGGTTCGAGCCCCGGGCTCCCACCTGCAGGGGAGTCGCTTCACGGGTGGTGAAGCAGGTCTGCAGGTGTCTGTCTTTCTCTCCCCCTCTCTCCATTTCTCTCTGTCCTATCCAACAAGGACCACAACAATTAAAAAAAGCAACAAAAAGGAATAAATAATTTTTTTTTAAGGGGGGAATTGGCCATGGGAAGTGGTGTATTTGTAGTGCTGACATTGAGTCCTAGCAATAACCCTGGTGGCAAAAAGAAAGATGGAAGGAAGGAAGGAAGGAAGGAAGGAAGGAAGGAAGGAAGGAAGGGGGGGGAAGGAGAGGAAGGGAAGGGTGGGGTGGGGAGGGGAAAGAAGAGAGAGAGAGAGAACAGGGTACTAAGCAGCTCTGGTAAATGCCATGCTGGGAACTGAACCTGGTTCCCTGAGCACGTTAATTCCTGTGCTGGGCCTCTAGTACCACGACTTAGAAAAGCAGGAAACTATGTTATCAGTAGGTCCAGCTTCCTTTCTGGCAAGGATCTGGCTGGAGCTAGGGGTCCCTCACGCCCACCCCCACCCCAGCCCAGCAGAGCAAGCTCCCCTGCTCCTCTGAGCACAAACCAGTCCCTGGTCCATACAGGGTCAGCTTCACCCAGTTAATTCCGGCATCGTTTCCAGAGGCTTTTCAGCTTTGTTGGGTCTTGATTAAAATCATGATTTTTATGGAGAAGTTCAACAACTGGTCTCATTAAAATAAGTGAATCAATACCAAGAATGACAATTAGGGATAAAACTCCGACTGCTTAACTGGCTTTCTTGCCCCCTGCTGTTCCCAGGAGTCCTTAGAGCTCCATCCTGTGTCTGTCCCTCCTTCTCCCTCAGGGACACACAGACACATGCCATCTGCCCCTGATGGGCTCTCATGGGCTGCTGGCTCCCACTCTGCCCACAGGACAGCCGTGGCTTCCGGAGGCCGCGGCTTCTCTGCAGCATCCACACGGAGACTGTCCTCTCCCCAGCTCTGACTCCACTACCCCATCGGCAGCACAGGACGCACCCACCTCCACTGGAGAGCTTCAGAGCACACGCAGGGGCCTTCTCACCCCACCTTTTCGAATAGCTTTAGGTGTACAAACAAATGCTGCGGAGACAATACAGAGATGCCTAGATTCTCCTTACCCCGTCTCCCTGCTTTAGTGATCTTTTGTTACCGTGGTGTGTGTGTGTCCCAAGCACGAAGTACACTTGACTCTTACTGTTAATTCAACTTGGGACCGCAGGGGGGTGATGGGGGGAGGGAGATACTCAGCCCGTAGAGCGCAGGGCTTGCAGGCCCAAGGCCCCCAGATCAATCCCTAGTGCCCACTTCTCGCTCTCATATATAACTCTATCTCATAGGAAATAAAGTGAAGTTTGGACTCAGTATTTTCCCACTATTGTCCTTTTTTTATTTTTACTATGCCAGAATCCAGTTGAGGATACCATACTACATGTAGATCAACTTTTTTTATTTTAAGTTTACTTCTGCCGACATCGGACAGAACAGAGTCTGTCTATCTGTTTGGCACCCTCTGCCTCTTTCCCCAGAGATGGCCTCGATCATTCTACTTGCTGCTCACATGTTCTGACTCTGTCATGCGCTGAATTATTGCCATGAGAGGAGGGCCCAGCTCCCTTCCCGCACCCCCACGTGTGCCTTCCTCCTGTCTCATCAACCCAGCGAGCCCCATCATGACATGGATTCAGCGTTAACAGTATGACTAAGGAGATACCTTCACAGCGGGCAATTGCATTTCCTTTCCAGCAGGCCATTGTTTGCTCTGGAATGTAAGGCACTTTCCTTTTTGGAATTTTAAAGACACTGTCTCATTGTCTTATAATATCTATCCAATGTTTAGGTGTTGTCTTAAGATGCCAGGTCTTAACCCTTTGTACATAACAAGCTCTTCTCTCATCTTCTTAAGTGAGAGGCCCCAGTGATCGCTACCTCTTGGTGCTCACACCCTAAATGCTCACAGATCCCCTTTCCCCCCTCCCCCCTTTCCTCCTCTTCTCCCCTCTCCCCCCCCTTCTTCCCTCCTTTTGTGCCTAGGCAGGAGAAGATGGTGAACGTGCTGGAAGTCACTTCTGATGTCAGGTTACAGAGAAAACAGTGCCTGCTGTCTGGTTCACTCTAATGAAACAAGCAAGGAAGGCCTTCTGCAGAGAATGGACTGGCAAGGGAATGGGCCCTGGGTCATATGACCCGCAGGAAACTGACTCCACCCCAGTCACTTGAATAAGCCAGGAAGCACACCCAGCCCAGTCAAGCCTCCTTAGATGGTAGCCTGACAACACCTTGGTGGCAACTGTGGGAGAGACCCGGAGCTGAAGTACACCCAGCCAAGGCTGCCGGTGTCAAAGCCACACCGACGTGCCTCTTCTAAGTCGGAGGAGCGGGATGGGGTGGGGTGGGGGTGAGGACAAGTCACAGCCCTGCAACGGTCATGTCTTTCATGAATAAAGATTTTTGGGATGCAGACATAACCAGCCATAGATGTATAAACGATCGCTGTTTTTGTGCTCCGGTCATGGAAGTTGCAATAAAGACCATATTTACTTAAGAAAAAGCTAGCCAGGGCAGCAGGGTGGCTCATCAGGATAGTCTGCCTGCTGTGTCCTGTACACAACCCAATTCCTAGTCTGGGGGAAGCCTCAGTGCTGTGGTGTCTTCTCTCTCCCTTTGCGTCTGGGAAAAAGAAATCAGCTCGGAATGGTGAAGTCCCGGTGATAACAAGAAATAACTGCCATCCCTGTTCCGTACCGCTAAGTCACTCAGCCCTGGGATAATTTGTTAGGCAATGACATGTCCTTCTCTCCGGAGACACCCAGGATCCGTTTTGGCGCTTTCTGCTCTAAAATTTCACAAAGATGTGCCCTGGTATAGATCTATTCTTGAAAGCTAATGGGCTGGGAGGTAATGAGTCCTCTCAGGCTGGGTGCACTTCCTCAGTGCTGGGAAACTTTCTGAAATCATTGCATTAATAATCTCTTCACTTTTCTTGTTCTGGGGCTTTTATTCACATGTCTGACCTCCTGAGCAGAGCCTCCGATTTCCCCGACGTTTCTCTCAGGTTCCCCTCCCTGCTTCTGGGTTCCACTTCTGGAAGAATACCTCAACTCTATTTCCTAGCATTTCTACTGAATTCTTCATTTCCTGTGTCACTATTTTTCATTTCTAAGGTCTGTTTCTTTTCTAAGTGTCATTTTTAATAGTTCCCTATTCTTTTCATGAATGTAGTATTTCCCGTTCCCTGTGAACATATTTTATTGACATAACCAAAGCTTGCCTCTGCCTCCCTGCTTTCTATGTGTTTTCCTTTTGCCTGATTTTTTTCTCCCTTTACTTTGGACTGTGGAGGCTGAGGGCTCCGGTCTTGGATTTACATTGACTTCTATGTTGCTCACAGTAGATGACCTCTTGTCTGATCTCTACATGGGCCGCAGGTGACAGGGCGAGGGCTGTTTTCTGGGAAGGCACGCGGTCACCTTGAACTACCACCTTCTGGTGTTCATGGGCTTCCCTCTGTGTTCTTCACTTCTCATAAAGGAACCTTTTAATTTCCTGTCTGGGAGCCTTCAGCCTTGGAGTCCACTGGAAAGGACGTTGGCAGGGAGGCACGGAAGGTCCCGCCTTGCCTTCAGTGTGAAGTCCATGCCCAGCGGCACCCCAGTCATCCCATGCTGACCTCACCAGGTAACAGCCGAGAGGGAGAGAGAGAGAAAGAAAGAGAGAGAGAGAGGCTGCTCTGCAGGTGTGAGGGAGGTGCAGCTGTCATGCTACACAGGTGTCGAGGGGCTCAGACGCCTTCCTACTCAGATACTCACCCAGTCCATTCTCGCCCCCAGCGCACCGTTTTCCGGTGTCTGTCCCTCTGGCTTCAGAGCTCCTGGGGCTCCCTGACAGGGCCCAGCTGCTCCCTTGCTTGTGCACTGCAGGCTGACGCTCCAGATGTCTCTGGCCTGCTTAGTCAATTACCTCCCCATCATCTGCTTCTTTTGCTGCTATTACAATTTTGTTGCAATCATCCTCCTTCCCGGTGTCTTTACTCTCATTTTAATTGGGTTTGGGAAGGAGCAGAGGTAAATGGCTGTGTTCAATAAGCCATTTTTAACAGGCAGCCCAGATGCCCTCAATTCTCACAGCCTTCTAATCATTGAGTCCTATAATTCGGCTTCCCTGGTATCGCTTTAATCATCTGTGCCTCTGAAAGTCCACTGTCACTTCCCTGGGCCTGGCCCTTATCTCTCACTGAAGTGCAGTCACAGTTTCTTGGCTTCCTCACCCTCCAATCTCTCCTTCCCGCTCAACAGCTGTTAGGGCGTTGTTCATTTCAAATGCAAGACTGATCATGTCACTACCAGCTCTTGGGGGCTGGACGGTGAGCCCCCCACCCCGAAATTCACAGCTGGGATTGCTAACACCCAGCAACTCAGAAACGTGGCCTTACTTGGAGGCGGGGATCTTTGTGTGGATCAGTGTGTTAAAACAAGGTAATGAAGGGGGACCCCAATCCAGTATCCTTAGCAGCACTGTGGGGGGTGTGGGCAGAGAGACAGACACACACTGGGGGAGACGCCACGTGTAGACATGGGCAAGACGGCGACCTGCAAACCACAGGACGGCTGAGGTTATGGGGGGCAGAGGGAGGGGCCTAGAGACGACCCTTCCTAGCAGCCTCTGCGCCCCTGCCAGGCCCACACCATGCTGACAACACATTTCTGTTGCTCCCAGCCACCTGGCTTGTGGTGCTTTGTCAGCGTAGTCCCGGGAAACGGATCTGCCAACTTCTCGCTGCCTCTGCAAATGGGATCTGGCTTCAGAGCCCCAGGGCCTGATCTTGTCGCTCCCTTTCTCCCAGTCCCCTCTGCTGCTCCAGTCTAGCTGCCCTGGCCCCACTTTTTCACCTGCACTTACACTGTCTCCATCTCCTCGGGACATTAAGCGGGTTCTAGATCTCTTTCCTGACAACCCTGCATTCCTCTCCCCAGCCCAACGCCAAGAGAAACCCACTCCTGTGCTCTGTGCTGCTCCGGAGTAAATTCTCTGCTTTCCTTCCCCACATCTCTATAACTTTTATCTATGCATTATCTACATGCATATCTACAGACTGCAACTGTCTGTTTATGACTAAATTCCTCCACAGCACGAAACTTTAGGAGGGCAAGGCCACGTCTGTCTCAGTGATAGTTCAACCTGGGAACAAAGGAGGCAGTACACAAACTGTGAGTGAATGCTCAGGTCAGCATGAGAAAGAGGGTCTGGAAATCTAGAAAAGGATGACCAGGGGGCGGCCGGTGGCACAGCGGACTAAGCGCAGGTGGTGCAAAGCGCAAGGACCGGCAATAAGGATCCTGGTTTGAGCCCCCGGCTCCCCACCTGCAGGGGAGTCGCTTCACAGGTGGTGAAGCAGGTCTGCAGGTGTCTGTCTTTCTCTCCTCCTCTCTCCATTTCTCGCTGTCCTATCCAACAACGATGATATCAATAACAACAACAACAATAAAAAGAAAGGATGACCAAAGGTTCATCTCACCAGACATCATGATATCTTACACAGATGTGACGACTAGCAGTTAAATGCTCCAAGAACATGTTAAGGTTTTTTTTTTAAGTATGGCAGAGTATGCACAGACCACATGTGCAGAAAGATGACGGTACAACAGGTTTTCTTTTTTGCTTGACTGCATTTGGAAAATCTCTGGAAAAAAAAAATACACACACACTTAAAGGCTACCTCAGAAAATCCCTTTTTCCAAATCTAAGTCTCATTCATGTTCACATTTTTTTTCATAGCAATGCTGCTATTTGAGGTGAGCTTGTTTATTTCTTACTTATTGGTGTCTACAGTCCCCTCCCCTCCCCAAGACTATTAGTTCCCTGAAGGCAGGATACTAGTATATAAAGAATTAATTCTAGCACATAGTAGGCTCTCAGTAAATAGTGAAAGGCTGAATTAGCAGATGAATTGACAGTAGACTTTATCTCCACAAAGATTGACCCTTTCTACCTACTTGAATTATATATATATATATATATATATATATATATATATCCTTTTTTTAATCACTTAATTGTCTTCACTTTTTTTTTTTCTTTATGTCTTCACTTTTTTAAATCACTTCACTTGTCTTCACCTAGGGCTGTGTCTTCAGGACTAGCCGGAGAGGTGCCAGAATATAGTCTCTTGGGTCCAGCCAATGACACATCTAAAAACCTGAATTATGAGGTGCCATTAACTTTAATATTCATGGAAAAAAGGAATTCAATGAGTGCTTTATCTGAGGCTGCACTGTTCTGTACGGTAGGGAGTAGCCACATTATTTTGAGTGCTTGAAATATATCTAGTCTGAATTGAAATGTGCTATAAATCTAAAATGCATACTAAGTTTTGAAGACTTGGAATATGGACAAAGACTGTAAAATATTTCATTAATGCTTTTTATGTTGATTATGTGTTGAAAAATAATGCTGTAGGTATGTTGAGTTAGAGGAAAAGTAAGTTGGCCATTAGAAAATTTGAATATATGGCTCCCCCCCAAAAACACACACACACACACACATCCTTTTCTAGAGATTTTTTTTTTCTTCTTTTTTCTTTTTAACCAGAGCACTGCTTAGTTCTGGCTTATGGTAGTGTGTGTGTGGGGGGGTGGGGTTTGAACCTGGGACTCTGGAGCCTCGGGCATGAGCGTTTCTTTCCATAAACATTACGCCATCTACCTCCACCCTCTAGAGATGTTTCTTAGAGAGTAATCTGAAAATATATTATCTTAAGTTTCAAGTGTGTGCATGGTTTTGACTAAGTCACTTCAGGGAAAATTAACCTTAAAAGAAATAATGGGCGGGAGTCAGGCGGTAGCGCAGCGGGTTAAGCGCACGTGGTGCAAAGCACAAGGACCGGTTAGGATCCCCGTTCGAGCCCCCGGCTCCCCACCTGCAGGGGAGTCGCTTCACAGGCGGTGAAGCAGGTCTGCAGGTGTGTCTCTGTCTTTCTTCCTCTCTACCTCCCCCTTCTCTCTCAATTTCTCTCTGCCTCTATCCAACAACAAATTAAAAAAATAAAAAAAGAAAGAATGGACAACAGAGGCAAAGCATGTAGCTGGACTTTAGGTGCAGTGTGGATTTTAACACTGAAAATGGGAAAGTGGTGAAGTAAGTCACACATAACCGATCATGCAAGAGTACTTGAACTTGAAAAGATGGTGCAGGACTGACTACATTTACTGTCGTGAGTAGTGTCCACATCGGGCTGGTAAATGAAGAAGGTTGCTAGGAAGGCTGTGTCCCTTGAGCAGGATGTCAGCAGCCCTCCCATGGAGGGCTGAGTGTTTGCTTTCTCCTCTGCAGCTGCTTTGCCGTCTTTCTCCCCTCTGTACAGGAAGGGGACGGGTCACAAGGCACAGGGAGCTCCCCCCCGCCACCCCCCCATGTGGGGCACGAGACAGGGACTGGGGACCTCAGGGCGACGCCAGCTCTGTGGACCTCCAGTTGAAAAGTCAGGACCAGCTGGCGCATGGACTTGGCTGGCCCTGCTACAGAGATCAATCTGGAAAACGACCGTTGGTTTTTCTTCAAAGATTTCTTTCTTTTTTTTTAAGAGACAGTCAGAGAAAGGCCCAGAGCCTCTCTCCGGCTCCAGAACCGCTGGTGTCAAGGATCGGGCCTGAAGCCTCCCAAGTCTCGGATATGCAAGCTCTGGGCTCCAGCACTGATCTACCTCCATGGCCCCTAAACAGTCCACCCCTCTCTCCCTTCCTTCCTTCCTTCCTTCCTTCCTTCCTTCCTTCCTTCCTTCCTTCCTTTTCTTCTTCTTCTTTTTCCTCTTCCTCCTCTTCTTCTTCCTCTTTTCTTCCTCCTTCTTTTTTGTTTTGAGCAGAGCACTGCTCAGCTCTGGCTTAGGGTGGTGTAGGAGGTTGAGCTTTTTTTTTTTTTAATTTTATTTGTTTGCTTGTTTGTTTTCTCTTTTGTTGCCTTTGTTTTTTATTGTTGTTATAGTTATTGTTGTTGTTATTGATGTCATCATTGTTGGATAGGACAGAGAGAAATGGAGAGAGGAAGGGAAGACAGAGAGGGGGAGAGAAAGACAGACACCTACAGACCTGCTTCACTGCTTGTGAAGTGACCCCCCTGCAGGTGGGAAGCCGGGGGATTAAAACTGGATCCTTTGGTGCCTCAAGCATGAAAGTTTCCCTTTTTTTTTTTTTGCCTCCAGGGTTATTATTGGGGCTCTGTGCTACTGAAGGCTATTTCCCCCCTTTTGTTGCCCTTGTTGTTTATCATTGTTGTTATTATTGTCGTTGGCTAGGACAAAGAGAGAAATCGAGAGAGGATGTGAAGACAGAGAGGGGGAGAGAAAGTTAGACACCTGCAGACCTGCTTCACCCCCTGTGAAGCAACCCACCTGCAGGTGGGGAGCCGGGGGCTCAAACTGGGATCCTTACGCCAATCCTTGCACTTTGCACCATGTGCGCTTAACCCGCTGTGCTACTGCCCAACCCCCGGGAGGTTGAACCTTTGCACCTGGAACTTCAGAGCCTCAGATATGAGAGTCTTTTTGCAAAACCATTATGCTGTCTACCCCTGCCCATATGGTCATTTCTTTACCCCCCCTTACTTATTTATTTATGTATTTATTTCTGTCCTAAAGTGACATGAATCTACCTTTTATCACAGGAACACTGAAAATAGCTCTGACCAGGTGACAAGAGAATGAACAGCTGTTTTGACCAAGGTCATGGTTTGCCTAGGCCCTTCCACCCAGCCTTATCAAGTGGGGCAGTTCTCCCTAACAAACACATCCTGGAGTCCACAATTGCCAGGCAACCAAACAGAGTTCTCGCAGTTACTTCACACTTTGATTTCTTTCTTTCTGAGTCCTCACCAAGTTCCTGGCTGGAAACCAGAGGCCCAGAGATAACTCAAACACTGACTCTGCCTTCAAGGAAACACTCTAGGTAGAGGGAGAGAAGCTGAACAGAAAGGACGCAGAATGCTCCGGACCACAGTTATAGGGGCTTGGGTGTATAGCCCGGGGAAGGCAGAAAATAAGACATTCCAGGACCTGGGAGCCCGGGCACAAAGTCATCTGAGTGCTCAGAAACTCCACAGCTTGAGAGGAAGCAGGCCCTGGGGCCCATGTGGTATAACCCAGCTTGAACTCCTGCAACATTCAGCCAAGACCTGCCTGCAGAGACTTGCAGGATGCTCCCCGCCAGAGTGTCAGAGTCCTCCCTGATCACGAGGGTCCAGCACAGGAAGCCGGAAGCCCAAGTGAGGAGTCAGGCCAGGCCACCTTCCCAGAGCAAGCAGGCTGGCACCTGGGACCCGAACGGTGTGCAGGAGAAGCTCCACGCTTTGCGGAAGGCAGAGAGAGAGGACATTCCCACCCACGTGACTGCAGCCTGCTACCCAGGAAAAGCCATCTGGGAGAGGGAAACAGAACCAACACCATTAGAAAGGGCAGATTTGGGGCCAGAGAGATGGCATCAGATCCACAGGCACGACGTCCTGCGTTTGATCGCCAGCTCTCTATACGCCAGAAAGATGCTCTGACACCCTCTCTAATAACATATTTACTGATCTTGACTGACTGACTGATAAGACGGGGATAAGCTGAAAGGGGCAAGGGAGACAGACACCTGCAGCACTGCCTCACTGCTCATAAAGCCTCTCACCAGGTAGGTGGAAATGAGGGCTTGAACCCTGGTCCTTACACATGATAAATCACTTTTAAAGGGAAACATAAAGGGCTAGTTTTGTGTCCAGATCAAATCGGGGCTAGTCCTGAAGGCAAAAGAAGCAAACCGAGAGGCATAGCTCACCGGAACCCAAAGGCCTCACCAAAACTGTTTTCAGTCACAGAGGCAAGGTCGAAACAGACTCCTGTCTTTCCAGCGTTCTCCATGAGCAGAGAACAGAAGATCAAAGAACACAAGTTGCCAGAGAGTCCACACTGGCAGCTCCCTGGCTGGTGACCTAATCTTCTTCTCTCTGCAGCCGAGGCCCCAATCTCACCACAGCCTTCTCATAGGCCCCTGGCCCCTGGTCCTAGTCACTGTCACAACTCCCTGTGGAACTTCCAGAATGCCCCTTGGTGTCCCTCCTCTTGCCCATCCATTACAATTCTGGGCTTCAAACTGTGAAGCAAAAATTATAGATGTTTTTTTTTAAAAGCCAGAGAAACCTTATTAAATACACATTAGCAGCACACAGCACAGGACTTGAAAAGGAAAGAAGAGAAAAAAGAAGCACATTTGGGGAAAAGATTACTCATCTCTTGTCCACATCCTCCTGTGACAGAGTGACAGAGGTGTCCGTCATTCCCTCCCTCCTCCTTCCCAAGGAAGCACTCCACAACAGAAAGCCCTTCCGTGCTCAGCGCTCAGGTGGGGGAGCAACAGCCTGGTTGGGCTTGCTCAGCCCACCCAGACTCCCACAGTGGCCTTTGGTAGAAGAGTGTGTCACCAAGAAACCCAGAGTTGGGGGCCGGGCGGTGGCACAGCTGGTGAAGCACACACAGTGCTAAGTGCCAAGGACCCAGCATGGTCCTAGAAAGGAAGGAAGGGAGGGAGGGAGGAAGGAAGGAAGGAAGGAAGGAAGGAAGGAAGGAAGGGGAAAAGTTGGTCCAGTACTGGTGAAACAATATATGTGCAATGTCCTAGTTCTGTTAAAAAAAAAAAAATCAGGGGCCAAGTGGTAGCAGCGGGTTTAGTGCACGTGGCGCAAAGCGCAAAGACCTGAGTACGGATCTCTATTTGATCCCCCAGCTCCCACCTGCAGGGGGGTCGCTTCACAGGCAGTGAAGCAGGTCTGCAGGTGTCTGTCTTTCTCTCCCCCTCTGTCTTCCCCTCCTCTCTCCACTTCTCTCTGTCCTATCCAACAATGACAACAGCAACAAGGGCAACAAAGTGGGAAAAATGGCCTCCAGAAGCAGTGGATTCGTGGTGCAGGCACTGAGCCCCAGCAAAAACCCTGGAGGCAAAAAAAAAAAATCTAAACACACCAATTAAAAGAAGAGATTGTCAGATTAAGTGTTTCTTTTTTAACGACCCCAAATTATTTATGTCTTTAAGACTCAAACTTAAAGCATAATAATGACACATAATGGAGAATACTTCTACACAAAGCTGGAAGGCTATATTAATTGTGGGGGAAAAAAGGTTTCAGAACAGAAGAAATAATAATAATAATAACCAAAGAAAAAAGAGCCTTCCATAACAATAAAAGGGCCAGAGCCATGGTAATACACATTGTAAACATGTACACCCCAAACCCCAGAGTTGCTGGATACATTCAGGAGACATGGCAGTGCTCCACGAGAGACTAGCGGTTCTGGAGCTGTGGCTCCCAATGTTTTGCTCAGCAAGTGATCTGAGCGCTAGACAGATGAAGAGCTGGAATGTGGAAGAATCAGTGACGCTGTGAGCACTGGGTCTACCACCCACAGCGACCACCTGCTAGACTCAAGCAGGTGTGGAACGCTCACCAAATAAGCTGTCTCTCAGGTCACAAAATATAGTTTGACGTGACGAATCCACATCTAGTGACATCATGCAAACTTTGTGTTCCCGGTCAAATCATAAAGAAGCAAATTAGAAATCAGTAAGAGATAACAAGGGAGTCTTCAGGAACTTGAAGTTCAGGCACCTCTAAATAAACTGTGGAACAAAGAATATGCAAGAGACACAATCTTATACTGAGCTAAGTAAAAATAAAAGGCCAACACAAAAACTATGGGCTTCAGGGGCTGGGCGGTCGCCTATGGCGCGAAGCACAAGGACCGGTGTGAGGATCCCAGTTCAAGCCCCCGGCTCCCCACCTGCAGGGGAGTCGCTTCACAAGCAGTGAAGCAGGTCTGCAGGTGTCTGTCTTTCTCTCCCCCCTCTCTGTCTTCCCCTCCTCTCTCCACTTCTCTCTGTCCTATCCAACAACGACAACAACAATAATAACTACAACAATAAAACAACAAGGGCAACAAAATGAGAAAAGCAGCCTCGGGGAGCAGTGCGTAGTGCAAGCACTGAGCCTAGCGATAACCCTGGAGGCAAACCAAAACCAAAACCAAAAAAAAAAAATCCATGGAGCTACTAGATGGAATCTTGTTCAGAGCTGGGGTGAAGGCGGCATGGCTCAGTCGATGTGGAAAATGCCGTGTGATCCCGCAATCCCATTTGGAGTTGTATGTTTAAAAGAGTTAAAGCGGGAACTCAGGCCTTTGTAGCACGATACTCACAACAGCATTATTCATATTAGTCAAAATGCAGCAATGACCCATAGGTCCGTCAACAGGTGAACGGATAAATAAAAAAATGATCTGAGCGTAGAACAGGGCACTTAGCCTTAAAAGACAGCGAAACTCCAGTATAGGCTACAACAAGGGTGAGCATCGAGACATTATTAGTGAGGTAAGGCTAATAAAAACGGACAAATCTTGTACGAGTCGACTTATATGAGGTTTCTGGAGTGTGCATACTCAGAGACAGAAAGTCGACTGGCGGGGGAGTGGGGAGGTCAGGACTTTTCACCCTGTGGGGCATTTCTCCGTCCTGCTGTGTGTTTGCCCGTCTTTTCATTACCCTGAGCAGAATGTGTACAGCGTTTCTGTTTAGCTTCATGAAGAGATCTGAGAATGCACAGCACTGCGGAGAAATGCACCACAGGGTGAAAAGTACTTAATGCCGCATTCAAAAATGTTTAAAGTGGTACAGCTTTGCTGTATATATCTTATCAGACGATTTTTCAAGATCTGCAACTGCAGCTAAAGCAGTGCTCAGAGGGAAATTCACACCATGCTCCACGGGCAGCACCCAGCAGCCCCTGCCTTCTGGGCCTCCTGTCCCCATGCAGCATCCTTCTCTCCTTAAGCTGTAGGCTGGCCTGGCTGCTGCTGGTGAGCCCAAGCCAAAGTGATGAGCTGTCACTTGCCTAATTTGATGAGAAGAGATAGCGGCTTGCTAGCAATCGCTCTCTCTGACTTGGTCCCTCTTGCTTGGTCTACTGAACTGCTGCCATGCCGTAAAACTCCCCTAACGGAAAGGTTTGCATGCCAAGAAACAGGAGGCGGCCTCTGGATAGCAGCCACTAAGGAAGGGAAGCCTGCATGAGCCGGCATGGAAACAGATCCTCTGTCCAGCTTTGAGGTGCCTATGGTCTTAGCCAGAGGCAGCCTCATGAGCGAATCTGCAGTATCAGACCCAGTGAAGTTGCACTAAGACTGCTGGCCCACAGAAGTGGTGAGGTAACAAATGGCTCTGACCCATTCAGTTGAGGGTGATTTATAGCTAGCACAAATACTGAAGATTTATAAAAATAGTAAAACAAGGGCTGGGCAGTGGTGCACCTGGTTGAGTGCACATCGAACTAAGAGTAAGGACTCAGGTTAAAGCCCCTTGTCCCCAAAGGAGCCTCCTGCACTGGGAATGTCAGTGGGTCCAGCCCCTGTGGAGAGCAGTCTGGAGACTCTCACAAGGCTAGAAGTGGACCTGCCCTATGACCCTGCAAGTCCTCTCCTAGGGATAGATCCTAAGGAACCCAACACACCCATCCAAAAAGATCTCTGTCTACCTATGTTCATAGCAGCACAAAAATCTGTAATAGCCAAAAACTTGGAAGCAACCCAGGTGTCCAACAGATGTGTGGCTGAGAGACTTGTGGTATAGATACACAATGGAATAGTACTCAGCTATTAAAAATGGGGAATTCACCATCTTCACCTCATCCTGGATGGAGCTTGAAGGAATTAGTTAGGTGAGGTAGGTAAGAAAGAGAAGGATGAATATGGGATGATCTCATTCATAGAAAAAAATTGAAAAAACTGCCATGATGCAACCTTATTTCCCTGTGCCAATAACATCACCAAGTGTGCTGGAACCCTGTTGGGTAGTATGCCAGCTCCCCCTGGCTTCTGCTTAACCATATGCCTATATGGGGACTGAATTGATCCCATTCAAAGCTTTGGTCTATTTACATAAATCACTTTTATATTTACATAAAGCACCACACTCCCTCCAGGGCATTGGTGGTTTAGTGGTAGAATTCTCACCTGCTCCACCCCCTCTCCTTGTCACACCCTGATCCTCTCCTTGTCACACCCTGATCTTCCACCAGTCACTTTTTGCTCCACCCTCTCTATGTCACATCCTGTTTCCACCCTACTTGGAGAGTATAAAAACAGCTGCTCTTCTGATTAAAGACACTTGGAAATTGCTTTCTGGCTCCGAGGGTTCCAGAGTGTATCTCCTGCGAAGTCAGTGCGGCACGAGTTCCGGATCCCTCTCCCACGCAGCAGCCTAGATGGGCTCCAGTTGAGTTCTCTCCAACCCAGAGAGCACTAGCTCGGGAAGAAGCACCTTCAGGCTATCCCGGCAGAAGCCCACCTCCCCAGAGTCCTACCCCGCTAGGGAAAGACACAGACAGGCTGGGGAGATGGATCGACTTGTCAACACCCATATCCGGCAGAGAAGCAATTACAAAAGCCAGACCTCCTACCTTCTTCACTCCATAAAGCTCTTTGGTCCATACTCCCAGAGGGATAAAGAATAGGGAAACTTTCAATTGAGGGGATGGCCTATGGAACTTTGGTGGTGGGAATTGTATAGAATTGTACCTTTCATCCCACAATCATGTTGATCATTATTAAATCACTAATTAAAAAAAGTAGTTGAAAAATAAGAAAACACAAAGCAGAACTTGGACTTGCACCAAAGTAAAAGACTCTAGAGTGTGGGGGGGGAGGGCTCAGGTCCTGGGACATGATGGCAGAGAAGGATCTAAAGGGGACTGAATTATTATGTGGAAAACTGAGAGATGTTACGCATGTACAAAATACTGTATTTCACTGTTGACTGTAAACCATTAATCCCCAATAAAGAAAAAAGTACAAAATAAATAAATAAAAGAAGATGACCTACGTCCCCACTTGTAGGAGGGGAGCCTTGCAAGTAGTGAAGTCGTGCTGCAGGTCTCTCTCTCTCTCTCTCTCTTTTCTTCCTCTCTAATTCCCCCTTTCCTCTTGACTTTCCTCTGCCTCTAGCCAATAAACAAAACAAAAAAATATTTTGAAAATATATTAAAACAGAAGAATGGTTTCCAATCAATAATAAAAAGTCTACTTCCAGAAACGAGAAGAGGGACTGAAAAGTAACAGAAAGTACGGCCAGGAAAAACAACAACAAAAATAAAAGGAGAAAGTAATGAGGGACCAGCTGGCGGTGCGCCTGGTAAGCGCTCACATCGCAGCGCACAAGGACCCAGGTTCAAACCCCTGGTCCCCACCTGCAGAGGGAAGCTTCAGGAGTGCTGAAGCAGTGCTACAGGTGTATCTCTCACCCTATCTTCCTGTCCCCTCTCAATCTCTCTCTGTCTCTATCAAATAATAAGTAAAAAAAAATTTTTTTTTTATTTTTTTGCCTCCAGGGTTATTGCTGGGGCTGGGTGCCTGCACTATGAATCCGCTGCTCCTGGAGGCCATTTTTCCCATTTTTTTGTCCTTGTTGTTACCCCTGTTGTCATTATTATTGTTGTTGTCATTGCTGCTGATGTTGTTGGATAAGACAGAGAGAAATCGAGAGAGGAAGAAAGATAGAGAGGGGGAAAGAGAGACTTCACTACCCATGAAGGGGTGATCCCCCTGCAGGTGGGGAGCTGAGGGCTTGAACCGAGATCCTTAATGCCAGTCCGTATGCTTTGCGCCATGTGCGCTTAGCCCGCTACACTACTGCCCAACCCCCCCCCCAATTTTTTTTTAAAAGAAGAAAGTAATAAAATTCAAGACAGAAAACCCTCAAGCCAAGAGCTGGGTATTTGAAAATACTGATAAACCGCTAGAAAGACTTACAAGGGAAAAAAGAAAACAATTTGTTAATATCACAGATGACAGAGGAGCTGTCACTACAGACCTCACAATCTTTCAGCAGATTCCAGAATACAAGAAACAACCCTTCACACACAAACTCAACAGCTTAAATAAAATGGGTGATACTTCAAAAATATCAAGCAACAAAAATTTACCTAAGATCAAAGATGTAACCTGAATGATCCAATAACACTAAAGAAATGAATTCATTGTTAACCTTTTGAAACAGACTAGCAAACTCTTCTCAGCACTTAAAAAAAAAAAATCACCCACTCTAGAAATTCTATTTTTAAAAAAAGAAACCACTCTCTTCTTAATATCTTTCTTTTGGTCAGCATTACAGACAGTAAAAGCAGATAAGGAATTGTGCAGAGGAGGAATATGATAGGAACCTCAAAACATTAAAGTAAACAGGTTCCGCCCCACCCGAAGGAGGAAGAGTATCACGTGCTGTGGAGCAGTGCTGCGGGCGTCTCCACTTCTCCTTCACTCTCTCTTTCTGTTTCCATCTCTATAAGAAAGGGAAAAGAAAAGAAAAAAGAAAAGGTCACTGGGAGCAGCAGAGTACTCGTGCAGGCACTGAGCCCCAGCCCTGATCCTGTTGGCAAAATAAAATAAAAAGGTCCCTGAGTTGGAAGACCTAACAATGTCAAGTTTTTAACTCTCCCCAGAATGATCTATACGCTTAATACAATTCCTGTCAACGTCTCAGCAGAATTTTTGCACATGAAGACAAACTAATTCCAAAATTTCTACAAAGAAGCAAAGGAAATCGAAGAGCTAAACCAACTTTGAGAAAGAATACAATTTGAGGAAATCACACTACCCAATTTTAAGACTCGCCAAGTAGCCATATGACTACTTGTATACATATGACAGCATAGTATTGGCAGGTGAATAAACACACAGTTCGATAGGACTGAGTAGAATCCAGAAATAGGCCCATACAAATACGGTCAACTGAGTTTTGATTAAGGTTCAAAAGCATTTCAGCATTGAAAGGACAGTCTTTTCAACAATTTTAGAAGAAGTGAAGACCTCAAGCTTTCTACAAAAATGAACTCAAAACTGGATATAGGTCTAAATGTAAAAGAGAAATCATCAAAAAGAAAAACTTTCATCACCTAGGGTTAGGTGACGAGTTCGTACGTAAGTCATCAAAACTATAGTCCATAAACCATAAAAATACGGACTGGATTTGATCAAAACTTAACTTTTTATTTTATAGTGACACCAGTAAGAGAACGCAAAGAGAGGCACAGATGACAGGAACATATTTTCAAATCACAGGTCTGACTAAGGAGTTGTATTCTGAAAATATAAGGGACTTTGTAAACTAAGACAGGAAACAATTGAGTTAGAAAAACAGATGAATTTTGAGCCCCCGGCTGCCCACCTGCAGGGCAGTCGCTTCATAAGCGGTGAAGCAGGTCTGCAGGTGTCTGTCTTTCTCTACCCCTTCCTGTCTTCCCCTCCTCTCTCCATTTCTCTCTGTCCTATCCAACAACGATGACAACGATAATAACTACAACAATAAAAAAAAACAAGAGCAACAAAAAGGGAGTAAATATTAACAAAAGAAAGAAAGAAAGAAAGAAAGAAAGAAAGAAAGAAAGAAAGAAAGAAAGAAAGAAAGATGACTTGAACAGACACTGAGCCGAGGAGGATATCACACGCCAAAGCAGGCAACACCATTAGCCGTTAGGGATCTCAAATTAAAGCCGTGAGAAGATGCCACTAACAACTATTACACAACAAGTCATTTTATGTCCTGATATGATTTTAAATACTGTCAATACTAGTGTGTTGTGAGAGACTAGAGTATTCGGACAATGTTGGCGGGAATGTGAAATGACATAGCCGTCCATTCTCCAGAGGAGTCTGGCAGCGCCTTGTAATGTTAAACACACACTAACCAAAACGACCCAGCAATGCCACAACTGTGTATTCATAGCAGAGCAGCCAGAGTTAGGTACACACACACACACACACACACACACACACACACACACAGTACATCTCTTTAAAAATTTTTTAAAAATATTTTTCTTAACTTTATCTAATTTGATAGGGCAGAGAGAAATTGAGAGGGAAGAGGGAGAGGGGGAGTGACAGTGAGACACCTGCAGCCCTGCTTCACCCTTGTGACACATTCCCCCTGCAGGCGGGGACCGACTGAACATGGGTCCTTGTGTGTGGTAACACACGTACTTAGCCAGGTGTGTCACTGTTCAGTCCACCATGTGCATTTATTCCTACACATAAGTAACAGCTGTGTTTATAACAGACAAAAAACTAGAAGTAACTCAAATGTCTTTCAAACAGGTTAAGCACACTGGTATATCCATAGTTGCTGAATACTATTCAGCAACTAAAGGGACCAGATTATCAATGTATCTAAGGGTTTGGATGTTATCTCAAGGGGCCTTAAAGGCAGTGAATTAAAAGGGACTCTGAAAGGGTGCCAGGCCCCATCAATCTACTGATATTACAATCTCTCAGAGAGGAGAGAACAGGTTGCAGGAGACAGGTGTGTGTGTGTGGGGGGGCTTCTTTGGTCTGATGAACCGATGCTGGAGCCTTGCTTAGAGCAGAGACTACCTACAGACTAATGTCTGTGTGACATACGTACGCCTCATATATGGTCACTACATACAAGATAAAATCATGCAGAACAACATGCCAAAATAACAACAGCAGTAACAAGCAAGAGCCCATGGGGCACGATGAGACTGGAGCACAGGCCAAGGTTTAGTGCTGGCACACTGCACCATGTCAGTTTTCTGGCTTTGGTCGCCAGACGATGGCAGTGCGCTTTCGGCACAATGAAGAACCCATCAGAGATGTCGACACCCTAATCCCCAAAACCTGTGCATGAGATGAGATTAGCCTGGGTGATCCGGTGAGGCCCCACGTGAGCCCTGAAAAGCAGAGAACTTGTTCCAGCTGGTAGCAGGGAAGAGAATCGGAGCTGCAGAGGAGGAGGGCTGGACACTAGTGTCCACCTGGAGAAGCACGGGCCCCGGGGAGAGCGTGGGAAGCAGCAGGGCTCTGCCAACGGCCAGGAGGAGCACGGAAGCCTCGTCCTTCCCTGGAGCCTCCAAGCAGAACAGAGGCTGCAGCCCCTTCTAACACCTTGATCCTGGCCTCATGGGCTCTGAGCAGAAACTCCAACCAACCTGTGTCAGACTTCTGACCTCAGAGCTGGGAGGTGGCAGACTCATGTCTTGCCAAGTTTTGGAGAGAGCAGCAATTTGTCACTGGCATCTAGTAGGCAGAGGCCAGGGATGCTGCTGAAGGTCCCGGTGATCGTATGACACACAGGACAGCCATTCCTTCCCAGCAAGGCATCCAGCCCCAAGGGCCCACAGTGCTGAGATGGAGAAACCTGAGACGGTGGTCAGATAAGATGCCTGGGGGGAAGGGGGGTATGTGTGGCGCTCCTCCCTGAGCCCGGGAATCCCCTCCACTGGGAACACACACACATAATCACAAGGACAGGAGAAGGGTGGCAGCTTCCATGCCACTCAAAGTAGGCTACAATGATACCACGCCTCTGGGGATCTTGGGCAAACATATAAAATGAGGGAAGGAGCAGACATCTACCTCCGAAACAAGTACTTGTCCAGGCTCAGAACACAGGGTCCTGGAGGCCAGGAAGTCCAGCGCCAAGGTGGCAGCAGACTCAGTGTGGGCAGGCGGCCACCTTCCCACACAGCCCTTCGAGGTGACCGTCCAGGGCCTCTTCCACCAGGTGACTCCCAAAAGCTGCCTCCAAGAACGTGACTCTGAAGGAGCTAGGTTTTGACACATGAATGTGGGGGTACACAACTCCCAAGGGGGTCCCCCATTACTACTCTCTGAAAAGTGCTGAAAGGCAGATTGAACAGACTTTGAATTAAACTCATTCTGATCAATCCTATTTATTTCTGCCATCAGAGTTATTGCTGGGATTCGGGGTCTGCATGATGAATCCACCATTCTGTGTGTGTGTGTGTGTGTGTGTGTGTGAGTGTGTGTGTGTGTGTGTGTGTGACAGAGAGAGAGAGAGAGGGAGAGAGAGTCTTTCTTTTTCTCTTTCTTTCATATCTTTTCCTTCCTTTTATATTTTTTTCATAGCTAGAGACAGAAACTAAGAGGAGAGGGGGAAATAGAGAGGAAGAAAGAGAGACAGCTGCAACACTGCTTCACTGTTCATGAAGCTTCTCCCTGCAGATGGGGACCAGGGGCTTGAACCTGGGTCCTTGTGTGTGATGATGTGTGCACTCTACGGGGTAAGCCACTGCGCAGGCCTCCTTTGTAACAGTGAGGACAAGCAGGCGGCCTGCCGGGCTAGCTTCGCGGGCGGGAGAGAGACAACCAGGAACTCTTGGCTGAGTGGGAACGCAATCCAATGTGTTTATTGATCAGAAAAGAGTCTGCCTCTATATCTTCCGAGACGGAAGTGGCCGGCTGGAAAAGGAAGTGGGTAGGAGAGGGTGGAGAGAAGGAAAAGAGCGGGAATTCCATCTAAGCAGCGGGATTAAACCAGTGCCCTGCAGGCAGGGCGGGAAAAGAGCGGGAATTCCATCTAAGCAGCGGGGTTAAACCAGTGCCCTGCAGGCAGGGCGGGAAAAGAGCGGGAATTCCATCTAAGCAGCGGGGTTAAACCAGTGCCCTGCAGGCAGGGCGGGAAAAGAGCGGGAATTCCATCTAAGCAGCGGGATTAAACCAGTGCCGTGCAGGCAGGGCGGGAAAAGAGCGGGAATTCCATCTAAGCAGCGGGATTAAACCAGTGCCCTGCAGGCAGGGCGGGAAAAGAGCGGGAATTCCATCTAAGCAGCAGGGTTAAACCAGTGCCCTGCAGGCAGGGCGGGAAAAGAGCGGGAATTCCATCTAACCAGCGGGATTAAAACAGTGCCCTGCAGGCAGGGCGGGAAAAGAGCGGGAATTCCATCTAAGCAGCGGGATTAAACCAGTGCCCTGCAGGCAGGGCGGGAAAAGAGCGGGAATTCCATCTAAGCAGCGGGATTAAACCAGTGCCGTGCAGGCAGGGCGGGAAAAGAGCGGGAATTCCATCTAAGCAGCGGGGTTAAACCAGTGCCCTGCAGGCAGGGCGGGAAAAGAGTGGGAATTCCATCTAAGCAGCGGGATTAAACCAGTGCCCTGCAGGCAGGGCGGGAAAAGAGCGGGAATTCCATCTAAGCAGCGGGATTAAACCAGTACCCTGCAGGCAGGGCGGGTCTCAGGCAAACAGTGAGCATGTCAATAGACCACAACATCAAGCAATGCAGCAGGCCTGGCGTCATGACCCGCAGTGGCCTAGACCCCAGCGTGCGGCAGAGAGCCCCCAGAACAAGGCCAGCCTGCAGTCCTGGTTCACTCTCTCATCTTCCCTGTCGAAAAACCATTCCCAGCAGGGGATGCGACTGTCCGCAGGGTGGGCAGGGAGGTGTCCAGAGGTACGAACCCAAAGGAAGACATTCTTAGGGGTTCTTAAAATGCAAGGTTCTTTCTTTTACTGCTTCTCCCCGAGTGACCGTGAGTCTGCTCAGGACGTCCCCCTGGTGACACACACAGAAGCGCTCATGGAGCCCAGGCTGAAGTCCAGTCTGACGAGCGTGGTTCTCTGTACACCCCCTAGGCCAGCCAGTGAGAATGCAGGCTTAGCCAGGACAGTGCAAACCAGCGCCCCCAAGAAAGGAAGGCCAGACGTGCTGGCAGAACCTCTGGCCCCGGGAGTGCTGTTCTGTGCCAGAGCGGACAGGGTGTGTCCCTCCTGCATTTACTGACCCAGGTGGGACACACTATTTCCTCTCCAGCCTGGACACATTCCGCGAAAGAGACGCTTGCTGTCAAGGATGTGAATTGCTCAGGAATTTGAACACTGGGCCAGGATCCCTCCCTCCCTCAGGTCCTGCAGGGACTGGCTCTGCCTGACAGTGCCCGCCCTGAGCTCAGGCTCGGCTCTCTGCTTCACAATCTGCTTCTTCAGCTGCCCTCCTACTTCGAGAAGCTTCTCTGTGCCCATCCAGTGTCTTCCCAGCAGGTGGACACCGCTCTGCTTGAGCTCACCACAGCAAAGTTCTGCAGCTCCATGAGGACTAGGAAGCAGCAGCGGGTGAGCCACAAGTGGCTGCTCTCCCCTGTCCTGGAGTCTATGACATCACCACGGAGAACAAGGGGGGTCAGGCGGCCGCCGTCAAAGGCCGGCACAGGCAGTGAAAGCGGCCGGGGCGTGGGCACCGTCCACAAGCACAGCGACAGGGGCCTGGCTGTGCGGAAATGGAAGGGGAAGGGCGCAGCCCCGCAAACAGGCAGCCCCTTCATTATTCAATTACTCACTCTGCAAATCGAGAATTAATGTTCACGGGTTCTGGTGAGTGACATAATTACAATTTAAAAGGGGCAATTAATCATCAGCTTGTTGTTTGCTGCCTTGCTGGGAACCACTGGCTTCATGAACACCAGAGAAGCCCTCACAAGGATCAAACGCTCGAAGGAGTCTGACCACCAGCCTTCCTCTGATTCCAGCCCTCTGAGGCTCCAGCAGCTTCTCTGCCAGGCCCAGGCACTCAGAGCTCTGCATCTGGTTTTTATTTCTCCCTCCCCAGCCTCCACCTTCCCCGGGTGTCCCCTCCCCTCCACCACTGTTGGGGAAAACAGCAGGGCTTCCTGACACAGGCAAGAGAAAGACCTTGAGCCTCTGGCTGTCAGCTGTCAGCTGCAAGGGGTGAGGAGAGAGGGAGAAGGAGAGGGAGCGAGAGAGAGAGAGAGAAAGAGAACAACCTGGATAACAAGCAGGGAGAGGAAGAGAGAGAGAGAAGAAAAAAAAAACACAACCTAGAGAGAGAAAGAACAGCCTGGATAGAGAGGAGAGAGAGAGGAAAAACACAACACAAGCTCGAAAGAGAGAGAGAGGGAGGGAGGGAGAGAGAGAACAGCCTGGAGGAGGAAATAGGCAGGAGGAGAGAGTGACAGAGTGAGAGGCAGAAAGGAGACTGCAAGAGCACATGAGGCTCTGGAAGCCAGGCTGGCCAGCACCTTCTCAACTGTCATCCTCTATCAGTTCAAGTCCCCTTTTTCTCCAGCCGGAGTCCCACATGTCACCAGACTGAGGCCAGGCATGAGCCGGGAGGCCAGTAGATGCATTTCTGGTTCCTTCTAACAAGAAGATCAGCACAAAAAGTTGCCCCCAAAAGGTGAATTTCCAGGGGAAGAAACTGAAAGGGAAGCAACCTGAGGGCTCTGGCTCTCCGTCCTGACGCTGATGCGTGCGGCCAGGCTGAGGGCTTCTCTCTGTGCTGCTGCTGCCTGAGGCCAGGTTGCAGCACTCTGCTTCTAGCTCTTGGCTCAGAAACGGCCCTGCCAGCCTGGGACCCCACACAGAGATGTCCTGTCTCTCCCACTGACATCCTGACCAACTCCTGCACAGGCACTGTGTCCGGGCATCCCTGAGGACATTCCACACTAGGCCACCACCACCCTGAACCAACCACAGGAACCCTCGTCTCCTTGGCCAGTGACTGGTCTGAGATGGCCACATGTCCCAGAGCCGGACTGAAAGAGGTTTGTAAGCCATCAGGCAGCTCACCGTCCAAGAAGAGACGAGTCTGTGCCCCTGATCAACCCTGTCTGAGAGGCTGGCAGGCATGTGTCATCCCCCCGTGGCTGATCAGTTATATGAGAAATCAATGGGCCAGCAAGGTAGCACACAACCCAGGTTTGAGCCCAGCCCCCACAGCACTGCAGGAAGCTCTCGTGTTATGTGGTCTTTCTTTCTTTCTAAGTAACACATTAGAGTTTAATACATATATTCCTTCAGTAAGAGACTGACTTGCTTGAACTTGGGTGTGGTTGGATCGGGGTGTAGATCTGTGAGAAGGTGTAGAAAAAGAAGCCCTCAGGGCTTGTTCTGAAGATCTCGGAGACAGAAATGCAAATAGACCAGGAGTTCTGAAGAGCCACGTTTCTCTTCCATTCCAAACTTAGAGGCCAGCCATCTGCCTCTCACTCAGTCTGCTCCTGTGCCTTAGTCCTCCGTCAGAGCCCAAACTCCTCAAAAGATTCACTTGCAGGGGCCAGGTGTTCTGCGCCAGGTTAAGCCACAGAGTACAGTACGAAGTGCAAGGGCCCATGCCAGGATCCCGGTTTGAACCCTGAGCTCCCCACCTGCAGTGGGGGGTTGCTTCATAAGTGGTGAAGCAGGTCTGCAGGAGTCTATGTTTCTATCTGAAAAAAGTTAGCCTGGAGCCAGGAAGCCCCAGTGATAACAACAAAAGACAACATATATATATATATCTTAGCCCTAGGCAGGAAGCCAGGCTGGTGGAGGCTAGAGGTGAAAGTTTTTGTCTTTTTTTTTTTTTTAGGGGGGGTTGTATGTCTTTTGGACTTTATTTGATAGAACAGAGAGAAACTGAGAAGGGGAGGGAGGCAGAGAGAGGCCCTTAGAGCACCGCTGCACTGCTAATGAAGCTTCCTCCTGCAGCTGGGAACCTGGAGCTTGAACCTGGGTCCTCGTGCACTGCAGTGTGTGGGATCAACTAGGTGTGCCACTGTGAAGCCTGTGCCTTTTGGACTTGTTGACTTTCACTCGTGTCAATGTAGTATCCAGTCAAAAATAAGAGAGTAGAGAAAAAAGGAGGACCCTCTCTGGGTAATCTTTGCAATATTTATTTATTTTTTTGATGTTGATCTTCCTTTTTAGTTTTTTTAATGACTTTTTTTTTACATTTTATTTATTTATTATTGGATAGAGACAGAGAGAAATTGAGAGGGGTGGGGAGAGAGAGAGGAGGGGAGACAGAGAGACAATTGCAGCCCTGCTTCACCACTCATGAAGCTTTTCCCCTGCAGGTGGGGACCAGGGCTTTGAACCTGGGTCTTTGCATTCTGTACTGTGAGGGCTCAACCAAGTGTGCGACCACCCGGTCGCCTTCATTTTTTTTTTTCTACTTTAATTGGCTCAAATGTTTTTATGTAATTGGCAAACAAGTGAAAAACCATTATCACCTGTCAGGAATAAAGCAGCATGTAAAAGCAGTACAATGGGGAGTCAGGCGGCAGCGCAACGGGTTAAGTGCACGTGGCACGAAGCACAAGGGTCAGCTTAAGGATCCCAGTTCAAGCCCCCAACTCCCCACCTGCAGGGGAGTCGCTTCACATCCGGTGAAGCAGGTCTGCAGGTGTCTCTCTTTCTCTCCCCCTCTCTGTCTTCCCCTCCACTCTCCATTTCTCTCTCAATAACTACAACAATGTTAAACAACAAGGACAACAAAAGGAAAAATAAATAAATATAAAATTTTTTTTTTTAAAAAAAGCAGTACAATGATGGCAAGCCATTCTTAAATTCTAGACAGTTCGACCCCAAACTTGTGATTCTGACATGCGCTCTCCATTAATGTGGAGGATGGATGTTACAGACACATGCCGTATGGAGATTTTGATTTTTAAGTAATCAGAAGGTAAAATAACAATAAAGTGTGAATTTCCTCATCACACCATGATCCCTTTGTTACCAGGTTAGTGCTGTGAGCTCACTGGCAGGGGCTGGACACCCCAGAGGACTGTCTCCTCACAGTCTTCTTGACCAGATCCCTTCTGCTCACTCTGATTCACTCACAAGCCTGGTATTTATTAGACACTGATCTGGAGGCTCCAGGGAATTCAAGATAAATAAGATGTGACTTTTGCTTGCCCTGGGTCATTTATAACCTAGTGGGGCAAAAGAGATAAATACACAGAAGTGCTTCATACACGTATTTATCTATTATGAAATCAGCCCTACATGTCCAACAGAGAGAGAGAGAGAGAGAGAGAGAGAGAGAGAGAGAGAGGGAGGCAGGCGCACTTATTTTCAACAATATGCTAAGACAATTCAGTGGGGAAAGAATAGCCATTTTCAAACCAATGGTACAGGGACAACGGGCTTTCCTGGGTTTTGTATGGACAGAGTGGAGTTAAGATACCTTCCTCACACTAGGAACAGAAATGATCTCCAAGGGGATCGTGCACCTACTTTTGAGAGCTTACCCCCTAGGAGACATCAAGGTGTACACATTCAGGACCTTGGGCTGGAGGACAACTTACCGGGCAAAGCAACTGCCATGCCGTGTGCCTGGTCCAGGTTCAAGCCCCAGCACCACATGGGAGTGCCATGGTGTCAGGGGGAGGCTCGGTACTGTGATCGCTCTCTTTCTCTTTCTCTCATAAAAAGAATGAAAAAAATCAGCCTGGGGGTGGTAAAATCACACATGTCCCAACATAGCAGAGGAGAAAAAAAAGGGAAAAGAAAGCCAGGACATAGCGTAACGGTTATGCAAAAATGCTTGAGTGTCTGAGGCTCCAAGGTGCCAGGTTCAATCCTGAACATCACCATAAGCAGCACTCTGGCTAGAAATAGTAACAACATGGTCTGAGTGGTGGAACACCCACTAGAGTGCACGTTACAATGTGCAAGGACCTGGGTTCAAGCCCCTCCTTCCCACCTGCTGGTGGAAAGCTTCATGAGCAGTGAAGCAGCGCTGCAGGTGTGTGTCTCCTCTCTCTCCCCCATCTCCTCCTCCCCTCTTGATTTCTCTGTATCTCTATCCAATAAATAAACAAATAAGTAAGAATATTTAAAGCTAATAATAAAAAAATAAATAGAAAACCAGTTTCTTTTTTCATTTGAAAATGGAGAAATAGGGGGCTGGGTGGTGATGCACCCAGTTAAGCACACATATCATTCTGTGCAAGGACCCAGGTTCGAGCGCCAGCCCTACCATCCCTGCATGGATGAAAAGAAAAAAGAAAGTGGAGAAACAGTCTCTTTTGTTCAAGCAACTGCCCTGGGCAGTATTCCCAGGAGCCCACTGCAGGACTGCCCCAACTACCCACGTAGGCTGAGCCCCACAGCGGAAGCAAGATACGGGGCGACCCCTTCTGAGCAGATAGCCTCCCGGAGTCCCACCCCATTCCTGCAGTGTCTCCTTACACTCACAGGAGCAAGTCTGCCCATGGGCGATCTATGTTCTTCTGACAATGTGGTCCCTTAACATGGGCCAACGAAGTCACCTGGTGCCACTGAGCTAAGCAAACAGTGTTCACAGCCAGGGGAGTGTGGCTTCCTGTGTGAAGCACAGGACACATGCAAAGTCCCCGAGTTCCAACCTGGGCAGTGCACACGTCAGAGTAACACTCTGGTTCTCGCACTCTCTCACGAAACAAAGGAGTTTAACGATTACGGAAATGAGCCGATCTTCAAAAAGGGTCACAAAGCAGCAATTCACCTTGTATGGTAGAAAAACAGAGTGTGTTGAACCTCGGCTCAAACCAGCCTTCCTTCCCAGAGGGTGGAGCAGGGCTGGTTCCCACCTTACAGGCCAATGTGGAGCCTGAATACCTTGGAAAACAGAACTTTGTTAAAGAAAAGAGGCGGATAAGCAGGTGACATAGCATCTTTAAGGAAATCCCACAGGGGAAGTAGAGGTGACAGCCGACGGCAGGACCCGGACAGTGGACAAGGCTGAGACAGGTGAGATGACTCAGCGGTCTGCTTTGTGGAAGTGGAGAGGATGAGGGGTACAGTGGGGGGGGGGCAGAGCCCCAAGACTGGAAGGCAGCTAGCTGGGCCCAGTTCTCCCACCAGCAGAGCAGCTTCCTGGTCTGTAAAGTAGGGATAACAGCCAAAGTAGCCAATTCCCCGTCAGAACCACTGAATTGTGGGGGAAAGGTCACAGCACATTTTTGCACAGATGAACATAAAAAAATGCATCATGACTTTTCTGACAACCCAATATACAATGAACCATTACCCTATTACTGCCAAGAAAGAAAGGGAAAAAAAAAAAACTAAGCTATCACTAATGGTAAAAATGTATCCTTGAAGTCAGAGATGTTAAAAATGTGGGAAAGAGGAAAAAAAAAACTATTCACCTTTGAATTGATGAAATATGGTAATGGCAACGCCTCACAGAGCTGACGTGAGAATTAAAGGAGTAATTAGATGGAAAATAAATGTTGTTGCTGCTGCTGTTATCAATATTAATTTAACAAAAATTGTATCGAGCCACTAATAAGTACCCTGAGGCCCTGTGAATAAGACAAATACAGTTGAACTCTTGCAAATTTGAAAATCTATCCAAAAAAAAAAAAAAAGCCAGGGAGGTGTTCAGCGGTGAGGCACACACCTTGCCTACGTGAGGCCCTGGGTGCTGAGCCAGCACCGCCCCGGAGAACAGCAAAGAGCAAGTGAAGCGTCCTGAATGACAGAGTGGTACCTCAGTCCCTCTTGTTCCTTCAGAGAGGTAGCTTCCCTGGGAGGGTATCTGCCTGGCCATATGGGTGGTTCAAGATCAGAGTGCTATGCCCTTGGGGGAAGCCCCGGGGCTGTGGTATCTGTCTCTCCCCCTGCCTGTCTCAATCTTCCCTCTTCTCTCTCTAGGTGAAAGGTCAGATCAGAGCAGTGAAACCATGCCTGTGTGAAATCCCAGAGACGCCAAACAAAATGGTGACTCAATGACTGTGTAAGATTAAAAGTCATCCATGGTCAAAATTACCCTTTAGGAAGGAAGGCTAGGTTAGCGCTGATGTCCAAAGCACTCTGTTTTCCTACCTCATTTTTTTAAATGCTTTTTATTTATTATTGGATAAAGACAGAGAAGTTGGGAGAGGAGGGGGAGATAGAGAGAGAAAGACACTTGGAGCCCTGCTTCACCACCTGCAAAGCTTTCCACCTGCAGGTGAGAACCAGGGGCTTGAACCCAGGTCCTTGCACATTGTAATGTGAGCACTTAACCAGGTGTGCCACCGCCTGGCCCCCGACCTCACTAAGTTGATCGCTGTACCTTCCAAGTCAGATGAGTAAATGGAGAAGCCAGAGAGTTGAGTGTCAGCTCTAGTCACAGGGAGCCTCTGGCTTGAAGGGAACTTAAGTCAGAGTCTCATATTACAGGACTCAGGGGAAGTGAGGAGGGTGGGATACAGGTTCTAAAGCAAAGGGAAAAGCAGAAGAAATTAGAAATATCATGGGAAGGGCTAGCTTAGGGTGTCAGAGACCACGTCTTACATGCCCGAGATCCCAGGCGTCCCAGGTTCAATCCCTGGCATCACCCTCAGCCAGAGCTCAGCAGTATTCTGGTTCCTTTCTCTCTCTTTCATACAAATCTCTCTCTCTCTCTCTCTCTCTCTCTCTATATATATATATATATATATATGAAAAATTCTAAGTCCCCTATGCATAGGCCTCCTAACATTCAGTTCTGTGTAGTCACCTGCCATGGCCCCACAGTACACAGGACTTGAGCACAAGCAGACTGTAATTAGGGACCATGATGCATGTGTGAGCATGTGCGCGCACACACGCGCACACAGTCAGTACTGAACTTCTACTCACGTTGGCAAGGTGTTCAGACTATGGAAGGGAGAGAAGATCAAGACATGAGGGTGGGCATGTACTCAGCGAAGGGCAGCTGTGCTGGTCACTCCCCTATCTCCAGTCCCAGCGTCCTCTCCACTCTGGTCCCTACCAGTCCCATCTGGGCCTGGCCAGCAGGCTCCCTTTGTCTCTCCAGTACGGAGTGCTAGTAGGAAGCCCCAGAATCGTGGCAGCATGGTAGCCCCCCAACAAGGAGTGGCAGTCGCCTCCCGCTGGCAGTGTACCCCAAATCTGCAGAATGGACTTTCCCCCTCACCCCACTGCTGGAGACAAAGTCCAGCAAGCAGATGCCCCCCTGGGGCTCCTGGGGCCCCTCTCTTCTCTACCTGAGCTTCAATAACTCTGACCTCTTCCCTAGGCTCCCAGCCCAGGAGGGGAAGCCAGTCCTGTGGAGGCTCCCTCCCTGCCCTTTCCATAATCCAGTTAACAACCTTTTACCCAGCTCTTGGCTCCTGATATTAAATTCTCTCTGTCCAAACCATCACTGTGGTTTTGGTCCCCTGGCTGGACGTGGGCAGATGGCCCCTCTCTCCCCATTTTCAACCCCTCCCTCACACTCTCAGAGGCCAGGGAGAGAAAAGGCAAAGGCAGGGTCATAAAGAGCTGGAGAAGAGTCAGCCTCCACTTGCAACCAGAGAAACAAATGAAGTCTGAGACATCAGCCTCTGCCTCTCCGCTCAATGAGACAAAAGGAGGTCAATCCAGCCCAGTGCTGACCACAGGCACCCCACACCACTGGGGGACAGGAGCTGCACATGCCAGTTCATGAACAGTGTGACAGTGTGTGTGTCAAAAATAAAAAAAAAAAAATATATATATATATATACATATATATATATATATATAGTGTATGTGTGTTTCCACTTGAGTCTTGAGAAATTAAGACACTGCAAGAACAGGTACATTTCTCCCTATCCTTTCTGGAAACACAGCTAAGAGGTCTTAGCAGTCAAAACAAAACACACAAAGATCCTGAAAGCCAGGGAGCAAGTGGTGTGACTGGAAGACTGGACCCCTGAGAAGGAAAGGCAGTGAGTTCCCTCGAGTTTCTTTTCATCTCATGGAGACCGGAGGGTTCAAGTGGACACCAATGGAAGTAGACTGGCACAGTCTGGCTTATTCAATTTCAGCCACGAGTGTGAGGCTGCGGCATCTGTCACCCCACTGATCGCCAGGGTTGATTTGGCTGATCTGGCCGGCTAGGCGGGTGTCCCCTTCCTCCCTCACCGCTCCATGTGCATCCCTCCAGAAACTGCACACTCGATCAGAGGTCGGCCTTCCCTGAATAGAGATGGACCAGTCTTATCGAGGGTATATGAGTAGCTGCGCTCCCCTGCTAGAACCTCCAAACTAGCTTCAGTTTTAGCCACAGAAGAAAGGAAGGAATAACTTGTCAAGACTCTGCCTTGGAAGACAGTCTGCTACTCTGGTCTAGCGCCCCCAGCCCACTGCAAAGGCCCACTGGACCTCCACCCAGCCACCTTCCATTTTGGGTGAGGCGGAGTCAGAGGCCGGCTGAGAAGGGTTGTTTGGACCATCAGGCAGAAGTGAGATCTCCCCCACTCTCGCTGAAGTGGTGTCACTGGAGAAAAATGAGAGAACACTTAGAAGGCCCTATGCCACTCCCATATCCAGGGTGGGATCATCGGGGACCCAGTGGGGAGCCAGGAATCCACATATGCCCGTGTCAGGGTTCCAGTCCTGGAGTGCAGTTATGAGGGTGTCACCTTTAAGGGAAAAACTCCACAAAAGGACATACAGGTCTCTCGCTAACATCTCAGCAACTTCTACTGAATCTGCAATTATTAAAAAATAAAAAGGTGAAAAAACAACAGACAAATGAAAAGCCATGCAAAGGTTCATGGGAGAAGTTTCTGGGGAGAAAGAAATGTTTTATAAGTTGACTGAGGTGACTATGAATGTGCTTGTGACGCACTGCGTCTGCCAAGGTCACCAACATGAACATTTGCTGTGCGTGGAGTTTGTCATCTACAAATTCCATCTCACTACAACTACCTAAAATAATAAGCTATTCAAGAATCCAAATCCATAGCTATGCTAATTAAATGAACAGGAGAGAAGAAAAAATAAAGCTTTCAAATACGCTTTCTCCCTTATTGACAAAGACCAGAGCACAGCTCTGTCATTTCAACACTTTGTTGGGGACCAAACATAGAGTCTCATACATACAAGGGATGTGCTCTGCCACTGAGCTAACCCCCAACCCCAAAGGATTTACTTTATAACAGAGTGGGAACAAATAAATGTAGAAGAAAATCACACAGGTGCAAAATAGCCATGTTATGTGTTGACTCTATTGAGAATCCCCAAGAAGAGGAAATTGGTGATATACACAGCCCAGCCGTAAGGTCTCATCTTCCCAGAGAAACACTGGGAGTTAAGCAGGAATGATCAGAACCAACTCTGCCAGAACTCTGGAAAACAGCCAAAGGTCTGCAGCATCCAAGCAATGAGAAATACTTCCCTTCCCTGTCCTTCCTTGGCTGGGCTGCAGCCCATGCTTCGAATGTGGACCTTAACCCCCAGTCCAAGAAAGAGCAGAGCACATCTCTGCAAAGACGTCTGTATGTTTACTCTGGTCTGTCTGGGGACTGCCTGCAGGACTAACTAAGGCATGGCTCTCTGCTATTTCTAATCTCAGACTGGGAAGAGGGAGAACTGAATTCCTGGGATTACAGCAATATCGTAGTCAGATGTCCAGCACTACTGGACGAAAAGATTGCAGGTCAAACAGAGAAGAGACCAACCTGGGGAGGAAAAACTGAGAGATTCCTGGAAACAAAAGAATCCGTGTATAAAGAGAATTTAGGAAGCCGCATACAGGCCTAGGGCAAGAAAGATGCTGAGCAAAGAAAAGACTTTTGCACACTGGGATGCTTTCTAGGGTACATGTAAGTTATACTTACCAGTGTTGAGAAGGTCTGAAAGACTGGGCAAGTATCTGAATTTGTTTTAGTTTCTAGTGTCTTTGTTCCTGAATCACTGAGACTTTAGTAACTACATGCAACATGGAATACAAGATTTTAAAAAATAATTCAGACAAGCCACTAAATGAATGAATTTCTCTGGCAAGAAAGAAGAAATAATCTGGGAAAGAGGGGGAATTTAATTTCTGAGTTTTGCTATTATAATATTCAAATATCCAATGTTATAAAAAAACACAAAGATTGCAAAGAAATAAGAAAATTACAGACCACACAAATAAAATTAACTGCCATAAACTAACCACAATATCAAACTTACTAAACAAAATCATTTAAATATATTAAAATTTAAAGGAACACATAATAAAGGAAGTGAAATCTTATGTGAATTAAATGAATCTGTCAATAAAGAGGTATAAACTACAAAAAAGAAAATAGTCAAAAATACATTTCTCCAGGACACATTGGTGCGGTTATCTGTCCAGGGAAGTCTGTCTGGCATCATGCTAGCATCTGGAACCTGGTGGCTGAAAAGAGAGTTAACATACAAAGCCAAACAAATTATTGATTAATTATGAACCTAAAGGCTGGAATAGTGCAGAGAAAGAGTTGGGGGGGGGGGGTCCATTCTGTAGATAGCTAGTAGGCATATTTTAGTTATATTCTAAAGGGCCTGTGGCTAGACTAGTTTTCTTTCTTTCTTTCTTTCTTTCTTTCTTTCTTTCTTTCTTTTTTTTCCCTGAGCCTGAAATCTGATATGCAGGTGGATCCAAGTTATTGTCTGGGGAGATGATGTCATGGCTGGAAAAAAGGACCAGAAAGCTGGATCCTGGAGCTCCGATTCCCCAGAACCCCGCCCCGCTAGGGAAAGAGAGAGGCAGGTTGGGAGTATGAATCGACCTGTCAATGCCCATGTTCAGAGGGGAAGCAATTACAGAAGCCAGACCTTCCACCTTCTGCACCCCACAATGACCTTGGCGATACTCCCAGAGGGTTAAAGTACATGAAACCTATCAAAGGAGGGGATGGGACATGGAGTTGTTCCCCTCTTATCCTATGGTTTTGTCAGTGTTTCCTTTGTATAAATAAATAAATATACATTTCTGTATAAGTACCACGCGCTAACTGATTGTGCCACTGGAGTTCCTAAATATACATTTCTGAATAACAATTCACTAGAGCAAGTTAACAGCAGGTCTGAGATAGCAGAAGAAAGAATTAGCACATGTAAAGATAAGGCAGTTGAAAATTTTGACTGTTAGAAGAACTAAAAAAAGAAGAAAGATAGGTAAACAAAGCTAAGAAGTTTATAAGACTCTACAGTATACAGCTGGTCTCAACACAAGACAGGAGGAATGTCTGAAAAAATACCATCTAAACCCTCAAATATTTGTAAAAGGCATGAATCCAAAATACAAAGAGCTCAGAAAATTTCAGGTACTATTAAGTAAAAGATATTTACACCAAACTAGAGTCAAACTACTGAAGCAACAGATAAAAATAAGATCTTAAAAGTTGTGTGAGAAATTTGTTACATAGAAATGAACATCAAAAAGACTAACAACTAATTTCTTACCAGAAACCATGAGTCCCAAAAGACCATGGAAAACCTATTTGAAAGTATTGAAGGGGGCAGGCACTTACAATCAAGAATTCTATACCCAGCAAAACCATCCCTAAAACTATGAAACAGAAATTACAAATGCTCCAGGAAGCCCTTCAGACTCAAATGAATATCAGTATTAAGTTGAACTAGGGCTGGGAAGATAGCATGATTTTATGCAAAAGACTTTCATGACTGAGGCTCTGAAGTCCCAAGTTCAACCCCTTGTACCACTATAAGCTAGTGCTGAGCAGTACTCTAGCATTTCTCTGTGTGTGTGTGTGTGTGTGTGTGTGTGTGTGTGTGTGTATGTGTGTGTAACTGTCTCTCTCTCATTAAAATAAATTACATTTAAAAAAATAATAAGTTGAACTTGTATGAAGAAATAAAGATCTGCAGTAATAGTAATATAAGAAAACACAAAAGTATTATTTATTGTATTCTTGATTTAAAAATCCATTTTTTATTTCTACCTGATTAAAAACACTACTGCATGACAACAATATGTCTGACATGGGCACACAAAATATAAAATACAAATTGTAAAAATAATGGCAAAAGAGAAATAGCTGTAGAGGAGTGAAATTTTTTAAAATGTCATCTTTCAATAAAATATCAATAAAATTCACCCTATGAAAATGTGAAGTTTCACTGGCATGAGATACATTCAAAATAATGTACAAGCATCACCACTATCCACTTCTAGAACATTTCTGCTATCCTAAAGAAAAGCCCTATTACTGATTAAATAATATATCCTCATCTACCTCTCCCCTAGGCCCTAATAACCTCTATTTTACTTTCTGTCTCTAGAAGTTAACAACAGAGTTTTTCAATGTTATTGATGCTAAATAGGTATCAATTCAATTAGATCACTATAAATGTAAGGTTAAATGCAATCTCCACGGTAACCACAAGAAAATATGTAAAGAATATACACAAAAATATATGAGGAAATAAAAATTACTTCACTACATTAAAAAAATCAGCTGAACACAAAAGAAGGCAGTAATGGAAGAAATAGGGGTCAAAATAGCCAAAAATCATACAATATAACCAAAAAAAAATGGTAAAAGTCATTCTTTCTCAGTAATTATGTTAAATGTACTTCATTACGTTAAATATATTTCATCAGAAGACAAAGATTGGCAGAATAGATACAAAAATATAAACCAAAACATGCTCTAACTTATACTAGATCCAAAGGTACATAGTTTGGAAATGAAAAACTAAAGACAATTACACCTAAAAAGTAAGAGCTAAATGGCTACAATAATATCAGGAATAGACAGACTTTGAGTAAATAATAATAATAATAAAAGTAGGGGTCAGGCAGAAGTGCAGTGGGTTAAGTGCACATGGTGCCAAGCACAGGGACCTGTGTAAGGATCCTAGTTCGAGCTCCTGGCTCCCCACCTACAGGGCGGTCGCTTCACAAGTGGTGAAGCAGGTCTGCAGATGTCCTTCTCTCCCCCCTCTGTCTTCCTCTCCTCTCTATATTTCTCTCTGCCCTATCCAACAATGACAGCAATAACCACAACAATAACAACAAGGGCAACAAAAATGGAAAAAAAAATGGCCTCCAGGAGCAGTGGATTTGTACTGCAGGCACCGAGCCCCAGCAATAACCCTGGAGGCAATAAAATAAAATAAAATAAAATAAAATAAAATAACCATGAGAAACAAGAGAATGTATTGATTAGAGTTCATTTATCAAGAAGATATGGCAAATGTAAAAATGTACACATCAAATGCCAAGGTCCCCAAGTACATGAAGCAAATACTGGCAGGGTGAAAGAGTGAAATACACAGTTCTATAGCATTAGTTGAAGACCAATACCTTATTTTCAACAATGGATAGCACATTCAGACAGCAGATCAATAAGAAAATAGAGAGCTTGAACAACACTATAAACCAATTAAACCTAACAGACATATATAGAACAGTCCAGCATAAACAAGGTTAAGCCACAGATCAAGTCTCAACAAATTTTAAATAATTGAAATCATCCAAAGTATTTTCTCAGACTATAGTGGAATGAAGAAAGAAATCAGTAAATTAACAAAAAAATTGAACATTCACAAGTATTACCAATGGAAACTAAGTTATCTTTTTCATAAAAAAAAAAAATGAACTCAAAGCGAAAAATAAAAAAGGAATCTAGAAAGTATGTTCATAATGAATGAACATGAAGATATCAAACACCAACACTGTGAAAGCTGGCCTTGCCGTGCGCATGGCCCAGGTTCAAGTCCTGGCACTACAGGGTAGGTCCTCTAGCAACAGAGAAAGTTCTGGCACTATGGTGTCTCCCCCTCTCCCTGGCTCTCTACCTGAATGGAAATGTCATCCTGAGTAGTGAAACCATGCATGTGCAAGGCCCCAACACACACACACACACACACACACACACACACACACACACACGGATATTGTAAACCAGTAAACTAGCTTCACACCTTAAGAAATTATAATACAAGAACTATACCCAAACTAACAGAAGGGAGGAAATAATGAAAGATCAGAAGCTGAAGTAAACAGAATAGAGAACAGAAAGAACAGTAAACAATTAAACCCAAGTTGTTTCTTCAAAAGAAAAATCAACAAATCTGTCAATACTGACAAAAGTGTGTGTGTGTGTGCGTGCGTGCATGTGTGTGCATGTGTGTGTGTGCGTGTGTGTATGTGTCCGTGTGTGTGCGTGCGTGCACGTGTGTGTGCGTGTGTGCATGTGTGTGTGCGCGTGCATGTGTGTGCGTGTATGTGTGCGTGTGTGTGCATGTGTGCGTGTGTGTGCATGTGTGCGTGTGTGTGCGTGTGTGCATGTGTGTGTGCGTGTGTGTGCATGTGTGTGTGTGTGCGTGTGTGTGCATGTGTGCGTGTGTGTGTGCGTGCATGTGTGTGCGTGTGTGCATGTGTGTGTGCGCGCGTGTGTGTGCATGTGTGCGTGTGTGCGTGTGTGTGTGTGTGTGTGTGTGTGTGTGTGTGTGTGTGTAGTAGGAAATGAAAGTGAATCATTCCTACTGACTGCAGAACTTCAAGATTAGACTCATGTTCAACTTCTCGGCCGTGATGATTCTAGAAGGGCTCTTCCATTCTCAGCACATCACATCACATCAGGAAGTGCATGATGCCACCTTGTCTCATGAGGGTTATCATTAGGTTTTATTACTTGCTTAAACTGCCATATACCAACCATCTCTCTCTATTTTAAAGTACCTTTTCCCCTATGAAATGAACAAGCAATCTCTGGAGGTGACACTTTTGAGAGTGTGGAAGAGCTCCTTGCCACACAGCCTTTCAGTCAGTGGTTTTTCCAGCCACACTGTTCATCATCTCCTTCAAGCTTTAGCAATCCTTTCTTATGATGAGACATCTATGACATAAAATTTACCTGTTTAGGGGGTCACTTTATGAACAGTGGAGCAGGTCTGCAGGTGTCTTCCTCTCTCCCCCTCTCTAACTTCCCCTACTTCTCTCAATTTCTCTCTGTCCTATCCAATAAAATAGGAAGAAAAAACAAAAAGGGAAAAAATTGCCACCAGTAGGAGTAGATTCATAGTGCTGGCACTGAGCCTCAGCAATAATGGTGGCAGAAATAAAAATAAATAAATACCAATAAGTCCCTGTGTAAGCATTTATTAAGCTCACTGCTGTTAAGCAAAGCCAGGAGTTTGCACATAGGCAACACCACCGAGATGTCTGCCCTCCAGCTCTCTCACTTCCTATCTTCAGAGACACAAAAAAGAGAGGCAACAAAGCACCGTTCCATCACCCACGAAGTCCCACCCATTTTCATCCTTAGTCTTGTCCTCCTGACCCTGCGCAGTGCTGGGGATCAAACCCAGAGCCTTGCACCTGAGAGGAATATGTTCAACTGCTGAGCAACCTTTTGGCAACATTTTTACCATTCTGAGTGTGTAATTCGGTGGCACTGAGAATATCTACTGTGTTGCTTAAACTCTTCAAATAAGTCAAAGTCAGAGAGGGCCTTACAATGCCAGGCCAACTGCTCTGCCAGGTTAAACACACAGGGCAACACAAATACATCAGACGCATGGTGTGTGTGTGTGTGTGTGTGTGTGTGTGTGTGTGTGTGTGTAACAGCAGGTTACAAGATTGAAAGATTACAGTGTATAGTTAAACACTACACCCACCACCAGTTCTGTACCCCACTCTCCCACCTCTCAGAGAGAAGCACCATAGTTCTTACAAGTCTTAGAAACAGTTTTTATTTTTTTCAAGTTCATGTGAATTAGATCTCTAGATTCCACATGAGTGAAACCATCTGGTAGTTGTCTCATCTCTTATTTCGCTAAGCACCATCACCTCCAGTTCCATCCATTTTGTTCCATATGACACGCCGTCCTCTTTTTGATGGCAGAGTAGTGTTCCACGGGGCTACACATCCCACAGCCCCTTTAGCCAGGCATCTGATGACAGGCATTTAGGCTGCTTCCTCTTTGGCTATTGTGAACAATGCAGCTCTGAACATAGGCATGCAGATGTCCCTTCAGATTAATGCTTGAGTGTTCTTTGGATAAATGCCTAAGAGTTCCCATGCATGATCCTTGACTGAGTCCTGGCTACAGCTGAGCCCAAGGACAGCAGTGAACACAGCTTACATAGCAGATGTCAAGAATAACCGGCCCACATAGCAGATGTCAAGAATAACCGTTTTACGGTGTTTAGGAGTTGGAGTGGGGTATGGAACTCCGGTAGTGGGTGTGGTGTGGAGAAATACATTGTAATCTTCTAACTTTGTAACAAACTATGGATAAAAAGTTTGAAAAAATTATTACAGACAGAAGAAAATGACCATTTTGTTGTGGGCGGGTAGAAGGCAGGAGGGTGTTCTAGGAAGGAGCACTATGTGCCAAGTAAACAGAGGTGAGGGCGGCAGTGCCCGCAAGGAACTCGCATGACTCGGCAATCATGACGCGGGTAGACTGAGGCCCGGAGGAAGCTCTGTATGTGCCAGGCAGGAAGAGCTCACGCAGGGGTCCGAGAGAAGCCTCAGAGAAGAGAAGGGAGGTTGACCAGCAGACTCCAAAAGCTCCAGAGGGGAGCTGAGAACTGGGAGAGGAGGTGGAGAGGAAGCAGGGAGGCTGGAGGTGGGGCAAGGAATTGCCGACCTCGGAGATGAACTGAGAGGAAGAAGCCATGGCTTAGGGCACTGGAAACAAGCCCCTCAAGAGAGGTGCTTGCCGGCTAGTCTTTACTGATCATCACCTGAGAGGGAAGGTTAGACCTTCCGGAGAAGCACAGCCAGTCACAGGTCTCAGGTGGGGGAGGGGACCTGCTAGAGGACAGCCTGGCTGGCCTCATCCATCCTCCTCTGACATTTCAACAATGTCACCTCCGTGCTCAAATATATACTTCCGAGAAGGAAGTCAATTGCTTAGAAAAACGAGTCAACAGTGAACTGGCTTAACAGAGATGCAAACTTCACATCATGACTTAAGGGGAAAAAAAATAACTAAAAAGCACAAGCCAGTGGCTTTAGAGCAATTCCACACCCATCCTATGAGACCCTTTTCCCAGGTGCCTCCACTCGTCCCGTCTCCTCCATCCAGGGAGAAAGCAGTCGTCCCTCTTCCCCCTCCTTAGCCCCCACCCCCCGCCTCCCTGCAGACGGAGCGGATGGTCAGGAAGACAGAGTGTAACATGCTTTGATTTGCTCGGAGAGATGAGATGTAGTTCAACACCACTGTGATTTGTAATGCCATTTACATAATTAAACATACAGACAAGTGGCACGGGGAGGTGGCTATGGCTAATGCAGTTGCAGGGGAGCTAAAAATAGCCAACAGCGACTGGCCGAGGGGAGCGTGGGGGGGGGCAGCACCTGCTGATGGGCACTGATGGCCAGGGAAGGGCTGCCAGTCCGCCAGGGGTGGCCTTTCTGCTTAGCCGGGGCCTTTTAATCAAGGCCTTAAAGCTCCCCGCAGACAAGGAGCAGCTGGTGATGATGGCCTGTTTTACCAGCTAGACTTGAGGTTCTCAACGTAAGAGGACCCGAGGAAGCTCTTAACACAGCCCTGAACTCACAGAAGCTGCCCAGGAAGTCACAGCCCAGCCCAGGAGCTCACAGAGCCTGCACCTCAAAAATAAGAAACAAAGCCTGAAAGTGCGTTTATCCGCAAGTTCTGAACCCTATGGGTCTCTGGACCCTATCTGACCTCTGGCCTTGTTTATTGGTATAATAGTTTCTCTTCTCTCCACTGACCGAACTGCTCCCCCTTGTCCTTGTTTTCTTTCTTTCTTCTTTTTTACAAGCCTGGAGAGTTGCTGATATTTTTAAAAAGCCCCATGAAATTCCACACAGGGCATATGAGCCCCACTGTGCCCTGGTCCTCACCACCCGTGTGGTGCTGCGGGTATGTCTTACTCAGTTCTGTGGCTGGCACAATTCTGAAAGGTATTTACATTTTAGGATTTTTTTTTTTTAATGTAGCGCCAGGAACAGGGTTACTATACGTGTGTAACACCATGGAGTAGCCTCTCTGGCCCAAATTTCTATTTTTTTCTTTGGGGGGAATAGAAGAGGCTGAGGGGGGCCAGGTGGTGATGCACCTGGTTACACACACACATTACCATGCACAAGGATCTGGTTCAAGCCCCTGGTCCCCACCTGCAGGGGGGAAGCTTTACAAGTGGTAAAAGAGAGCTGCAGGGGTCTGTCTGTCTGTTTGCCTCTCCCCTCTCAATTTCTCTGTCTCTATCCAGTAATAAGTAATAAATACTTTTTAAAAACATTAAAAGAGGCTGAGGGCTGGGAGACGCGATCCATGGAGCTCCCACGTGGTATGGGGGCTCTCACTCACAGCCTTGCAAACCTTGTGACCAACTCCCAGCCCTTGCACGCGGAGCTTCTGAGCTGAGCTCTTCTTAACACCGCAGCCTGTATGCCCTCACGATGCCCGTCCCCACATCTCCCTGTGGCCTCAGACAGAGGAGGGTTTCCAGAGATAACTCCAGACTCGGGTTTAATCTGCTGCTGCAGTCAAGGCTCCCTTTCTCGTTCCCCAGTGACCGAGGCCTGGGAGACAGCGTGGAGGTGGAGGCCCTAGTGTCTCGGTCCCGGTAGGGCTTGCACTCTGACGGCCCTCTGTCCACCCCTCTTCCCTTGTTCCTGCTTCAGGGATGGCCTCTTACTCTGGACTTGCTCCAAATAGGTTAAGACATCTTTTTTCCTGAGGCAACTTCCCCAAGCACAGCCTGCAATATTATCAAGGAAGACATAAATATTGACTTGATTTAAGAAGATCCCCCCCACGCTAAAACAAAAGGCAGAAACCCCTCAGTCCACTAGTTGACTCAGAGGCACCTGTGACGCGCTCCCTGCCTCCACTGGTTAGACAGAAGGCAGACGCCAGGACTGAGCCGTGGGGCTGGGGGTTTGACTAAGTCTGAGCACCTGCTTCATATGAATGAGACCGTGGGTTCTAAACCGAGAACTGAAGATGTGCAGAGAACCAGGGAGGCAGACACAGGCCTGTGCACACCCCTACAGGACAGAGGTGTCCTGCCCTCCAAAGCTCCGCATCCCAGTTCCCAGAACAGAGCTGGTGGTGACGGGAGAACTCAGTGGGTATTTGCTGAGTGATGCTGTGGGTGAGGAGAAAGCGGTTACGCAGGCCCCTGGCGTGGGGGAGACAGGAAGGAGAAAGTCTTTACAAAGGGAGGCGGCCGGAGAAGCTGAACAGCGGTGATGCATGCTTTCCATTTCACGGGACCTGGGGCTGAGAACAGCCTCCCAGGGGAGGCCCTGGTGGAGAGGTTAAAGCCACCACCCCTCCCTGCACAAGGCTCAGTGGTGCTCCGGCAGCCTCTGGCTCCCCCAGCAGTTCTTCTGGAGACAAAGGAGACAGAAGCGCTTTAATAATGCTCATCTTTCTCCTTTTACAAAAACTATTGATTCTCAATAGTGGGCGTAGTTAACACACTCACCCAAGAGGTTTCTGCAGTCTGTTTCCTCCCTCCACCTCCCTCCGCCCCAGATTCACAGGGCTGGGTGGGCAGGAGGGCTGCCTCCCCGCAGCTCTGCCATCCGAGGTCCAACTAGGCATGGGTTCATATCCCAGCTCTGCCGGGGGCCTTGCAAAGGAGACTGGGACTCCCCGAGCCTCGGGCTCAACTAGCTGAACAGGCTTGAGACTATGTCTACCAAGCAGGGTTCCTGTGTACAAGCACGCGGGCTGGGGCCAGGCGGTAGGGGTGGCTGGATCCGCACCCCTGGCATGGGTGGGCACACTCTCGTGTTTCACAGGGAGGTACCACCAAGGGCTGCCTTCCCACGGAGTAAACCTCAATGACAACAGAGTCCATACGCCAGGTTCACTGAGGAGACGGGCGGCCGGTATTCCTTTTTTTTAGACTAATGGAACATTCCATTTTTTTTCCAAGCCACACAAATATATCTGCGTTTAATGAGACCGTTGTGCCTACCTGTCAAGACTAAATAATCAGGTTAAAAAAAAAAAAAAAGCTACAGTGACTCAAATACAGACACACTGCAGGATCCCCAGGGAGCTCAGTGAAAGGATGAGGGTTCAAGGAACAGTGGTGTGAGAGGCACAGCCCAGTGCCCCATAGTGTCGCCTGGCCATGGAGATGATCGTCCAGCTGACACTCTGGCCCCCACGTCCAGGGCTGATGTCGAGGCCCCCAAGAATGCAGACACAGGCTCAGGACCTTGGCCAGGCTGCCTGACCTGCTCAGGCTTCAGTCCCCTTGCAGAGTGACAGAGCTGTTCCCGGCTCTGATGATCTCTTCCCAGCTGAAGATGCAAAGGCCTGTACAGACCTGCAGAGTGCTGGAGAGCTGGAAGAAGCCTCAGCGTCCACCCTCCTTCCTTGGAACCCCTTCCCTGCCGGGCACTCTCCCTCTCCGCACTGCATCTGCGCCGGGCACCCTCCCTCTCCGCACTGCATCTGCGCCGGGCACCCTCCCTCTCCGCACTGCATCTGCGCCGGGCACCCTCCCTCTCCGCACTGCATCTGCGCCGGGCACCCTCCCTCTCCGCACTGCATCTGCGCCGGGCACCCTCCCTCTCCGCACTGCATCTGCGCCGGGCACCCTCCCTCTCCGCACTGCATCTGCGCCGGGCACCCTCCCTCTCCGCACTGCATCTGCGCCGGGCACCCTCCCTCTCCGCACTGCATCTGCGCCGGGCACCCTCCCTCTCCGCACTGCATCTGCGCCGGGCACCCTCCCTCTCCGCACTGCATCTGCGCCGGGCACTCTCCCTCTCCGCACTGCATCTGTGCCACACGGCTTGTTCTGCTCTCGTTAGCTTTTCCGGGCTGTCATTCTTCATATACTTGAGGACCTCGGGTTCTCTCTGCGTCTCTCTCCCTCCAGAATCTTCGAGGACAGCCACTCATTGCCTCCACTGGGCTGGTGCCAAGCCCAGGGAGACAGCAGCCTTGCTTGTCTGCTCAGCTTCTCAACCTGGGGACCGGCCCAAGGGGCCCAGAGGCCCGAGATGCCCACCGCACCATCCCCAGGGCTCCTCAATGAGCCCACAGAGGAAAGGAGAGGATGGACACTGGGAGCTAAAAACGAGATTCACCTGGAGCGGCCTGATCCCTAAGGAGAGAGACATCAGGGTTCCTCACGGCACTTGCACAGGCAAAAATCAATCTCCCCGGAGAAGCAATTAGGGGGAGTGCACAGGGTTTTCACTCCGGCAGCTGAGCTGCTTGGAGCAGCTGCCTGGGAGGGGAAATGTCAGGGAGGATGTTCCTGGACAGGCTGGCCGCCTTCCCCAGCTCCCTTCTCTCCAGCAGCCCACACCTTGGCACAGGGGCACCTGCACAGTGCCTGGGACCTGAGACCCGGCTTTGGGGCCGAAGGAACAGGTGTGTTTGCCACAGGCTGGCTGCTGGGACCATCTCCCTTTTGGAGGGGAGTGAGGAAGGGTCAGTGTGGACTGAGCTGGGCACCAGGGCAAATCATACTTACAATAACTCCATGAGGGATGCCTGGCTGTCCCCATTGTATGGATGGAGAAACTGAGGCCCAGAGACACTTCCGTGAGGCCACGGGCTTGCCTAATAGATATGGGGATCTTTTCTTTTTCTTCCTTTTTTCTTTTATTGCCACCAGGGCTGTCGCTGGGGCTCAGTGTTTACACGATGACTTTACTGCTCTGGCGGCCATTTCCCCCTTTTTTTTATCCTTTATTTGATAGAACAGAGGAATTAGGAGAGGAAGGGGAGATGGAGAGACACCTGCAGTACTTGCCTGACCACTCATGAAGCTTCCCTTTTGCAGGTAGTGAGCAGGGGTGAGAACCCGGGTCCTTGCACATGGTAACATATATGCTTAACCAGGTACGCCACCAGCCAGTGCGGAGGGGGGTGGGTGGGAGGACTTTCCTGGTGTTGCCGCTACCCAGTACCTCTGTCTCGGGAATTCAGATGAGAGTCAAAGGCTGGGCGTTCTCTCTGCAGTGACATTTCCAGGCAAAGGTGGAAGAGGTTGTTTCCTTTCCTACCTGGAAAGCCACATTAAAGACCAAGGCCACAGGGATTTCTATGCTGCTACGGGCACTTTAAAGAAGCACATGAATGATTCTAATAGGACCCTCCTTGCCCACCCACCCACCCACCTTTCCCAAATCCAGCTGCAATTTGTATGCTGCCTTCAAAGCAGTTATTTTCCTAGCAGAGGTTAAAGACCTGCCCTCTCGCTCCTCCCCACCCGGTGGGGGAGTGGTGTGTGTGTGTGTGTGTGTGTGTGTGTGTGTGTGTGTGTGTGTGTGTGTGTAGAGAGAGAGAGAGAGGGAAAGAGGGAAAGAGGGAAATGGAGAGCGAGCACCTGGCCCTACCACCACCCAGAGAGTCCAGCTGGAGGGCCCAGACCCACAGAACAAAGCTCGCAGCCCTTCTCCTCACCCGCTGCTGCGCTAAGGACGGCTCTGGGCAGCGTGCCTGCAAGCTTGAAAGGGAAGGGGGAGGCTGAGGCAGCAGCAGGCCGATGGCTATCTGGTGAGGAATGCCAAGGGCCCCTGATAAGGCTGAGAGGACTCAGCAAGCAGGCCTGCTCTGCCTTTACACGAGACTCCGCCCCGGTCTGAGGGCCAATGCCGTGAGGGCCTGAGCTATGGCAGGCATGCGCCGGCTGCGCTTGCTGGCATGTCATCTGCCGATCTGTGCCAGGCCACAGGTCCTCACTGGCCCTCCCCCCTGGCCCGCGGGAGAGCAAGAGGACCGCCGGGCTCCTCTGCAGAAGTGAGCAAGGCTGGGGCCGCACTACAGCACCCACTCAATGCTCCCAGAACCCAGCAGCTCTTCGCCTTGGGGAGTTGGAGCTGGAGCTGTGCGAGCTGATTCCTCAGAGTCCCTTCCCTGGTCTGGAAAACTCTCTTTGGCTTCCAAGACCATGGCAGGCCACCCGCCCACAAGAAAGTCAGAATCTGCTTGTTTTGCAGAAGAGAGCCAAGGAGAAAGCGCGCGGGGGTGGGGGTGGGGGTTTGCCACCAGCTCCCAGGGGAAGCGCTGGTGGAAGGGTCCTCCAATCTCTCCTCCCATCTGCCAGCCCTCCACCTCGGGTAGCTGGCATGCCCAGCCACGGGACGGCCAGGCCGGGCGACAAAGTGGCCTGTGGGTGGGGAGAGATGGACTGGCCGGCCTGCTCCCCTGCTAGATCTGCCTGGACCCAAGCCAGGACAACTTTCTGGATGAGGAAGGGCATGTCACAGGAGAGGAGGGTGCCTCCCAGGCTGTGCCACTGAAGCTCTCCCCCCAAAAGCAGGCCATGCCCCCACTGGACAGTGCCCATTTGGTGATGAGTGCCAGCCCCCAGGGCCACCCAACCAAGGGAGGCTTCTCAGAGGCAAAGGCAGGAACAGGGTCCCCCACTAGGAGGGAAAAGTGGCAGGCGACCTCCCCAGGTTAAGGGGCCTTGGGAGCCTTCTCTACTAGGGCAGACCCTGGAGGAAGGGAAGGGGCCTGCTCCAGCACTCGGCACTAGTGGCCCAATACCGCCACCTAGTGGCTGTGACACACAGGCCCGGGAGAGGCCCCAGGACAATGAGGCCTCAGATCCATTGACAAAGTTCCCAGGAGTTCCTGGTGGTGGCAACAACCACAGTTCCTCCCCTTCTCCAGGAGCCAGTGACAGAATGGATGTGGCAGAGGTGAACAGGGACTTCTCACAGCCGAGCCGTCTTCCCCACCTAGTCGCCCCAGAGGCTGCCCCTAGGCCACCCCCAGCAAACACAATGGGCATGAGCACTGCAGGAGGCCAGGAGCCGAGCACACGGCTCTGAGCTCTGCCAGCCTCACACTCTGACCCCCATGTGAGCTCTTTAGAGTGGAGAAGTCTTTTCACGCCCACCACAGGGGTCCCTGAGCTGAGCTGGGCAAGGGCCTGGGAGCCAGCAGCGGGCAGCACTGACACCTGGGCCCTGTATGGCCCTTGGATGGGACAGATCATTGAGGGGGTGGGCTGGTGCTTACTGAGACCGGTGCCGAGTACCCATCTCTCACCTGACACAAGATCTCTGAGCGTCCTCAGTCTAAGAAGGGGGTGCAGCCTTCACACAGACACCCCCAACCCCGTTTAATGGGAGGACAAAGGAGAGATGATAAGGCTTCAAGGAGCACAGCTGGGACTTTAAACCCAGGCCATCTGGCTCCTAGGGCCACCTAGGTTCCAATCTCCGCTGCTGGCCAGAACAAATAAGCCAACATGCTCAAACCTAGTCTGTAAGACTAGAGCCAGTAAGGAGGGTTCTCTGAGGGAGCAGAGACAAGAATTTGGCTAGGGCTGTACAGGGAGTCCTTCTTAGAGGGGGAGAAAGGCAACTGTTTAAAGCAAGGCTCTGAGAAGCCAGGAGGAACATTCCTGCCCCCCACCCCCTAGGCCCTGGAGGACAAAGGAAGAGGACACACACGCGCCCTTCCTCTGGTTCTGGCGGTGACCCCAGGGAACACGAGAGGGCAAGAAAGATGAGAAGACCCTCCACAGGATTCCTCTCCCCCGTCCTTCCTGCAGCCTCTGGGGGTCACGGGGCCACACTAGGGTCAGCACAGAGCACCAACGGCCAGCAGTCACTGGCCAGCTGCGTCCCCGGAGGAATTTCAGAGCCCCTCATTAGCCCAGCAGAGCTGCCTGCCCACCTGTTAGAAGAACTTTCCCATTATGGTGACAGATGGGGTAGCGCTAATGGGCTGGCTTGCGCTGGGATGCTCACTGCAGAGGGAGCTGGCATGCAGGCTGGGTGGGTCCGCTCACTGGGTGTGGGAGGGTACTGGAGAGGGACGGGGAGCCTGCCAGAGGGGGGTCTCCGCTGCAGACGTGGACACGCTGGAGTGGGGTCAGCCAGGCACCAGTGCGACCTGGCCAATTTGCACCTGACCTCAGAACTCCTCCTCGGCCTGGGCCCCCTTTGGGAAGGGAGTCCCCAGCCCAGGAAGCCCTTCTCTTGTCTCTGTCATCTGCTGAACAAGCTGTCCCTCTGAGGGGTCTGGCCAGGGCCCAGTGTGGACAGATGGCCAGGGAGGAGCCATGCGCCTCGCCATGCTTGGCTCACTGATGGTGCCTCTTCAGAACAGCAGAGACACATGTCTGAGGCTGACCACAAGGAGGGGGAGTCTGAGGCAGCCTGACTCTGTGCGGGTGTCCCAGCGCTCCCCCAGACGTCCAGCCAGAAAACGGACAGACCACGTGGTCCCATGCCTATGCCCGTCACCGCCCGAACTCAGTAGCAGGATGTCTTGTGAACCCGTGAAGCACAGGTCTGGGAGGAGACGGGTGGTGAAGAGCCCGCCCAGCACACAGCCAGGAGGAACGGGAGGCAAGAGACAACAACGGACAACGGTGGGCTTCTGAGCATCCCAGCACCCTTTCCCCCTTCCCTCAATGTGCCAGTGTTGCAGTGAGGAATCCCACCCTGCTGCCCAGGCAGCCGACAGGGGGTGGGGGTTGGCCATGCTGACTGCTGGCAGCAAGATGACCCCTAAAATGACCCAAGAACCCGTCCTTGAAATGACCGGTGGACCCTCCCTTTTTCTGCCGTGGACCAGGAACCTGAAGAACTGGAGCCCCCGCCTTGAGGGCAAGGGTGCCAAGGCTGGCAGAGCCCCCCTGCCCCACACTCCCAGCTCAGGACTCCCCACCCACTTCAAGCTGTCACAGTAAAAATGAGCCAGGGGATCTGGTGGTCACTTCCTTACAGGTGAGAGAGGGCTCATCTTGAGCATCCCTTCCCCAGCGGGGGCCCGGGCTCAGAGCGCAAGTCACCCCCAATGCTTCCTTCTTCCTGGGCTCACGTGCCCAGCCCCGTCAATTCTCCCTCTGGGCGGCTCTCCCCGCCCCCTCGGTCACTGTCCTGGGTCTCACCAAGTCTCAGTGGCTTCCACGGACACCCACCCCATTCTAAGTCACCCTGGACAGAACCTTTGTGCCAACCCATTAGACGGGACCCCAACATCCCCCATGCCTACAAGTCCCCTCTCAGCCCCTGACCTGGCTATACTCCCCTGGCCACAATCCTCCTGGTGACCCTCTTCAGTCACCGCCTTCCTCTACGTCGGGGTTCAAGCTCCCATCTCTTGGAGAAGATTTTGCTCACCTCTGTCTGAATTAAATCAGGCCCCACCAGCCCCACACCTCCTCCTGGGAGCCATGGGCACTTCTTTGTTGGACAGCCATCTCTCCAGTGGGCCACAGGTGCCAGCAGGGCAGGGGACACCAGGGGGGGGAGGCAGGAGGGGAGCAGAAGGGAGTGGCTGGTGGCAGGGCAGCTCCCTGGGCCAAGCAACCCAAGCACCAGACAGGGGAAATGTGAAGAAGGCTGGAAGAGCCGAAAGTGGAGAGAGCCAAGCTGGGACTGGGACAGGCAGTGAGTGGGGCACGTGGGGGCTGTCGGAAGGGACTGACGGGTGGCACAGAGGGAGGGTCAGGCCCCGGGACCAGCCAGGGCACAAAGAGCACCTGATGGGTTACCCATGGCTGGAACCTGGCAGCACGGGCGTGCAGGATGGGTACAGGTCTCTCACCAGCTGTACCCACACATGCCCAAGACTGGGAGATGGGGATGAGGGGAGGAGAGGGGCCAGGAAGAGAGCTGCAAGGAGGTGCAGGGGCAGTGAGGAGACAGGAGAATTTACAGAGCAGCTTTCTGCAAAGATCAGTTTTGTGAAAAAAAAAAAAAAAAACTTTCTTTTGTGCAGTGGCGGAGTGGGAGCCAGGGCCCCACGCATGCATCCTGCTGTCAGGCCGCCTGGCTGGCTCGGTGGCTTCGTTTATATTTTGATGTGGAGAGAGGGAGCTAGAAAGACACCAACACACCGCCTCACTGCCCGTGGAGTTCCGCTTGGTGGCGCCTCCACATCCAGCCCAAGGCCTGACGCAGGCCCGCACGCGCGCGGCCCACTGAGCGCCTCCCTGGCTCTGCAGCGATAACCATTTGAAGCCCAGGAGGCTTCCCAGGAGGGGAGAGGGGAGCGTGGGGACACACAGGTGGCTTTTCAGTGGTGCACACTGAAACCTTGGTGATGCTGTCATGATGCAGTGAAACTTCTGATTCAATTAACCTTTCTCTGGGGCCAGGCAGTGGTGCAGCTGGTCACATGCACACATCACCGTGCACAAGGACCTGAGTTCAAACCCCCGGCCCCCACAGGTGGGGAGGAAGCTTCACAAGTGGTGAAGAAGGTCTGCAGGTGTCTGTCTTTCTCTCTCCCTCTATACCTCCCTCTCCCCTCTCAATGTACCTCTGTCCTATCAAATCAACCAAATGAAACATCAAAAGAAGGACTTTTTCTAAAGGGGGCAGGCAGGCAAAACAGCTCATTGGAAAGTGTGCCGCTCTGCCGTGTGCATGGCCAGGTCTAAGCCCGGCCCAACCGTACTGAAGGAAGCAGGCTGCGGTGCTGTGGCCCCTTTCACAGTCTCTCTCTGCAAGTTAATTCTGTGATTAAAAATAAAAAGGGCGGGAACACTCTATCCCAGAAGAGTGCATGCTTTGCCCAGGCTCGTGGTGGAGGGTGCTGGAGTATTCTGCTTCCATCTCATATTCTCTCTCTCTCTCTCTCTCTGGCAAATAAAAATCCCCCAGGAACAATGGAATGACATAGACGCAGAGCCCCAAGCAGGCCCTGGCAGCAAAAGATAACATAAATAACAACATCCAGGGGCTGGGGAGACAACATAATGGTTATACGAAAGACACCGAGATCCCAGGTTCAATCCTCAGCACCACCACAAGCCAGAGCTGAGCAGTGCTCCGGTCTCTGTCTCTCTGTAGCTCTCTTATTAAAATAAAGTAAATATTTCTTTTAAAAAATAACAACGCTCAAAGCAGGTTTCTCAAAGGAGGTGTCCAGTGGCAGAGCGCCGAGCTGGCAGGGCCCTGAGGTCAGGGAGTAGGTGTGCTGGGTGCTCCACAGCCCTCGGTGAGAGGGACCAGGGGCTAGTTGAGGACCTAGTGCAATGAGGACGTTTTCTGGACACGCAGCTGTCAGCTCCTCGGCCTCATGCTGAGCCTGGGGCTGTGTGTTTCCTTCTCTCCAGTTCCTGGCTGGGGCGGCAAGGGGCAGGAAGATCTCCTGAGGGGTCCACGGTGTGGAGAGCTCTCCCCCTGCCTGTGGGGCCACCTGCAAGGACGCGGGCCCAACAGCCCAGCTCCTCCTGCGTTTGAGACCCCGATCTAGAAACTGAGACATCACCAGGCGTGAAACAGAGACGAGAAAAGACAAAAGAAACTCTGAACACTTGGGAGTGTCTAGAAGACAAGCCTGTGATCCTAGGGGCCCCCTGCACCTTCACACAGAGACCTGCCCCTGGGCTGGAACCCAGAGAAGAGACTCGGGCTCAAAGATCCTAGGCAGAGAAGGTTCCCCAGCACCAGGGTCCCTGAGGACCTCACCCCTGCCCCCAAAGGCCACCAATCTTGTCAGCACAGCGGAGCCTGCTCAAGCAGCAGTGGATTACACAAGAAATCCCGAGCTGCAAAGCTGTGCTCGGGAGTGAAGATTAAGGAAGCACTGCAGAGAATCAAGAAGAGGAAATGGAAGGGAGGGAAGGAGGCAGAGAGAGAGAGAGAGAGAGAGAGAGAGAGGGAACACAGAAGGAAAGCCTGCCTCCTGCCCAGCCCCCACCGAGTTAGCAGACCCCCTCACTTGTCATCAAAACCCTCCTCGGGAGGGAGAGGTCAAGCTCACAACAGGCGCCAGGGTGTGGCCACGCTGCTCAAGATCCCACACGTGCTCCCAGGCCCAGTCTCTCTATTAACGTCCGGCGCTGGCGTGCAGTGGGGAGATAAGGGGCGACAGCGTGTTCCACCAGGCGGCTGGAGGACGGGCCACTCAGGAGCCCAGAGTCAGGGGCTTACTCTGACTGACCCCACCCTGCATGCAGAGCCCTCCCTGTAAGGGTGCCCAGGGGAGATGGGGGGGGGCCCAAGAGGGGAGGGGAGGGGGGAAGGGTGAGGCCCATAAGGGCTGTGCTAGGAGAGAGAAAAAAGTCACAGGGGAAAGAGCTTGGGGCCCTCCCATATGGAGACTCAGTCCCCAGGGTACCCCAGCCTGGCTCATGGACCTCCATTAGAGGGTCTCTGCCCAACGCTGGCCCTCAGCCACCCATCATAGCAAAGAGCAGGGCAACAGAAGCCCCCAAGGAATAGGGAGTTCAGGCTCCCCCAAGGAGGTGTGAAGGGGGTGCATCCCCAGGGCCTCACTCTAGCCTGGGGCTCACGAGGATATTCCAACACTGGCATCCAGGGCCACACACACCAGGGATTTTGCTCCTTCTTCCTCCCACTGGAATAGCAGTGTGATGCCTGGAGGCACGGCAGCCACCCAGCAGCCATGAGGAGAGATCAAAAGAAAAGGAAAATATTACCTCCTCCCCGATGCACCGAGCTGCTGTACCACCCAGACTGTCTGTCCCAGAATTCTTATTCATGAGACAAACACCCCCGCACAAGCCACAGCCACAGCCACCTGCATGTTCATTACTCGCAGCCCAAACTGTTCCTAATAAACACAGGTGCTTCTCTGTCCAAAAACGGGCATCCTGTAGCTCAGGTGTGGGCCGTGGGGCCCTGGTTCAGCCACCAAGCAGACAGAGATGGGAGCGGGGGAGTCCTGTCTCACTTGTCGGTGTCTACCGGCCAAAATAACCCCATTTTGATTCTTTCCCTTGCCAGTCTCCAGCGAGGGCACGGGCCCAAGAAGGCAAACACAGTCGGCCTAATTAACAAATCAAATGCAGGTTTCTAGAAAAAGGAGGCAGCAGAATGGAAGCTCCAGTGACTGTGTGAATAAACGCCACAAAGAGACTCTAGTCAACCAGGCACCCTCCCTGCCCCCTGGGCCTGCCTGCAGCCTGGAGGCAGGTGTAGGAGGGGGACAGATGCTAGTCAAACGTGCAGGGCTGTGCACCCAGCAGACTGCAGGGAGCAGGGCTGAGGTGGGCGTGGGTGTGTGTGCCTGCATGTAAGTGTTGGCGAAGTGGTTCAGTGGTAGAGCATATGGCTTGCATCTGTGAGGCCTGGGCCCTGGGTTCAATCCCCAGCAGGAGATGACATACCAACTACAACACTTACCACATGTGAGAGCCTGGGTTTGAGCCTCTGGCACCACTCAGAAGCTCCATGCACAGGGGGAGAACCATGCGATAGAACCATGCTATGGCGTCTCCTTTCTCTCGTTCTTTCTCTCTGGCCACCCCACCCCCCCCCGACCCCAATTCAATCTGTGATTTAAAGGGAAAAAATAGTTTGTGGAGGGAGTGGAACTTCACAGGTACAAACCCCAACAGGAAAAAAAGAGAAACAGCAGAAAGAAAGCCAGACCCCAGTGAGCATGTGAAAGGAAGCTCCACCTCACTGAAAGTCGGGGGCCTCCGACCCAAAGAGTGGAGGGGGAGCAGAGCAGAGGGAAGGAAACTGGGTCACCTCCTGACTCCAGCAGTCGGGGGACCCCAGCTCTGAAGTCAGACCACCCTGCCAGCTAGGGTGGCACCTGGTCCCACACAGCGGGTCAGCAAGGAGTCACCTGCTGCTACCCCCACGCCTCTGTCACTCGCCTCCGCTCATCCTCTGCCAACACTGCAGGCTTTTCCCTGGAAGTCAGCAGCCGGGGTCCCCCAGGGCCCAGCCAAGAGGCTGGCTGAGGTTAGCAGCCGAGTCTCTCTGATGGCTTCAGGAAAGCAGGCTGCTTTCCCAGCTCCCTTCAGAGCCCAGCCCCAACTGTCAGCCTCTGAGTTCATCGCCGGTGCGAACAGACGAACAGACACTCATCGACACGCAGTATCTGCTAATTAGAAGCAGTGACACCCCAGACAGAACCACAGCCAGCCATTTGCCTAACAAACTTAGCAGCTAATGAGAACTTCTAGCTTCTGTCAGCGCGCGCCAGAGGTCACTTGAGCACCCGGCCCGGGAGCAGGGAGGGGCAGGGAGAGTGGTGTCGGCAGGGCAGGGAGATGGTGAAAGGGAGGTGACACTGCTGTCAGCCCAACAGGAGTCCAGCTTCTCCAATCAGGGAGCAGTGGATACACGCTTAGTACTCCCCGAATGGGCTGAGGTCTATCTTCCAGCAGAGGGGACACTCTAGAGCATCCTGACTCTGCAATCCCTGCAATCTGATATGAGAATTCCACGGATACGTTTGGAGAGAAGGTGTCTGTGTGCTTTATGCCTTCTATGAGGATCCGGGAGAAGCGATTCACCCGCAACCTCCTTGCTCAATGGTGAACACTTAGCTGGCCTCCAGCCCCCAGTGGCATCTCTGCACCCCACCCCACTAGCCCCCTCCCCTAGTCCCCTGCCCACTGCCAGTGTTGGGTGACCACCACCTTCCTGGTGGGCAAAAGGCATCCAACAGCAGAGGGGAACGCACCAGGATGCACCTCGCCGTGGGGAACAGGAAAGCAGAATCTAACAGGAGACTCAGGGCCACGGGCATGTCCCAGCCCCAAGAAGCCACTACACTGGCAGCTGCCCGGCCAAGCTCAGCCCAGCAGGTGAGGCCAGGACACCCATAAACAGGAGCTGCCTCTCCTAAAGCTGGAGCCCTGGGCAGCAGGGTGCTCACACGGGTTGGCTATAGCTGCTGGACTGCAAGAAAGGCGGTCCTTTATCATTTAAATTAAGTCCAAAGCCAACCCCGAGGTCAGAGTGATCAGGGGCTTGGGATACTGTGCCAGATGCGATCCGAGGATGCAGAGGACAAAGGAGACAGGGCACATAAAAGTAGAGGGGTTTCGGCTGAGAAGTGAGCAATGTCCAATGTGACCAGATCAGGAGGTGAAGAAGGAGTTCATGGCTCTTCCACAGAGCATCACCCCACCCCACCCCACCCCACCCCCGCACCAGGATCCAGACCTCGAGGAAAACAAAACACAAAAACTCCGTTACAGACAGGAAGGCTGAGGCTTCTCACGAGGAATCATAACCTGAGGAACTGGTACCATCGCCACTGCCCAAGGCCCCCGGCAGCGAGAGGCATCTGTGTTCCTCAAGGCTTCCGAGAGCAAAAGGCTCCTGAATGTGGACCATGCAGGGTGACCACCTGGGACAGCAGCGGTGGTCTGCCTCTAACAGGCGGCTCTCGGTAACCGCTAGCTGGCATCACAAGGAGAGAGAGAAATGTGTGGTTCTGTGTGGTGACAAGGGACTTACTGCCATAGTTACCTCACAACCCACACAAGTGCCGGATCATCCTGTACGACTGAAGCCAGTGTGATGCCATAGTAATTAATTGGATCTCAATTGAAAACTAAAAGTCTCGTGGTCCACGAGGTGGCGCAGTGATGAGGCTTTGGGCTCTCAAGCATGATGTCCCAAGTTTGATTCCCAGCAGCACACGTGCCAGAGTGATGTCTGATTCTTTCTCTCTCTTCCTATCTTTCTCATAAATAAAATCAAAAATCTTTAAAAAAAAAAAAAAAAAAAAAAAAAGGCTCTGGGGCTGTGTTGCCAAGCCCAGGGATCAGCCAACTATCACCCACCAGCGAAATCCAACCCCTGAGCTAAGAATGGTTTTCGACATCTTTCAGAGCTTTAAAACCACAGCAAAGAGTGTGAGGGAGGCCGTATGTGACCTCACGCCCTAATCTATGGCTAGCTGGTTCTCAGCAGAGAAAGTTGGTCAACTCCAAGAAAAAATTGTGAAACTTCGCAAACCAAAGAAAAGGGGTTGTGGATGTCATGATCTCATTTGTGCTTTCTGATTCTGCCTTTGACCAGGCATCTCTGGAGGAATCTGAGATCTCTATCTACACCTTAAATTGGAGGAAGCAGAGACACAAAACGCCAGGGGCCACAGGCCACCGAGATTCTAAAACAAATAGCAGTGTCAAACCCATCAGTGACTTACTTCCTGCCCCCGGGCCTACATCACCAGAGCCCCATTTCTGCCTTATTCTAGATCAGCCCAGAGTCCAGACCTCTCTCAATCATATGCACTTCCTTTTTTTTTTTTTTTTTCCCAACAGGGCTATCGCTGGAGCTTGGTGCCTGCACTACAAATCCACTGCTCCTAGAGGCTACTTTTCCCATTTTTGTTGCCCTTGTTGTTACTGCTGCTGTTGCTGTTGGATAGGACAGAGAGAAATCAACAGAAGAGGGGAAGACAGAGAGGGGGAGAGAAAGACAGACACCTGCAGACCTGTTTCACTGCTTGTGAAGCGACCCCCTGCAGGTGGGGAGCTAGGGGCTCAAACTGGGATCCTTATACCGGTCCTTGCGCTTTGGGCCACATGCGCTTAATCTGCTGCGCTACTGCCTGGACCCCTGCACTTCTTTCTAGTGGGCTCCAGCTATCATTACACCAAACAGCTTTTCTTTTTGCTTTGGTTTGTTTTTCTTGTTTGAAAAGGTCAGACCTGTGAGTTGTTATGCATTCTAGATGTGACACTGTGGTTTATAACAAAAAGTACATGTTTGGTCTTCAGCTGTTTCCTGACACTGGGCTCCTAAAACTCTTGGAATTTCCTAAGTGAGGCAGGTGACAAAGGTATCTTTTGCATATAATGAGATGGCTTCTAGGCAGCACCAAAAGACAAGGCTGGCTGCCCTGGGAAGTAGATCTGTGATTAGGGGGCTGATACTTTCTGTCCCAACAATGGCCTCCGGGGAGGGGACAACGGCTGGAGACTGAGTTCAATCACCATGGCCCGCGATGGAATCAATGATGCCTTTGTAGTCGTGTCTTCATACAAACCCAACAGGATGAGGCTTGGAGAGCTTCTGAGCCAGTGAACAGTCATGTGAGGTCACCCTTTCCCCTCTGCATCTCTTCCGCTTGGCTCTCTCTTCCTGAGTGATACCCCTTCCTAACAAACTGGTGATGTATACAGTAAGTAAAAGCTCCCTCTGCTTTTGGTGAGCTGTTCCTAACAAGCTATTTCAACCCACGGGGGGGGGGGGGGGTGTCGCTGGGACCTCCAGTGCACAGCCAGTCGGTAGAAGCACACGTGACAACCTGGGACTGTGGCTGCCACCCAGCAGGTGCCTGAGAACTGCTTGATGTGGGAAGTCCCCCTTCCTGCCCCCAGGACACTGGGTCTGGGCACAGAGCCCTCCTAGAGGGGAGGGCACCTGCTTTCACTGACCCATCACACGGCATCTCCACCAGGCCTCCAGGAGACGTGGAAGGACTGCTGGTGGCATCCCGTGTCCCTCAACCACGTGCCATTCCAGAACCTTCCGCTGTGCCCCTGTTGTCTGCTGAGTGCTCCAGAGAGGCTGGCGAGGTCCGGTCATAGCAGCTGTCCTCAAGGAGCTCACAATCTGAGGAGTGAGCATTTCAAAGATCGGGAAGAGGATGATTAGGAAGAGAGACTGCCATAAAACCAGAACAAGGGAGTCGGGCGGTGGCGCAGTGGGTTAAGCGCACGTGGCACAAAGCGCAGGGACCGGCGTAAGGATCCCGGTTCGAACCCCCGGCTCCTCACCTGCAGGGGAGTCACTTCACAGGCGGTGAAGCAGGTCTGCAGGTGTCTGTCTTTCTCTCCCCTCTCTGTCTTCCTCTCCTCTCTCCATTTCTCTCTGTCCTATCCGGCAATGACGACATCAGTAACAACAACAACAATAAAAACAACAAGGGCAAGTAAAATAAATATATATAAAAAAACAAAAAGCAAACAAACAAAAAAAGACAGAACAAATCCTTCTTCCCACTCTCAGGCTCAGAAAACTCCAATTCAAAAAAAAAAAACCTTTGGAATCTGAGCTGCCACTTGCCTAAAGCCATGATAATGGTTCACAGATCCCAGACAGCAGCCTCTCAAGTCTCTGAACAATCAAGACAAACACAAGAGCAGATCAAAGTCCGTCTGCACGGTGGGGGCAGAGCAGGGTGGCCACCCTGGTGGAGTCCCGGAAAGGATGGGCACAGCCTGGTGGAGAAGCGTCACCTACTGCCCTCGGTGCAGAGGGAAGAGTTGGGCCCAGCTTCTTGTCTTGTGGATTTTTTTTCCCCTCCAGGGTTATCACTGGAACTCGGTGCCTGCACTATGAATCCACCGCTCCTGGAGGCTACCCTTTTGTTGCCCTTGTTGTTTTTATGACTGTTGTTGTTATTATTGCTGTTGCTGTTGGATAGGACAGAGAGAAGTCGAGAGAGGAGGGGAAGACAGAGAAGGGGAGAGAAAGACATCTGCAGATCTGCTTCACCACCTGTGACGCAACCTCCCTGCAGGTGGGGAGCCGGGGGCTCGAACCGGGATCCTCATGCCAGTCCTTGTGCTTTGTGCCTTGTGCACTTAACATACTGCGCCACTGCCAGGCCCCCAGTGGACTTTTTGCAGTGGTAAACATTTGGTAGAAGAGAGGCTTTGTCTGTCTCTGTCTCTGTGTGTCCTCCAGAGCTCCCCAATCAGACTTTCAGAATTTCACTACTCACTCAAGACTAGCCCCACTGCCAGGCCTCTCTGCCTACCCCACGCCCTTTCTCACTCCTCTCCGCACCAGGCAGACTTCTAGTCCTCCTTCAAACTCCTCTTGGAAGACTGTCCCTCTGCTGCTTTGCCATGTATGTACATGAACCAGGTATAGCCTGACTCAAATGACACTGAAAGCAGCTTCAGTGCTCTGGTGTCTCTCACCTCACTCCCCACCCCACCCCACCCCACCCCACCCACTTCTTTGTCTTTGTCTTTAAAAAAAAAAAAGAATACTGTCCCTCCTGACCAGGACAACACCCTTGTTGCCATCCCCTTCTCCCTCTGCTAAATTCCCATCCCTCTGGAATGATGCTCTAACAGGAAATGGTCGCTTTTGATGCCATTTCACTCCCTAAGAAACAGAACTTTGCAAGGACAGAAGCTGTATCTGGAGTCCACATATCGACAAGCTAATCCGGGGGCCAGACAGTATTCAGTTGAATGGCACATTACCATGAGCAAGGATGCAGGTTCAAACCTTTGGTCCCCACCTGCAGGGAGGAAGCTTCACAAGTGGTGAAGCCATGCTACAGGTGTCTCTTTCTCTCTTCCTCTGTCTCCTCCTCCCCCCTCTCAATTTCCCTATGCCCTATCAAATTGAGGAAGAAGAAAAAGTGGTCACCAGGAGCAGTGGATTTGTTGAGCAGGCACTGAGCCCCCACTATAACCCTAGTGTCAATTAAAAATAAAAGTAACTGGGGGTTGGGCGTTAGCGCAGTGGGTTAAGCGCAAGTGGTGCAAAGTGCAAGAACCAGTGTAAGGGTCCCGGTTCGAGCCCCCGGCTCCCCACCTGCAGGGGGTCGCTTCACAGGTAGTGATGCAGGTCTGCAGGTGTCTATCTTTCTCTCCTCCTTGTCTTCCCCTCCTCTCTCCATTTCTCTCTGTCCTATCTAACAATGATAACATCAACAACAACAATAATAATAACTACAACAACAATTAAAAAAACAAGGGCAACAAAAGGGAAAATAAATAATAAAAAATAAAATAAACTGGCCGAGTGGCTCCCTGGGCTGAGCCTCCCGATGGGAGAGCTTTAAACCCCAGTGACCGGGGCAGTGAAGGCCTGGCGGGAACGGCTTTCTTTTAGGGGGAACTGCAATTTATGGCCGGGCCTCTTGGCTTTCTGACATACGGTCAAGTCTGTGAGGCAGAAATTTCTGTCCTCTCTGTTCTGGTGAGCAGCTCTCTGTATCTGTATGCTCTAGGTGCCTTGAGAGAGGAGGCGCTGGCTCCACAACTTAGGCAGCTAGTGCCCAAGATAACACTGCTTCTCCTAGTACAAGTGAGGGCTGCGGGTTCCAGCCAGGTCCTTGTGCGTGGCTATGTGCGCACTCAACCCCGTGCACCACCGCCCAGCCCCATTACTCGGCCGTTTCTTACTTCTCTCGGAATGCGTCGGCCTCCCCCAGCTCCCAGCACCGAGGTCCTCCTCCCCTTATTGTTAGAGAGGCTCCCCCAGCCCAGGGGGTGTCAGTCAGGACCCCAGCACGTATAGTAAGACAGCGGAGGCCCAGCTGCCGTGGATGGCAAGCAGCATCCAGGAGTTGGTGATAAAAATAACCGCCTTTCCTCGTCATTAGCTTTATGAACTTTTCCCAGTCACGAGGGGACTCGCCCCCTCGAGCAGGAGCGGCATGAAAGATCAGCACTGTAACAGTCCAGGCCAGGAGACAAGGCAGGCGGCGCGGTCGATGGCAGACCACACTGCGCTTGCTCAGGAGGGTGGCCTCCGGGGCGGCCTCCAGGCACCGGCTCCGGGACACACACAGTCTGGGCTGCCGCACCACGGTGGCAAACAGGAAGTTGAGGTGCTGGGATCCTAGCATGGGGGTCTTGGGTGCTCTGCCCGGATGCCCCTTCAGTCCCCACGCGCAGGAGGCTTGGATGAGGAAAGAATGCTCTGTGCTTCTCTTCAAGCTCTTGTGCCCAAGTTAACCTCCTAGGGCTTTACTGACGGTGGTGACGACGATTCGCCACCTAGGCTTAGCTGGGGATTCATGCCTGCACAGTCCCATGGCTCCCAAGATGCCTTTTGATTCCCTTTATTCTAGACAGAGGACAGAAGACAGAGGAGAGGCCACAGCACCACACCACTTCTTTCCCCTCGTGCACGGTGCTCCGGAGTCACCGAAGCAGCCGGCAGACTGCACCTACCCTAAGGGACACGGCCTCCTCGCTGTCCAGGGGAGGGCATGTGCTCGGGACCCCTGACGACCGGCTCCTGTGCTCACTTTCCTTCTCCTCTGCTTCCTCGGCACTGAGGCGACAGCACGCCTTCAACACCAGGCTCTCCAAGTCCAGCCGACTCAAGCAAAGACACGCAAGTTGGCAGGTTACCAGTGGATGAGCCCGTCCTCAAGAAGGGGATCAGGGTACCAGACATGCAGCAATGGCACCCTGGAGGTGTCAGGGATGGTCGAAGCAGGAAGCCTCTGGTCAGCACACCCCGGCTGCCTGGCCTCCAGGCACACTCGGCACAGCAAACCCCCAAGGAGGGGTCTGACTGTCTGCATCGGGCCCAGAGCCCAAGGGCGGCACAGCAGGGAGAAAAGGTCCAGGCGCCACAGAGGAAGCGGGCAAAGGCCCTGCAATCCTATGACGATACACACCAGGACACAGAAGGCCGAGACGTGAAAGCAGATACACCTGCATGAGCAGTGAGTGAACGTTCCCTCCACGGAGGAAGCCACTGTCTTCACTGCTGACTCAGAAAGTCATCGCCCACCCAGAGTTTGCAGGGTGGGGAACTCAAGTAAGAAGGCCCCATCTCTAGCCCAGTTAGACCCTCACACCTGTGCTGAAGGTCATCTTAGCCTCTTCCCACAGGCCCAGCCTTCTCCTCAGCAGGTGGAAAGAGAGAAAGCTGTGAATTCCCTTTCACTGTAATTAACACGTCCCAGGTGAGAAGAAGCACTCCCACACCTGTGGGCTGCACACCCCCGCCCCCACCCCACCCCCAAGGTCAGCCCAAGTGGCCAACTTTTTTCTGTTCTCTTCAAACCAATTAACCCTGCGAGTCCAGGACCACAGCCTGCTGGCTCAGCTGCAGTGCTGCTTGAAGATGGGGGGCAACCTGCCTGCTCCTTGAAGACTACCCACAAGAGACTAAAACCAGGTCCCCAGCTGGCTTCTCTCTGCACCTGCTGGTTCTTGGCCTGAAGAGCTCTAAGAGGCTCTTCTTTCCATCCTGAAAGCCTTGTTTCTGCTGTGGGCTCTTGTGCGGGGCAGCACCTCCCAGGGCTGGGAGCCTGAGGCCAACTTTTCTGATCTGGCCTCACCCCCACTCCTGGGCACCTCATGGTTCAGTCCAGCTGCCCCCCCCCCCCAGGCCTGCCTGCCAGCTACACACCTCTCCAGGTGGGGTCAAATGTCACCTCTCCCCCCCCCCCAGCTCTGCATTCCCCAGCAGCTAGCGCTTTTTCTTTTTTCTGTATGGGGGGGGGATTAATGGTTTACAGTCAACAGTAAAATACTGTTTGTACATGCATAACATTTCCCAGTTTTCCACATAACAATTCAACCCCCACTAGGTCCTCCTCTACCATCATGTTCCAAGACCTGAGCCCCCACCCACCCACCCCAGTCTTTTACTTTGGTGCAACACACCGACTCCAGTCCAAGTTCTGCTTTGTGTTTTCTCTCCTGACCTTGTTCTTCAACTTCTGTCTGTGAGTGAGTTCATCCCATATTCATCCTCCTCTTTCTGGCTGATCTCACTCAACATGATTCATTCAAGCTCCCTCCAAGATGAGGTGGAGAAAGTGAAGTCACCATTTTTAACAGCTGAGTAGTATTCCACTGTGTATGTAGACCACCACTTTCTCGGCCACTCATCTGTTGTTGGGCACCTGGTTTGCTTCCAGGTTTTGGTTATTACAAATCGTGCCCCAGCAGCTATCCTTACCTGCCTCTCACACTTACTGGAGCTCTTTTAAACTTTTCCAGTCCTTCTGAAATCTAGTTTTCCCAAATGGACTGGGAATTCCCCCCAGGGTTAAAGCAACTATACTGTTTGTATTGGGGGGGGGGTGTTTATCTGCTTGCTGGGAAGAGCTGAGCAGGGAGGGGCTCTCCCCTTCTGCAGGACACACATCATCATCATCCTTCTAGAGAGCAGGGCAGTGCAGCCCACCCACCCACAACAGGGCAAGGCTGCACCTGGGCCAGTGTCTTCTGAAGCAGACGCTATTAGATGCTGCAACCGCTAGCCCATCACCCCCTCTCTCCGCCCCCACCCACATTCCCAATCCTGTCTGCACACCTGTCTCCCTCACTTCCCAGGTGGTGAGACTGGAAAAGATCGCAGGGGCTCCAGTCAGTGGCGCCCTCCCTGTCACCTCTGCCAAGGACAAGCCGTGCCACGGGCACCTGGTACAGCCCAAGCTGACGACATAAGAGGACTTGTACTGGGACTTGCAGAAAGGTGCTCGAGGACAGACAGAGCCCACTCCTCAGCCTCTCCTCAGCTGCTGAGTCATCCAGGCCAGCAGGGGCCCTGCGGGTGGCCGGTGGCGGGTGGCGGCAGGCTGAGTTCACGCGGCAGGCAGGCTGGGGCTAGCTGACTAGAAGGAGAAGAACCCACACTCCTGAGGATGCCCAGAGCCTCTCATTTCCAGCCCTGGAGCTTCTAGTAGACTCCTTGTGCTGTGAAATCAATCCTCCACTTACAGCAGCAAGAGTCCTGGCTAGTCACCTGCCACCAGTTACATGTGTGAATAAGAGAACTCGCGCTAGGAGAACTGCTGCTGTCATCCGCCAGGCCTCACCGAGCCCCAGCAGTCACCCTCGCCTCTGGGCCCTCGGCAGTCCTGCGTGGGGCGGTGGCGATGCTCGACCACGACTCCCAGACGCCGGAAGGCCAGCCAGAGCTGGCAAGCAGGAGCCACAGTCTCCACGCAGGCTCCCTGACTCCTTCATGTTTGCCACCGTGGTTATTCTACGACTTCAGGCCTACACAATCCCACCGCTCCTTTCTCCCCCCCCCCCCCCCCCGCGATAAAGGATGAGAGGAAGAAAGGGAGCGAGGGAAGAGAGAGGAGGCACCATAACACCGCCGCACCACTGTGACGCTCCTGCAGGTGCTCCCACGTGGCGGCCAGTGGCTCAAATCTAGGCAAGGTGTGCACTCTACTGGGTGAGCCACCTCCTGACCCCTGCCCTCTGCCTTGTTTGGTGCGTGGTCCCGAGTCCCCCAGGTGACTCCCTTCACCCCAACCAGTGCGCACGCCACCACGAGGATGAAGTCAACGGGCCTGCCCCAGCTATGGAGGCCCGACACCTGCAGAGGCTGAAGCCCAGGCACCTCGCGCCTAGAAAGGCAGTGCGTCCGCAGAGGAGAACCGAGGACCCGGCTCCAGACGGGACGGGCCCCTGGGAAGGGCCGCCCTCACTCACCAGCTGGTCTGACTTGCGCTGCTCCGGGCCACGGCTGCCCTCCCCACTCTGCGGGGGCTTCCTGGCTGCCTCGCGCTCCCGCTGCGCCACCTGGAGCAGCTCGTCCTGGAGTGTGGCCTGCTCCTGCTTATACCTGTGCCAGGGGAGAGAAGCAGATGCGGGCACGCGACCGGCACAAGGGAGCCGAGGAGAGGTCTGCACCCGGGACGAGGATCGGGTCCCTGGACTCTGAGGTCAGTCAGGGGTTGCCGTCAACCTCTCCTCCCATCCCTCTAGAGAGGTCAGGTACAGCATCCATCTGCCAGGACAAGACCGTGAGGGACAGGAGACCTGAGCACTGGGTGAAGACTCAGACCCAGTGACAGTCGCCCAGACTCTCATCTGACTCCAGTCCTTAAACAGTGGGCAGGCCACTTCTGCCACCTCTCTAGCCTTCCATAGTGACAGCTCTTAGTTTGGAGTGTGTGACTTTCATCCTGGATGTGTCCCCAGTGCAAACATTACCATGTACAAGGCCCAGGGTTCAAGCTCCGTCCCCACCTGCATGAAGGAAATTTCATACGTAGCTAAGCAGGGCTGCAGGTGTCTGTCTTTCTCTCTCCCTCCCTAGCTCCCTTCCCCTCTCAATTTCTCTCCATCCTATCAAATAACATTGAAACGTCTAAAAAAAAATTAAATTAAAAAAAGTAAAGAGTGGGGGCCAAGAAATAATACTTTTCACCTTAACAAAACTGTTTACAGGGCAGATGCAACAATGGAAAGGAATTACAAAACTAAGGGAAAATGCCGAGGCATAGAGTTAGCATTTGACTTTGAGAAAATGACCCTCCACTTCGGGAAAGAAGCTTAAAAGGAATGATCCAGAATGTTGACTGCAGGTTATCTTGAGATGATGAGTCCACCAATTTTTGTGGGTTTGGGGCTTGTTTATTTCCTAACTCTTCCACTGGCATGTATGTATTCCCTGAACAATCCTTTTTAAAGTATGATAACAGAAGACATTTAGGTTAGCCATTGGTACAGAGGTCTCTTAGGATTCAGGAAGGAGAGTTCTGAGACTTTTTTTTTTTTTTTTTTGCCTCCAGGGCTGTTGCTGGGGCTCGGTGCCAGCACTACAAATCCACTGCTCCTGGAGGCCATTTTTCCCATTTTATTGCCCTTGTTGTTACCCTTGTGGTTGTTATTATTATTGAGAGAGGGGGAGAGAAAGATAGACACCTGCAGACCTGCTTTACAGCTCATGAAGTGAACTCCCTGCAGGTGGGGAGCTGGGGGCTTGAACCAGGAACCCTACGCTGGTCCCTGCACTTGGCACCATGTGTATTTAACCCGCTGCACAACTGCCCGGCCCCTGAGACTTTTCTTAGCCCATGACCATGAACAGTCCAGTATGGCCAACCTGCTGGAGGGAGAGAGCCCCTGGCTGGTACTGCCCCCTGAGCTAAGTCTCGAGGTCCTGTGGCCACGGAGAGGTCGGTGTCCTCCTGGGAGTTTGAAGGAGCCCAGGGCTCAGCACCACCAGCACTCACTGAAGGCTCTGCCTCACTGTGCCCCGACACGCTAGACTAGCCCCATGGACCTGACAATGACCCAGTAAGAGAGGAAGGAGAGAGAAGCAGTGATGTCCAGGTTCCCGCGACTGCAGCCAGCAATCCACGGGGGAGGAGGTGCAGGCCCTGGCTCGGAAGCTTGGAGGCCTCTGGGTATGTGTCCTGTCTGGGAGTGTCATGGAGCTCCTAGAGTCCGTCCCCAGGCAGCTACTGTTACAATGTGGAGGCCTGGCTCTCTTTTTGGCATCTCCAGAACAGTCCTGTGAGTGCACGCACACACAGATGTTCCTGCAAGAGGCCCAGCTTCTCCAGAGTCAAGCCTCAAAGTTGGGGCAGGCCAAGGTCATGTGTCCCACCATGCACCTGGCACTAGCCCTAAACCCAAGCACCACAGGGAAGGTGCTACGGCACTGGAGGAAGCTCTGGTGCTGTGGTGTTCCTGCTGCTCTCTGTCTTTCTCTCTCTCTGTCTGCTGTGTCTCTGTCTGACTGAAAAAGCAGCAGGGGGCAATGAAATCGCACGTGTGAGGGCCCAGTTCTGCACCGTGTTACACAACGCTTTTGTCCCTGAGACTCCCAGCTATTGAATTCAACCCCCAGCACCACAAGTCAGAGATGAGCCGTGCTCTGGTTAAAAATAAATTCATCGGGAGTTGGGCAGTAGCGCAGAGGGTTAAGCGCACATGGCGCAAAGCGCAAGGACCGGCGTAAGGATCCCGGTTCGAGCCCCCGGCTCCCCACCTGCAGGGGCGTCACTTCACAAGCGGTGAAGCAGGTCTGCAGGTGTCTGTCTTTCTCTCCCCCTCTCTGTCTTCCCCTCCTCTCTCCATTTCTTTCTGTCCTATCCAACAACAACGACATCAATAATGATAATAGCTACAGAAAAGGGGAAAAAATGGCCTCCAGGAGCAGTGGATTCGTAGTGCAGGCACTGAGCCCAGCAATAACCCTGCAGACTATATATACATATATATTAAATTCATTGGTTGAGACCAGGGGATGGTGCGTGTGGCTGAGCGCACAAGACCCCGGCTCAAGCTCCTGGTCCCCACCTGCAGGGGAAAAGCTTCACGAGTGATAAAGCAGGGTGGCTCCTCCCCTCCCCTTCTTTCTCAATTTCTTTGTCTCTATCCAAAATAAATAAATAAATAAAATTCTTAAAATAAAAAATGATTGATCAAAATAAAGGTGGGGCTAATCACAAATCCAATTCTGAAAGCGAACTTTCAAGAATTCCGCATGCAGCCGCCCCACAGCCCTCCCGCGCTTCACCCTCCTCCAGCCAGGCCCGGGGCCCCTGGACTCGGGGTCAGCAGGCTGCCTAAGGTGCCCCGCTCACCTCTTGAGGAGATCCTCTGTCCCCGAGGCCTCTGACCTGGGTGGCGAGGAGCCTGCAGAGAGGAGAAAAGGCATCAGCAGTGCTCAGGGACGACGGAGGCCCAGGGTCACCCAGGAGGTGACCTGCTAAGGATGTACCCCCCAGACCGTGCTCTCACAGTGGACTCGGGGCGCGGCCTGAGCCCCTGCTGGTCCCTTCAGTGTGGACAGGGATGGCGGCCCCTCCCTGGGCCCTTGCCCTGACCCGGGCTGCGCCCTATGTGGGCTGGCAGCAGGCAGAGCTCCAAGCCCACCCCTGCTTGCTCTCCAGCCACTGCAATCTAGGTCACCTCTCTGATATGGAGGGTCTGAGGGTGGGGGCAGCATTGCTCTGTTCTTGCTGTAAAGCAGTGTCAGGCCCTGGGTGTGGACAAGAGGAAGGGAAGAGGATGCACCTTAAGCATCTTTTCCTTGCCCTGTCACCCCCCCTTTCTCTGCCTCCAGGGTTATTGCTGGGGCTCAGTGCCTGCATCATGAATTCACCGCTCCTGGAGCTTATTGTCTTTTCCTTTTAGTTGCCCTTGTTATATCATTGTTGTGATTTTTATTATTGTTGGATAGGACAGAGAGAGATGGAGAGAGGAGGGGAAGACAGAGAGGGGGAGAGAAAGACAGACACCTGCAGACCTGCTTCAGCGCCTGTGAAGCGACTCCCCTGCAGGTGGGGAGCCGGGGGCTCGAACCGGGATCTTTACAATGGTCCTGGCACTCCACACCATGTGCACTTAAGCGGCTGTGCTACCGCCTGACCCCCTAGTCATCCCATTCTAACATTTATAATCCAGAATGTGACATCCTTGTTCATTTCCTTTTGCAGAGCTGGGGCCTCACACACAGTGATTTTCACTGCTCTGGGTTGCCTTCTGCTATTCAGAGAGAGAGACAGAGACAGAGAGAGAAAGGGAGCAGCCAGGAGGTAATACAGTGGATAAAGCCTTGAGTCCTCAGGCATGCCAAAAAATGTTCTGCTTCTTTCTCATGCTCTCCCATCCTGATAGACAGACAGACAGAACTTTAAGAGAAAAAGAGACACCCGCACTTCCCATGTGAACTGGGCTCCAACACAGACTATACACGGAGCAAAGCACAAACCCTCGCAGAGTTGGCTTGAGCAGTCAAGCCACATCAGTCCTACCCTGACAGGGCTCTATAAGCCGCGTCAGCCCTACCCTGACAGGGCTCTATAAGCCGCGTCAGCCCTACCCTGACAGGGCTCTATAAGCCGCGTCAGCCCTACCCTGACAGGGCTCTATAAGCCGCGTCAGCCCTACCCTGACAGGGCTCTATAAGCTGTTACAGTGGCTCCCCCTTCAGGGCACACACCCTCATACGCAAGGACTTGGGTTCAAGTCCCCAACCCCCACCTGCATTGGGGAAGCTTCACGAGTGGTGAAGCAGTGCTGCAGGTGTATCGCTCTCTCCCTCTCTCCCCCTTCCCTCTCAATTTCTGTCTTTCTCAAAAAGAAAGAGATATCTACCTTTAGAGGCTCATGAACTTAAAGATCCCTGAGCAAGTGCAGTGACTTGTCTCCCACATCCACTGCTAATGGGGGAGGGGGGAATGCTGCCCTTCCTTCCAGCCCTTCTTCTTCCTGGTCATCTTTCAGCTGGAGTTGGAGATGGAGCTGTGGCCTGGGCTCTCTCTGTCCCATGGCTCCATCAGAGGTGTCTCGAGAAGCAGGCATTCGGACCAGCCAGAAAGCCCTGGGAGAAATGAGCTGTGGGAGGACGATGAGGACTTGTGCCTCCATGTGCGGGACCTCTCAGAGGCCTCCACCCTTCACAAGGCACCTCCCAAAGTCAGCGGCCTTTGATTCCTCTTAGCTCGTCTCTTCCAGGATGAGGGGCATAACCTGCCCCCAGCCAGCTGGGCGGGTGCCCCTGTAAGCTCCTTTCCTGGCTGAGTGCCAGGCTCTCACCTGCGCGGCGCTCCTGGGTTTTATTCAGACATCCTCCCCGTTTTACTTCTCCACTTCCCACAGCTTCACAGAGAACCATGACACCCCGGCAGCGCTCAGTGACGCGCGTTGCTCTGAGTACTCAACAAGTCGAGGAGCTCGTCACGTGTTCACAACCATGTGTGCATGTTTTCTCTTTTAAAATAGTGCACTTACTGAGGGTCGGGCAGTGGCACAGCGGGTTAAGCGCAGGTGGCACAAAGCGCAAGGACCAGCGTTAAGGATCCCGGTTCAAGCCCCCGGCTCCCCACCTGCAGGGGAGTCCCTTCACAGGCGGTGAAGCAGGTCTGCAGGTGTCTGTCTTTCTCTCCCCCTCTGTCTTCCCCTCCTCTCTCCATTTCTCTCTGTCCTATCCAACAATAATGACATCAACAACAGCAATAATAACCACAACAACAATAAAACAAGGGCAACAAAAGGGAAAGTAAATAATAAAAATTTAAAAATAAAAAAATTTTTTTTAATATTTCACTTATTTTTTAGAGAGAAATTGAGAGGGAAAATTGAGAGGGAAATTGAGAGGGAGAGGAAGTGAGAGAGAGAGGCCTGCGGCACTGTTTCACCATACATGAAACTCCTCCCCTGCAGGCGGGGACCAGGGGCTTGAACCCAGGTCCTTGGCACTGTAGTAAGTGTGCACTACTGGAGGCACCACCACCCGGCCCCTGGTACATATCTCCTATTGAGACCATTTTTTAGAGGAAGACCCCTAAGGCTCTGTCATGTCTTACAGTAACACACCCCCATCTGGGGTCTCGGTCACCCACAGGCACCTATGGACTGAAAATATTAGCTGCGAAAAGATATATGTCAGAGAGGAACTGAGAGGTGATGGGAAGATAGAGAGGGAGAGAGACAGCTTCATTACGTGTGACGCTTGTCCCCTGCAGGTGGGGAGCAGAGACTTGGCCCTGGGTCCTTGTGCAGGGTAATGTGCACATTCAACTGAGGGTACCCCACCCAGTGCAGCCCCCAATAAGATATTAAGATATTCTGACAGAGAAAGAGCAAGTCGCCATCATTCTCCTCGGTTAGTTCTTGACTGCCTGCTGCATCTGCTTCCTAGGCTAAGCTGTGACCCAGGCTTCTGCGTGACGGTAAGCACAGTCTGACTAGGGTTTGATGCCACCATGGTGAACGGCATCCACTGGGGGTCCTGGGGTGTACCCCTGGGGGCTAGGGGCAACCACTGCGTTTCTAGAGTTCATTACTCATCGTTTACTTTCTCTGACATCATTTACAGTCACATTTCCCACTGTTCTTCTCTTTGTCACACCCCCCTCTGCCCTGTCGCAAAAGCAAGTGACCGCTGAGTGGCCTCAGCAGCCCAGTGTTTCATTTCTTTAGTTTTTGAGGAGGGTGAGAGGAAAGGGAGGCAGGCGGTGGCACGCCTGGTTGAGTGCGCTTGTTACGGTGCACAGGGACTGGGTTCAAGCCCACCACCCCCACCCCTGTCCCCACCTGCAGGGGGAAAGCTTCACAGCAGGCGAAGCAGAACTGTAGGTCTCCCTCTCTCTCTCTCTCTCTCTGTCTCTCTGTTTCTCTCTCTCCTTCCCTCCCCCTCCCTCTCAGTTTCTCTGTCTTAGTTAATTAATTAATTAATTAAAATGTAAAGAGGGAGACAGAGCGGAGAGACGCCATCACAGCACTGACCCATGGAGTTCGCCCAGTGCTGGCCATGGTGCTCCCGTGTGGTGCCAGGGCTTGAACCCAGAACCTCCCACACAGCAAGGCCTGTGCTTTACCGGGTGAGCCGTCTCCCAGACCATCTCCTGAGCCTGCATGTTTCTTAATTTAAAGTTTCTGTAACTGATGTTTGAAAAGTTCTACCTGTGAAGGTTCTATCTACATTTTGAAATCTTTTGTCTCCTCTGACATTTACTTTGGGTTACGGTGTGGCAGAAGAAATTAATTTTAACTTCTTTTTCTAACTTTATTCTATCACTACAAAAAAAAAAAAAAAAAGCAAATGCTGATTTTAAAAATATCTTAAAATTAGTCAACTTCAAGACAGCCCGTTTATGCTGACTATTCTTCAGTGTTCAGACACTCAAAACTCACACTCTTTAAACAGCAAAACACTCTGTTAGAACTGAAACCAAATGACAAATGGACCACCATTCTTGCTTTTTGAAACTGCTGAAACTTACGACACCAGAAACAAATGCTTCTTTTGTCTTCTGGAGCCGAGACTGGTATGTGCACAGTATATTCGGGGCCGTCTCTGCTAGGTTCTCAGCTGCTCCTCCTGCCCCATTCACCCCAGGTTATTAGTGACTGGGCGTGCACAGCCTCTCATCAATTGGCTGCAGACGGCGGGGGAGTTGGGGAGTGTTGGAAAGGCTAGTCAAGGACTTGTGTGGATTTCAGGGGCCTCACGCACGGCCTGGGGAGACAGGTCCAAGTGCTGTTTTGTTCTGATGCTCAGGGAACCGGGAGACAGATGACAACCAGGTAGAAGTGTTAGGGGGCCTGGCTACTGTAGCCCCTGGCCATGAGGACAAAGCTGTGGCTCTCTGGTCACTGCAGAGGGACCATAATCTGGCCCCTGATGGCCTGGAACATGGCACAGTGGATAAGGTATTGAATTCTCCAGCATGAGGTCTTGAGTTCAATTCTTGGCATTGCACGTGCCAGAGTGGTGCTCTGATTCTTTCTCCATCTCTCTTTCTTCCACTAACAAATAAATCTTTAAAAAAAAAAAAATCTGCCCCCTGAACACCCCCGTTCCCTTTCACTACCAGGTCCCCAAACAGGTGGGGCTGTGCCTCACCTCTGAACCTGTGCTCGCTCTGCTGTTCACCACAAAAAGACCATCCACCTAGCACCGCTCCCCCTTGCTAACCCAATTCAAAGCCATCTCCCCTTGGAGCCTCTCTCCTCTTCACTGCCGTGGACCTTGGACTTGCTTCTGTGTGGCATCAACATGTGAAAGCAGAGCTGCATCTTCCACACTGTGCCCCATCCCCCGAGTTCCCAGCCTGACTGCCGGGTACAGGCTCCCGACGAGATGATTGGCCACCCTCTGCAGGACAGAGCTTGTCCTGCACAATCCACATCCACAGTGGATGGGTACCTCCAGCCAACTGAAAATGCCTATCGAGTTCTAGGCTGACAGCAGAGGCCCAGAGTGTCGTACTGCTGCTCCTTACTCGACTCCCTGTGAACTTGTTTCTCTGTAATATCTTAACATTTCTGCACCTTACGTTTCCCTTTCTTTTTTTTTTTTTTGCTTTAATATTTTATTTTGAATAGAGAGATAGGAATAGATTGGGGGGAGAGAGGGAGATACATAGACATGTGCAACACTGCTTCACCATTCGTGAAATGTCCTCCCTGCAGGTGGGGAATGGGCTGAAACCCTGATCCTACAGAGAGAGGGAGTGAGAGAAAGAGAGAGTTAGTTTACCATAGCTCTGCTAAACTCTGTCTTCTGGTAGTGCCGGGGTTTGAACCTGGAACTTCTGGTGCTACCAGCGTAATAGTCTTTCTACATAACTACTAGGCTATCTCCCCAGCCAAACATTCACCTTTCTTAAACTTCTTTGTTCCTAGAGGAGAAAATAGTTCTTTTTCCATTTCTCTTATGGTCACAGCAGAGCAGGGGACAGGTCGGCTTCCAACCTGGTGTGGGTGTGGGAAGCAGACACCTCTGGTGCGGGGTGGCTGATCCCTTCCAAAAGCGGGGAAGGGGGGGGTCACCAGGGGGCCAGGCCAGGAACTAGTGGCTTGGAGGCTGGGCTAGAGTGGATGAGGTAGACAGTAGTCGCTGATGTGTACCCTCCCCACCAGGCCCAGTGCACAGAACCCTCTCTTTCTTTGGACTATTTCAGACACAAAGGCAATGTTTCTTTCAGGGAGCCTTAAACGCCGTAGCTGAACTGTCAAGAGCAAGCCCTGTGGCCTCATTCTTTGCTATCTAGAAGAAATAGAAGAATGTGGGAAAATGGTCTGGCCCCAATCACAGATGCTCGGACTGAACCCTGCTGCTGTCACACACAGGGCAGCCTGGGTTACGTGCGGGGAGCAGGCTCCCCGGGGAAATGCTTCCCAGAGAGGAGCGGCTCGCACCCCCCCCTCCCAACACACACACACACACACACACACACACTCACACACACTCACACACACACACACACACACACTGAAGCAGGCGAGAGCTGTGTCTGAAAGCACCCTCCTGCCCCACTCTCCTGCTCGCCATGGATCCATTGTCCCCAGCATACCTTTCTCTGGACCTTCACAGGTGCCGGGTGTAGACAGCGGAGGAACAGGAGGAGGCAGAGGCTGCCCTGCCCTAGAAGGCTGGCAGGGATCCTTCATGCGGTCCACCACGTTTTCAGACAGCTGCGGGAAGAATTGAGGGAGGGGAAGTTATATGCTGGAGTCGTCCAGATGTGAAGCCCCCCTTCACACACATGGTCCAGATTCACTAACACTACTAGGTCAGGGCTTGCCCCACGTGGGCTCTAGGATGTGGGGAGCAAGGCCCTGCCGCTCCCTCACACAAGCCACGCTCAGTGGGACCTGAACGCACCTCCTCCAAATTCCTCAGGTGCTCCTCTGCTGAGACCTGCCGCCACCCCCACACTGCCCACCAACACCTCTGCGCCTGTCCAGACTCCACCCTTCCCTCAAGGGACACCTCAGTGCCCCCTCTCCGTGAGCTGCCCCTTGACAGCACTCAGGTGAGGTCACACACACCTCCTTCCTCGGCCGTTGCGTGATTACGCACACATGTGGCACTGAAGGACGTGCCTCCCGTCTCACCTGCCTCATCCGAAAGGCCTAGAGTTACCTCTCACTCACCTGTGTAAACCACCTCCCGCCCCCAGCCACCCATAAACTAGACGGCCGTAGCACTCTGTGACTCGTTTCACCTTAGTTCTCCCTAATGAGGACTGGCTAACCAAAGCCTTCATTCATTTCAGAGGAAGTGAAATAGGCATCCGGGTGTCATAAAACCGTTTACTGAAATGAAATAGCAAGCGAGGGATAAATCCAGCATAAAAGCCCTTACGAGTTCACTTCAGTAAATATTTATTAAGTGCCTAATATGTGCAAGGCCTCATAAAGCACAGCTGAGGGGGAGATGTTAGAAATGACGCTGAGACAAAAAGCCACGCTCAGCAACCCCACTTGGAGTACCCAGCGGAGAAAAGTGCTCCCACATGCCCCAGCAGCATGAGAGAGAGAGAGAGAGAGAGAGAGAGAGAGAGAGGAGACAACACAAATATGCATCAGTAAGGAGCTGATTAGAGAAAGGCTGGTGCCGCCCTCTGGAAATATTACAGAAGCACCAGAATGAGACAAGGCAGGTACCCAGCGGCTGGACAGGCATATGGGGGGGACCGCTAAGCTGAGGAAGCTGGAGGATGCTGTGTGTCTCCCAGTTTGGTGACACAGACACAGCTATAAAATGCACACTTGCAAACATGGCTCAGTATCAACATGCCTCCACGGGGGCAGGCACGGAAGCTGTCATGTTTGTGCACACACACACACACACACACACACACACACACACACGTGTGTGTGTTTGCAGGTAAAAACCTCTAAGACTGCCTGTGAAAAGCGGAGTTGATTCCTGCAAATCACTGTGGAACAGCTGTAACCAGACTTTCATTTCTGGCACATCTGTGGTTTCATTTCTCTCCATGAACATTTCTTTTGCAATTAAACATTATAGTAATGGCTGAGTCCCTCTAGCAGTCAAGATAAGTTCACATCAAACAGCTAATTAATGATAACAGGACACGAGAAGCCCAAGCATTAGATCAGTGGGAGGTAAGTGAGAATTCAGAAATGAACCTATATCGCTATGAAGAACTGATTTTCAACAAATTTGCTAAACAAGTCACTAGGGAAAGAACAGACTCTTCAGCAAACGGTGCTGGAATGACCTGGACTCCTACACACCAAGGAATGAAGCTGGATGCCCAGCTCACACTGCACACAAAACACAACTCAAGATAGGTCAGAAACTTGAATGTAAAAGCTAAAACCACAAAACTCTTGGAATAAAATAGAGGGTAGGTCTGTATGTCCTTAGCACAAGCTATCCAAAAAAAAAGAGCGGGTGTCAGGTGGTAGCACAGTGGGTTAAGCGCACATGGCGCAAAGCACAAGGACCGGCATAAGGATCCCAGTTCAAGCCCCCGGCTCCCCACCTGCAGAGGAGTTGCTTCACAAGCGGTAAAGCAGGCCTGCAGGTGTCTGTCTTTCTCTCCCCCTCTCTGTCTTGCCCTCCTCTCTCCATTTCTCTCTGTCCTATCCAACAACGATGACATCAATAACAATAATAATAACTACAACAATAAAACAACAAGGGCAACAAAAGGGAATAAGTATTTTTTTAAAAAAAGAGCAGAGAGTGGACTTCATCAAGATGAAAGTCTTATGCACTAAAGGACTAAGCCAATGAAATGCAGCCCACGACATGAGAGAGAACAAGGACAATCTTACAAGACAGGACACACATCTCAAATAGAGTGTCCTCAGCTCAAAAACACAAAGAAAATCAACCCAATTAAAAAACGGAGGCAGGGCACCAGGCTCTGGTGCACCTGGTTGAGAGCACATGCTACAATACACAAGGACCTGGGTTCAAGCCCCCAGTCCCTACCTGCAGGGAGAAAACTTTGCAAATGATGAAACAGAGCTGTAGGTGTCTCTCTGCCTCTCTCCCTATCTCCCCCAAAACTTCTCCATTTCTGACTGTCTCTATCCAACAAATAAATATAACAAAAAAATTTTTTTTGAATGGGTAGGGGCTGGGCAGTAGCCCACCATGCTGAACACACGTTACGTTCAAGGCCCCAGTCCCCGCCTGCAGGGGGAAAGCTTTGCGAACTGTGAAGCAGTGCTGCAGTGCTGTCTTTCTCCCTCTCTGTCTCCCCCTTCCCTCTCAATGTCTCTCTGTCCTATAAAATAAATAACTAAAATGTTTTTTAAAAGAGTAAGTTTGGGGGGCTGCATGGTGGTGCACTTGGTTGAGCGCACATGTTACAATGCACACGGACCGAGGTTCAACCCCCTGACCCCCACCTGCAGGGAGAAAGCTTTGTGAGAGGTGAAGCAGTGCTGCAGGTGTCTCTCTGTCTCTCTCCCTCTCTATCACCCCTTTCCCTCTTTATTCCTGGATGTCTTATCCAATAAGTAAATAAAGATAATTTAAAAATTTAAAGAATAAGCTTTTAAAAAACTTAAAAATAAATGGGCTGAGAAGGAGAAGAAAAATTGATCACCTGGTGGAGGAGACACTTTACCATCAATGAAACCCTGGTGGCAAACAGAAAGGCAAGGATTGATTGATTGACTGATTGATTGACTGATTGGCTGATTTTATTGCCACCATGTTTTTTGATGGGGCTTGGGTGCCTGCACAATGAACCCTCTGCTCCTGGTAGGCATTGTTTTTGGTTTGTTTTTTTTTTCCTTTTTTTTTCTAGTACTGTTTGTTTTGATAGACACAGAGAGAAACTGAGAGGGAAGAAGGAGCTGGAGACAATGAGCAAAAGACGCCTTCAACAAACACGGCTCCACCATTTCCAGAGCACCTTCCCTCCCCCACTGGTGAGAACCAGAGTCTTGTGCATGGTAACGTGTGTGCTCGACTGAGTATGCCACTGCCCAGTCCCCAAATGGATATCTGTTCAGAGAAGATCTGCAAATGACCAACTGGCAAATAAGCAGATTCGTGGTGGGCTTGGGGTTTGACTCTAGAACAAGAGCCTCCAGGGAGAGACAGACAAAGTTAGAAATGACCTTAAACTGACTGCAATGATGCTACTTATTTATAAATATTTTTCTAAAAAAAAAAATCACAGGGCCAGGTGGTGACACACCTGGTTAAGCGCACACATTACAGTGCTCAAGGACCCAGGTTCAAGCCCCTGGCCCCCGCCTGCAGGGGGAAAGCTTCACAAGCGGTGAAGCAGGGCTAAAAGTTTCTTTCTATCTCCCTCTCTGTCATCCCCTTCCCTCTCGATTTCTGGATGCCTCTATCCAATAAATAAAGATAATTTTTAAAAGATTTTTTAAGAAAAGAAAAATAAAAAAAATGAAATTAAAAAAAAAAATCACTGGATTTACATGCTTGAAATGGATGAACAGTATAGCAAGTGAATCGTACCTCACCACGGCTGTTACACAGAGAAAAACAAAGGTAAATATGAGTACCCCAGAAACTGCAAGGCATCCCAAGGAAGGCCGCCTGTGTGGGTCCCTGGGAGGACAGGACTGAGATTTCGATGAGAGAGAAGCTGCAGTGAGCTGAGAGGGCCGTGGGCAGTGAGTCTTGCATGGTTCGGGTGGGGGACAGGGGACAAAGAGACAGACAGTAAGAGGCCAGTGGGCCTGCAGCCTCAAGCCATGCTGGAAGGCGTGGGCCGTGGAGGTGGACGTGGGGAGAGGTGCCCAGAGAGAAACCTCCAAGCTGGGCAGCAGGGCTCCAGCACTCGTGGTGACACTGCTCAGAGCTCAGAGCCAGCGGGGCACCTGAGCGGGTTCCTGGAAGGCAAATCCTCAAGCTGTTGAGAGTGGACAGGGTGCTGCAAGAGAGAATGGAAGCTCGGTCTGGGGCCGCCTCTGTGGTGGGAGCAAAGGAGGGCAGAGAGTCACAAACAGAGAGAGAGAGACCCATCTCAAGTCAGCAGCAGAACGCGAGAGAAAATGACAGGGAAGAGATCAGGAAGAGACTATTCTGAGATAAGAACCCAGCTTGAAGGGAAAGTGCCTTGGGGTTCACTGGTCTGCTCTTTCTTGATGAGTCAACACCTGCAATGCCAGGGAGAGGCAGAGAGCCAGCTGGGCCGCCTGTCTCCCATTCAGGTCGGCTGAGCGGATGGAGAAGGCGGCAGCCCCAGCTGGGTTCAAGGCCCCAGCAAGACTGAGGCAGGCGAGGACCCGGAAGTGAGCACGCTGGATGGACAGAAGGTCTGGGTGTGCTGGAACCAGCTACTCAGAGTGGACTCATAATTTTTTTTTTCTTTTCAGAAGCTTCCTTGAAATTGGCCATGAGAGGAGAAGCGTCACGAGCCAGGGCCCGGTGGCTGGGAGGAGAGCTGGCTGCAAGGATTCACCAGAATACCAGGAGGCACCTGCTCTCTAGCCCCCACCCCTGCTCAGACGCTGTGAGGTGCACCTGTCCTGAGAGACTGGGGGCACAGGATGTGGGCCCGCGAGTCCATGTGGGTTGGGGCGGGGCACCGGTGACAGGTGTGGTGTGTATGAAGGAGGAGGACACCGGCCCGGAGATGGACAAGACCAGGTGCTGGCACGCGGCATGCATTCATGGCGAGGAGGCCCTAGGAGAGCTGCCACGTGGTGACCAGAGGAGGCAGCCTGGCCGTGGGCGCCGTAACTGTGAGCCCGGGCCTTCACCACGTGTGTGCCCATCAGCGTCTGTCACGTGGCAGCAGCTGCCCAGAGGCAGTGTGTGGAAGGAACAGCACTGCAAGAAGCAGGGTCCCGGCTGTCACCTAGACTGCGCGGGGGTTGGGGGGTCATCAGCAAGTAAGCAAACAACCCCGCACAGCAGCCCACCCCACCCTCCTGGGGCACCGCCAGCAATCGCCAGTCCCACTCCGGTTTGCATACAGCCTCAGAAAAGGCCGAAAACACTAATGAGACCAACTGCCCACCTTTCTGCGGCATCTGTGGCAGAGATGTTAGAACATACGAGCCGGGGGTCGGGCGGTGGAGCAGAGGGTTAAGCGCACGTGGTGCAAAGCGCAAGGACCGCTGTAAGGATCCCGGTTCGAGCCCCCGGCTCCCCACCTGCAGGGGAGTTGCTTCACAGGCGGTGAAGCAGGTCTGCAGGTGTCTGTCTTTCTCTCCCCTTCTCTGTCTTCCCCTCCTCTCTCTATTTCTCTCTGCCCTATCTAACAACAACGACATCAATAATAACTACAACAATAAAATAACAAGGGCAACAAAAGGGAATAAATAAATAAATATTTGAAAAAGAAAAAAAAAGGGGAAACCTAAAAAAAAAAAAAAAAAAATACCAGCTAAAAAAATAAAAAAAACTAACAAGTGAAGTGAATCACCAAGGCACACAACCGAGCTAGAACTCCGTGGGCAGAAGACGGCGTCAGACGAGTGCAGCAGGGCACTGCTCGCGCGTCAGAAAAGGCCAAGTCTGTTCTCAGGTGCTGCCCGTTCTGGAGAGGACTTGAGGTGGCGGTGCTAAGTGAGCCAAGGCAGAAAACGAAGAGACGGTTCCCAGCCGGCTTCGCTCATTTGCGGACTATGAATAGCCAAAGCCGGCAGGGCGACAAAATCAACTGTTGAGACTCTGAGACAGATACGTGCTCCCGCAGGGGACAGGGGAAGAGGGTGTCAGCAAGGGGCGGGGTGGAGCTGCCCTGCTGAGACCTGCAAAGTCTTTTTTTATTATTATTTTTTTTATGTTTCTTTATTTCCCTTTTGTTGCCCTTGCTGTTTTTATTGTTGTTGTTGTTACTGATGTCGTCGTTGTTGGATAGGACAGAGAGAAATGGAGAGAGGAGGGGAAGACAAAGAGGGGGAGAGAAAGACAGACACCTGCAGACCTGCTTCACCGGATGTGAAACGACTCCCCTGCAGGTGGGGAGCCGGGGGCTTGAGCCGGGATCCTTATGCCGGTCCTTGTGCTTTGCGCCACATGCACTTAACTCACTGCACTTAACTCGCTGCACTTAACTCGCTGCACTACCGCCTGACTCCCAACCTGCAAAGTCTTATAAGCTGAGGGCACACTTTCAGAAATGGTCAAGTGTGTTATCAGTAAATGCCAGGAAAGAATGGAAATGCCACCCTGCAGGCTAGGGTGTGTGCCAGCTGCAGGGGACAATGGGCAGGGCACTAGAGGGGTCTCCCGCCTCGGACCCCATGGTTCCTGGCCACGTTTACATTTCAGGATCCAGGAGACAATAACAAGCAGGAAAGGGTATGTAGAATCTTCCAGAAGAAAGGAGTCTGGCGTGGCCAAGGGCCTGACAGAAGGTCCGTGAGCCTGGAGGAGAAGAGGGCCAGATGATCAGGCCAGAGAGGCAGGAAAAGGCGCAAGTATGGGCTGAGGCCAGCCCCCACGTCTGACTTGAGGGCCAGGGATGCCACACGGATCCACGGGAGTAAGCCACGGGTGTCCACCTCCTAGCCCCAGCTGGGGGGTGGGGGGGGGTGGGGGGGCGGTAGCCACCATACTGTGCTCCTCGGTGCTCAAGGGGTTAAGGAAAACATTGGCAGCCTCCCTGTCGGCAGTGGGAGATTTGTAATATTTTTTAATGTTGCTACAAAAGACGACAAGCAATATTTTTAATCAACAAATATACATACACACACAGGAATCGTGTGAGAATAAACACCATCTGGGCAGTGCTCCCCGCACCAAGGGAACCAGAACAGAGGCCTCTCGAGATAGATGGGTCTGGGCACTGGAGGGCCAGGGACCCTCTTGCCACCGAGCTCTCAGAGCTGGCTGGACGGGCCTGTGGGATCAGGGGGTGGAGGGCCAAACCCAGCACAGTAAGTGCAGGAAAATCAGACTCTGCTTATGCCCTGGGGTAGGACTGGACCCAGTTCTTCAGCTTCTCTGAGCTGAGTATCCCTCACAAATAAAACATGGTCCCCTCAGGCTGGACTGGTTGCCAGTACAGAGCTCAGGCTGTAAGCACCTCAGGGTCACACAGACCTGGGTTTGAGTCCCAGCTCTTTACTAGCCATTGACCTTGGACAAGAGATCGTTACCTTTGAGTCTCTTCATCTGAGAGATGGAAGTAATTAACGGTCCAGGCGGCTAGGCTCTCATGAGCGTGACATGGAGCCATGTACAGGAAGCAGCTGGCACAGAGTAAACAGCCAACGTGAGTCTTAATGGGAAGCTGCAAAGCACTGTACAAATATTGGCTCTAACCCATACCAGGCACAAGCTGGGGTGTGGAATTATATCAGCATGTCAGTAACAGTAATGATAGTTAACACTTGCCACGATAATCCATCAGCGAAGGACTGTTCTCAAGTGCTCTAGGTGGCTTGGGAACCTCAAGCAGGCCTCTTCCCTGTTCTGACCAAACTGGGCGGATTCAGATTCATTTACGTGAAGTGACGCAAGCCTGGACCGGCTTCCCCTGGAGGAACAAGGAGAGGGACCCTCCCCGGTCACAGGGGAGGCACGCCTGCCCGTGGCTCTGCAAGTCTCCAGTGACAACATGGAGCCCAAGACGGGGCCTCTCCTCTGCCTCCAGCCCCCAGTCCTTGCCTCAGGATTGTCACGAGCAGAAGCCAGGCCTCAAGGGCCACCTCACACACCCGTGGGGGGTGTGGGGACGGCAGGACCCAGAAGCTAAATCTGCCTCGAGTGCAGAGGTGAGTTCCCAGATGGAGGCTCATAGTGTTTGATTAAGCCACTGGGGCCTGTCAGCCATGTGTGTGGCTGTCCCACAACTAAAGGCTAAGGGAGGAGGGGGTGCTGTGAAGAAACGCAGGGGGACAGCCGAGAGGCGGCAGGCCTGAGACCAGAGTGCTGTCCCAGGAACCACACAGGCCGGGGCAGAGCTCTGGCCTCTCACTCTCTCGCGGGAAGGGAGGCCAGAGTCAGAGTAACTACGCTGGTGACACCCTGCCGCCACCACTGCCACCACGCCCGGTCCAATGGACTCAGCACTCACTGCCTCTGCCACTTCAAGCTCACGTTCTAGTTGAAACCAAGCCTGAAGAATGAAAGGCAGGAGCCGGGAGGTGGTGCACCTAGTAGATGCACCTGTTCAATGAGCAAGGACCCGGTTCAAGTCCCTGGTCCCCACCTGCGGAGGGGGAGCTTCATGAACAGTGACACTGTGTTGCAGGTGTCTATTTCTCCCACTCTGTCTCCGCTTGCCATTCAGTTTCTCTCTGTCGCTGTTCAATAAATAAGGCAACACCACCAACGGCAATAAAGAATGAACAGCAGAGGGGCTGTGGTGGCTAAGAGAAGCCAGGGCACAGCGGGGGAGTCCCAGGGAGGCTGAGCCACAAGGGCAGGCAGTTCCAGCACTGCGCTGGGACGCTGTCGCCACTGGCCCTGCCCCTCCTCTGTTTCAGCCTTCTCCACAGCACCTGGGGCCCACCTGACACAGCAACCGCTTCACATCTGCATGGCCACCCCCGCCGGAATACAAGCTCCCGTGGAGCAGGTACCTGCTATGGCTCCCGATGTGCCTTCCAGGCCTGAAATGGGCCCAGGACAAGAGAAGCTCAGATAACTGCTACACAGTACCGGCGTGGCCTAAGGGGGCCTACGGATAACTACTGTGCTCTCCAGCATGAGACCCTGAGTTCCAGCTCAGGCACTGCGTCTGCTACAGTGAGAGGGATCCTGGCTCTCTCTCCCCTCTTCTCTGCTCTTCTGCTGCTGCTGTTGCTCCTCTCTCTCCTCCTTTTCTCTCTCCCTCTCTCCCATAAGTAAATCTTTAATATATATCTTTGTCGAGCAGCCAGGGGAATATTCTAGCGGTGAGGAACCAGACTTGCGTGCCTGAGGTCTCAGAGGTTCCGAGTTCAATACCCAGTCAGCATGACTCTAAGACAGAACTGAGCAGCCTACTAAGCTCAAGCTCTCTCGCACACTCTCTCAATCTCTCTGAAAATATAAATAAATCTTTACGCAGATATCGATTAGGGGGCCAGGTAACAGCATACTGGGGTAAGCACACATATTACGATGCACAAGGATCCCGGTTCAAGCCCCCGGCTCCCCACCTGCAGGGAGGGGGTCGCTTCACAAGAGGTGAAGCATGTTTTCAGATTCTGCCTTTCTCTCCCCTTCTCTATCTTGCCCTCCTCTTTCTCCTTTCTCTCTGTTTTATCCAGTAAAAAAAAAAAAAAACACGATATACTGACTGAGGCCCCGGCCCACAGTGGTGTACTAACGCAATGATGCAGTGTGTGAAGATGAGATATACCAGCTGGGCGTTTCACACTCAGAGAACGTAGGGTCAGCTGGGGGTGGGCGGCAGGAACAGACAACACAAGTCACTCAACAGCCACGTGAGACGCTCAGCCACCACGGCGGCTGAAAGGGAGACAGCCAGAGCTGGGCAGGAAGGGAGGCCTGCAGGGAAGGGTGGGAGGAGAGGGGCGCTCCCGAGAGGGTCAAGGCACAGAAGGGAGGCAGCTCTGAGAAGTCTACTATCTGGACGGGTCCACGAAGTGAACAAGCAGGAGGGCAGGACTGGGTTCTGCTCTAGGGCCTGGAGAATCGAAGCAGAAGGCCAGGCCTGTTCTGTGGTCCGCTGGGAGCTGCATGTGGCTTCTCACCAGGGACTTGGTCAGGATTTTCTCATCACATAGAAGAGTCGGGCAGAGCAGGAAGGGGGCTGAAGTCAAAAAGGCTATCAAGGGCTGCCCATGATGTGCCACTTAGTGCTATAGCTCCCATCTCTAAGGCCCTGGGTTCGATCCCTCCTGGCACCCCATGGGAGCACCATAGATAGCACCCAAGATGTAACTGGGGGACACTCCAGGGCCTGTGAAGCAGTGCTTCGGTCTCCCTCTGCACATAAAAATACGGCAAGTGGTCGAGGAGCTGGCACAGGGGCTAAAGAATTGGGCGTGAGAGCCCAAGAGCCCAGGGTACCAAGTTCAATCCCCAGCATCGCATGTCCCAGAGTGATGCTCAAATTCTCTCTCATTAACAAATAAATGAATCAGGGGGAGGGAGGGTTCAGAGAATGAAAACTGGGCCTGGGAGGTGGGTCAGCATCATGAGACCTCTGGTTCAAGCCCCGCACTGCATACAAAACAGGCAGGGTCCAGACGGCCACACAAGAGCAAGCCGGGACCAAGAGGGTCGAGCCGTGGCACCGTGCAGGAGTGAGCGGAGGGAAGACGCAGAAGACACCAGGGGAAGGGACGGACTTAAGGCCTGGCATTGCCAGGGAGGCACAGGGAAGTCACTCGGGGAGCAGCACTGACGCTGTCAGTGGGGACAAGTGTGGCTGCAGGCTTGGAGAGAGCTGAGAGGCTGGGGGGGGGGGGATCGTGAATAGCTGGGGTTTAAAAAACAGATGTATTTTTCAGGGTGTGGAGGAGATACTAAAGAAAGAGATGAGGGGAGAGGAAAGCGAGGGCCAAGTCTGGCTCGAGGGAAGGAAGGAAGAAGAGAGGGAGAGGGGAGAAGGGAGAGGGGTGGCACCGCAGAGCCAAGACCTGCTGTGTGAGGGAGACTGTGTTGGAAGTCCAGCCAGTAGCCCTGCTCCACACACAGATCCACAGGTGGCACAGGGAGCTGGAAAAGGTGGCATCTGGGGAGAGAGGGCAGAGAGGGAATTCCTGGCACCCAGTGTCCAGGGGCAGGCTGGGGAGGCTGCAGTGTCCCCACAGGCCAGAAGGGGGCAGTCAAGCCCAGAGCAGCTGCCGGGAAAGACAAGGTCCGACTCACAGGTCACTCAGACCAGGACTCAGGTCCCCAAGCCCTGAAAGGTGGAGCTCAAGGAGCTGTGACGGCTCACCAAGGATCGCAGCAAGTCCTGACGCCTGGGCCAAGACTCTGAGCTGAACCTGGGCCCTGGGTTGAAGATAATTCAGCAGTGGAGTAGCACCGTACCGGGCACAAAGACCCGGGTTCGAGTTTCCAGCTGTGCCATGTGGGAGTCACAGAAGGTGGGCTAGAGCTGTGGTGCTTCTAGCTGAGACTGGAAGGGCAGAGGAGGACAGAGCAAACCCCGGGCGCAGAGAAGTGAAACTCGCACAGGCACAGGCACAGGCAGGAAGGGGCTGAGAAGCAAGCTCTCTGGCAGAGGACGAATCCATGAAAACACTTGCAGTCACATGGCAAACCGCCCCACCCCGCAGAGCATGTTATGGGGGGACCCCCACAGGCGCTCATCCAACAGCCTGCTTCAATGAGCACAGGCTCGATACGGAAGCGAGGGCTTCTGCCCCACCTGCAGCGGAGACACTTCACGAGTGGTGGAGCAGGTCTGCAGGTGCCTCTCTTTCTCTCTCCCTGTCTCCCCCCCCTTTTTTCTTTTCTTCTTTTTATTTATTTATTTCCCCCTTTGTTACCCTTACTTTTTATTGTTGTTGTAGTTATTATTGTTGTTATTGATGTCGTCGTTGCTGGATAGGACAGAGAGAAATGGAGAGAGGAGGGGAAGACAGAGAGAGAGAGGGGAGAGAAAGACAGACACCTGCAGACCTGCTTCACCGCCTGTGAAGCGACTCCCCTGCAGGTGGGGAGCTGGGGGCTAGAACCGGGATCCTTATGCCGGTCCCTGCGCTTTGCGACACGTGTGCTTAACCTGCTGCGCTACTGCCCTACCCACTTCCCCCTCCCCTTCCAACCCCTCTCTGTCCTATCAAATAAAATAGAAAGAGAGAGAGAGAGAGAGAGAGAGAAATAAAATGAGGACTTTTTCAGCCTTCAGTGCTATTCATCCAGGTACCACTGGAGCCCTGTGGTGGCAGCAGTATCGTCTCTGCACTGACAAGACAACAGGTTCACGTTCCACAAATGAGCTCATGGCCTCAGCTCCCGGATGGGCAGGAGCACGTCTCCAGCCCTGTGGAAGGATGCAGGTGGGCATCGTGCAGACACAGCCGCCTAAGCTGAGGTGCAGCAACGGCCGTGACCGAGGCCCCTGGGCCCACCGGTGCCACGAGACAAAACACAGGTCTTCCGGCTGGGGTGAGCCCTGGTGAGCTGACAGAAGGAAGAGCTTGTGTTGAGTCTGGGTCCATCAGATGCCTAGTACCAGGACATCCCAACCCCTCACAGGGCTGGGCAAGTGGCCTGTCCTTGCCTGGGGCTGCTGCTGTGGTGACGTGGCTCACTGGACCCAGGGAGCCAGAACCACAGCCCCAGAGACCTCCTCCAGCAGCACTGCAAGCTCAGAGGTCCACGGGCCGATGATAACACCCTAAGACTAAGCACACAGCAAGGCAGTGGGGGGAGCACACACCCAGAAAGAGGACAGGCAGCCTGTGACTCTACCAGTGTCTCCAGGGTCCAGGCTTTCAACCTTGTTTCGAAATACAAATTTTCTACACCTCTAATTTAAAAATACAGAGTTTCTGATTTGTTCTGCAGAGAGACCAGCAGACCACTGCTCAGCTCTGACATGTGGATGTGCCAGGAAGGGAACCTTGGGGCCTTGGGCTTGAGAGCCCACCTCGAGCTCCAAAGTCCTGTGTTCTGTCAGGCTGAGATATCTCTGGCTCTTAAATGTCGGCAACAAATTCAAATCAGCAGTGACGACAAAGCTTCTGGACTTGTGGTTTCAGGGAAAGAAACCAAGACTACAGCTTAAAATTCTTCCCAGCAGGCACCTCTCCAGCTCGCGCCTGGCTCAGGGGTCAGAGACGGAGAGACATGGCTCCCGCTCCAGGACAGCGAGGCGGGGAGAGAGAGACAGGCTCTCTGGTGTCTGTCCAGAGCAGTCAGCATGGGGACCGGGGCACGGGCTCCAGGAGCCAGGGCTGTGACCATGGGGAGGGAGGGGTAACAAAAGGGAAGGCTCCCTTCAGAACCGACAGCTGCAGTGCCCCTGAGTATGGAGGGAACTGAGAGAAGGGGGAGTCCTGCAGGAGGTGAGCAGCTGGACCAGAGTATCCTCCCTACCAGAGGGGGAGGGAAAACCAAGAAGGTGGCCCAGCACGCAGCGGAAAGGACTAGTGTGCATTAGGTCCCAGGTTCAATCCCCAGCACTGCATATGCCGAAGCAAAGCACTGTCCTGTCTCTCATAATGTCTCATAACGAAATGATGTTGGGGTGGGGATGCCCCAATACAAGGAGAGCCTTGTGAGTCAGGCCCAGGAATCAGCCTTAGCTTCGAGGCAACGGGAAGCAGGTGAGGCTGGGAGAGACAGGCTCAGCTCTAACTTTTCAACCACCACCTGCCAAGAAGCTGACCCCAGGAATGCTCCCGGGAGCAAGCTGATGAAACTCCAGGGGAGGGGGCCGGGCGGTAGCACAGCAGGTGCAAAGAGCAAGGACCAGAGTGAGGACCCCGGTTTGAGCCCCCAGCTCCCCACCTGCAGGGGGGTCACCTCACAGGCGGTGAAGCAGGTCTGCAGGTGTCTGTCTTTCTCTCCCCCTCTCTGTCTTCCCCTCCTCTCTCCATTTCTCTCTGTCCTATCCAACAACGACATCAATAATAATAATAATAATAATAATAATAATAACCAAAACAGTGATAGAACAACAAGGGCAACAAAATGGGGAAGAAAAAAAAAGCCTCCAGGAGCAGTGGATTCATGGTGCAGGCACCGAGCCCCAGCAATAACCCTGGAGGGAAAAAAATATAAATAAATAAAAAGAAACTCAGGGGAAAGGAACATTTCTTGATATGCCGCCTTTGGAACTAACCGTGTTTTCTTTTTTTTTTTTTTTTAATCAGAGTACTACTCAGTTTTGGTTTATGCTGGTGCAGAGAACCTGGGACTTTGGAGCATCAGGCATGACAGTCTCCTTGCAAAACCACTATGCTATCTACCAAGCCTGACTGTGTTTTCTATCGTTTGCCAGAAACAGTTTAAAAGTGAAAAACAACCTTTTAGGGCCAGCAACATAGCTCTGCTGGACAGTGTACCTGCTTTGTCATGTGACTCAGGTTTGAGTCCAGCCCCCGATACAAAGGAAGAAGCTTGAGGGCTGTGATATCTTTCCTGTGTGCCTGGCTCTCACTTTCTATCTGAAAACTCAGCTTGACACAGTGAAGCCCCAGTGACATCCAAAAACAGCAACAGCTTTAGCCCTTTTTTTTTAAATTTATTTATTTTCCCTTTTGTTGCCCATGTTTTTTATTGTTATTGTAATTATTATTGTTGTTGTTGATGATGCTGTCATCATTGTTGGATAGGACGGAGAGAAATGGAGAGAGGAGGGGAAGACAGAGAAGGGGAGAGAAAGACAGACACCTGCAGACCTGCTTCCCCGCCTGTGAAGCGACTCCCCTGCAGGTGGGGAGCCAGGGGCTCGAACCAGGAACCTTAAGCCACTGTGCTACCCCCCAACCCCAACTTTAGACCTTTTTTTTAATAAAAGTATATCCCATGAACACCAGGAAGCATGGATCTGTAGGAGGCAGGCCTGATGGGAGAAAGGACAGCTGATGAGTCAGTCAGGGGGAAGATGTGCTGAGACAGAACCGCCAGGATCAAGAGAACCAAACGGAAATGGCCGGAAAGGCGGACTTCAAGGTTGTCGCTACACACTGAGGAAAGGGAGGAATGTGGGAACCAGCCTTTGACAAGAGAATGAATGGCTGGACAGTCACAGCCAGGGAGTGAGGGTGATCCCCAGGGAGGAGCAGGCGGGCACGTCAGGGAGGCTCCTGCGTACGTCCACAAGGCAAGTGTGTGGGGAGGGATATGGCCAGGTATGTTCTGTACAGATCTGGGCCGGGCCGGGCCGGGCTGGGCTGGGCTGGGGACTTAGGATCCAAAACTCATCAGCTCACAAAGGAACAAGAGAGATAAGGCAAGGACAGTGAGGGAGGGAGGGAGCAAGGGCCGAACTAGGGGATGTTGCTTACTTATTTACTGATGAGAGAGAGAGAACCAGGGTATCACTCTGGCACGTGCGATGCCAGGGATCCTAACTCAGGACCCCCAAGCAGGTAAGTGCCACCTCCTGGGCTGCTGAAGGAGAAGACATTCAGTCTCCAGCAGCCACAGAGAAGCAGCTGAGAGGGCAGGAGAAGGAACTGTTGTGGGAGAGAGTGTAGCGACTGCCCTCTGAGAGGAGAGCAAGGCAGCACTGGAAACAGAGAAGGGCCAGAAACGCCTTGCACTGCAGTGTTACTGCTTCCCGAAGGAGGGAAATGAATGACCCGAGATGAACTTAAGCCGCAGAGTGAACGACTTCTCTGATGTGTATATTCCTTTACAGAGTTCTCTTTTACACCAAAAGACATCCAACTCTGTGATACAGTTAAGGAATATCATGATGGAATCAGGAGGCGGAAAGAGCTTTAATTCTCCGGCTGTGAGAGAGAATTTCACTGCTGGTCACATTCAAGCATTTTTAAGAGACCACCGTAATAATGTTCAGGGAGGCAGAGCCCACATGGGAGCAGCATGGCGCCCAAGGGATCTCCTTGGATGGCGGAGAGGCGACGTGGTGTCTCTCCTTTCCGTCTCTCTCCTTCTATCCAAAAATGAAAAGAATGAAAAAACTTGGCCTGGAAGCAGTGAAATGAATCCCCCATGATGAGGTCCCAGCCCCCCCACACACACACACACACACACTAAATTGTAACAAAGTAAAGGATATTCAAATAAATGACTGACATTCAAAATCATCTCTAACTAAGCAGAACCTGGACTGGAGTTGGTGTATTGCACCAAACTAAAAGACTCTGGCGTGGGGTGGGGGGAGTACAGATCCTGGAAAAGGATGACAGAGGACCTAGTGGGGGTTGTATTGGTATGTGGAAAACTGAGAAGTGTTATGCATATACAAAGTACTGTATTTACTGTCAAATGTAAAACATGAGTCCCCCAATAGAGGGAAAAAAAATTTTAAAAAGTAAAACAGGCAAAAAAAAGAAATCATCCCTTAAGTGTAGTTTGTGTGAGCCTGTCACCCCTGCAGTCATGTCACTGGGCTTGGTGGCTCTGAGGCAGAAGGATGACAGGCGCTGAGGGGGAAGCCTGTCACAGGCGCAGACCTTTGTACCTTCCTGTCCTCAGGAAAACACACTGCTGCCCAGAAGCTGAGGGGCGGCAGAGACACCTCAGGTGCTCTGCAGGCTCCACCCTCCTGGCCGACACCTCCTCTTCTGTCAGAAGCTGAGCTGTTTGGGCCACATCAAAGGGAACAGGACCCAAGATGGCACCTAGCCTGGGCACTGGGCACTGGTGATTGGTGGGCTTGCTGGGGCCACAACACTACACGTTCCAGCTGCAGAGTATAACGGCCACGTGCCGGGTTCCCTGGCTGGCAACTCCTGTGGGGGTCCCTCAGCCGCACTCACCCCAGTGGCCAACTCAGCTACGCGTTAAAATTGGGGAGGGCCGGGCAGCAGCTGGGGTCCGAGCCTTTCCAGGCACCTCTGCTGAGCGGGGCCTGAGAGGCTGCACGGCGCCATTTCTGCACCAGGAGACAGACTTCACTCTTTGCACAGCGGGGCTCAAGAGCAGCTCTCCTGGGACCTTCTTGTTCACTGCGCTGCCTCTGACCAGCCAAGTGAGATGAAGGAAGCAGTGTAAAAACTGTACGATAAGGAGCATCAGCGCGCATGGCAAGACGTTTAAGAAGCCGGCGCTGAAGCCGCGTGGAGGAGGCTGTGCACCCGGGGAGCGAGTTGGCACTGGAGCCTGGGAACCAGAGGGGCAGGAGAGGAAGAGCCTCATGCACCGATGCCACCTCACTGCCAGCCAGGCTAAAAGCGGAGGGGTGGGGGAGGACTCACTGGCGCAAGCACGCATCCCGCATGCACAGGCCCACCAGCCGCGTGCTGTCATCAGTAGGATCACCTTTGCCTCTAAGAGCTTGCAAAAGAAAAGCAGGGGCATAAGGATCCTGGTTCGAGCCCCCGGCTCCCCACCTGCAGGGGAGTCGCTTCACAGGCGGTGAAGCAGGTCTGCAGGTGTCTGTCTTTCTCTCCCCCTCTCTGTCTTTCCCTCCTCTCTCCATTTCTCTCTGTCCTATCCAACAACAACAACATCAACAATGGCAATAGTAATAACCACAACGAGACTACAACAACAAGGGCAACAAAAAGGGGGGGTGGCCTCCAGGAGCAGTGGATTCATGGTGCAGGCACCGAGCCCAGCAATAACCCTGGAGGGGAAAAAAAAGCAAAACAGGGTCCAAGGATGGAGGAGTGATGGAGAATATTCCGAGGTAAAGTCACTAGTCCAACAACGGGGGACTACAGAAGCCTACATCTGGCGTGCTGAGAGCCGAAAGGCTGCTCCCTGTCCCAGTCCAGGCTTAAGGCAAGGACATTCGCTTCCGCCACTTCTACCCCGTATCATACCGGAAGTTTGAGTCAATGTAGTAAGACAAGGAAGAGAAAGCGAGGGCATCCAAGACAGCAGGAGCTACTGAGTAAACAGGCTGTGCACCTCACTAGACACAAGGCCCAGGCCTGCAGCACACAGCTGGTAAAGGCAGAAGTTCTACAAACAGGAGACTAGGGTGCTCCTTGTCTGTCTCTCCTCTCTCTCTCTCTCTCTCTCTGTCTTCTACCTAAAATAAGACAATGAGTCAGTCCAGAAGTTATGGAATGGCTTATGTGCGAGACCTGAGTCAAGGGGAAAGAAAAGAAAAGAAAGGAAAGGAAAGGAAAGGAAAGGAAAGGAAAGGAAAGGAAAGGAAAGGAAAGGAAAAGAAAAGAAAAGAAAAGAAAAGAAAAGAAAAGAAAAGAAAAGAAAGATAACCTACTAGAAGGGCCAGGGGGAGGTGCACACCGGTGAGCACATGTGCTACCATCACAGAGACCCAAGTCCAAGCCCCCTGGCCCCACCTGCAGGAGAGGAAGCTTCAGGAATGGTGAAGCAGTGCTGCAGGCGTCTCTTCTTCCCTCTATCTTCCCCTTCCCTCTCTCTTTCTTTCTGTACCCAATAAACAAAGAAACCTACTAGACCAATAAGTGAGTTCAGGTGCCCAGGGGACACAAGATCAAACCATCACATCACGGTTATTTCTACATACTAGCAATGAACGACCAAAGAGCCCAAAAGGAAATGGGGAGAACAAGTCTATGGTGTCAACAAGAATAAGACATGAGAGGGGCCGGGCAGTGGCACGCCCAGCTAAACACACATATTACCAAGCACAAGGATCTGGGTTCGAGCCCCCACTCCCCACCTGCAGGAGGGGAAGCTTCACAGGCGGTGAAGCAGGTCTGCAGGTGTCTCTCATTCTCTCCCTCTCTGTCTCCCCCTCCTCTCTCCATTTCTCCGTCCTACCTAATAAAAATTAGAAAGAAAAAAGAAGTGGCTGCTGGGAGCAGTGCATTTGTAGCACCAAGCCCCTCCCTGCAATAATCCTGGTGGCAGTGAAGAAAGAAAAAGAGAAAGAAAAAGAAAGATACTTAGAATACATTTCAGAAATGACAGACGAACACATTGGTGCAAAACATTGCTGAGAAAAATAAAGGTGACCTTCATAAATGGGAACAGTTTCCCGTTCACAGATTGGAAAGCCCCGTATAGTTAATGAGCAAGACTCCCCCAAAGTGATGGCAGTCGCGTGCCGCCTCATGACACTTTGACACTTGGGTCAGTGACGGGTGACACAGTGGCACGGTCACCGCTGTGACGTCACTGTCTTATACCGGCAATGGCCACATGTGCCTCATGCTTCCCACATCTCTTCACAGCATGACTTTCCCCTGGGCTTGAGTTAATCTCTTGTTTTGTTCATCATGGCCATTCAGTCCACCGCTAATGTCGCCCAAAGAGGCCACGCTGAGGGGTTGATTAAAAGTGATTAAGGGCAAGGAGAGTGGAAAGTCAGTGACAGCTGCACCTGGCCAGCCGTACTTGTCCCACTCCACCACTGGGCCCATCTTGAGGAACAAGGACAGAGGTGAGTTCAGGTGCCCAGGGGACACAAGATCAAACCATCACATCACGGTTATTTCTACATACTAGCAATGAACGACCAAAGAGCCCAAAAGGAAACGGGGAGAACAAGTCTATGGTGTCAACAAGAGTAAGACATGAGAGGGGCCGGGCAGTGGCACGTCCGGAAGCTGCTTCGTCGGGAGCAGTGAGGCCGACAACCATGCAAGCCGGCCATCTATCAGACACAGAGGCACTCGTAATGACCTGGAGGTCACCAGGCCAGCAGAGAACTCTCTCTTAGTGCAGTGACAATCCAGAGAAAACCCTGTGCTCACGGCCAGTCAACGTTCACCAAGTTCCCAAGGTCATTTGGAGAGAAAAAAAAGAGTCTTCTCAACAAATCAAATTTGAAAAAAATGAGATATTTCACTGCAAATAAGAAAAAAGCTTGGGGGTCGGGCAGTAATTCAGCGGGTTAAGCCCACGTGGCACGAAACGCAAGGACCAGCATAAAGATCCCGGTTCGAGCCCCCGGTTCTTCACCTGCAGGTGGTTGCTTCACAGGCGGTGAAGCAGGTCTGCAGGTGTCTGTCTTTCTCTCCCCCTCTGTCTCCCCTTCCTCTCTCCATTTCTCTCTGTCCTATCCAACAACAACAGCAGAAATAACAACAACAATAATAACCACGACAACGATAAAACAAGGGCAACAAAAGGAAAAAAAAATAGCCTCAGGAGCAGTGGATACAGAGCCCAGCAATAACCCTGGAGGCAAAAAAAAAAGGAAGAAAAAAGCTCAAGGGCTTCCATGAAACCTAATGCAAGTCGACTTATAAATTAAATGCACTGGAATTTGAAAAGTGCGACAGAGAAACAGCCAGGTCGCAGGACCAAGACGCCAGAGGGAGAGATGCTACTTCACCACCACAGTGCAAGGAGGGAGGCTCCTCCGCCCAGCAACAGCTCAGCCAGTGAGCGAACACCGTGAACCCACAAGCAGAAACCCTCCACCTCCAGAGAACTCTGGCTACAGCTGAGCCACTGAAGTCTATGCAGGTTGCTTTGGGCTTTCCTTCTAAAAGGGGACCCGGCATCTCACCAAGAGATCACGTTTGTTGCTGTTTTCAAATAAGCCCATATTGTTGGTGCAACAGGCAGTGCTTCTTAAAGGTTTAGTCACGGGAGAGGGAGAACAAGAACCAGAGCATCACTCTGGCATGTGTCACACCAGGGATGCGATTCAGACCCTCAGGCTTGTTGAGTCCAGCGCCCTGCCCGCTCTGCCGCCTCGCTGGTGCTCATCTGTTTACACATTCTTCATGGCTTCTCTCACCCTACACCTGCAGAGTTGATAGCAGCAATAAAGACTTCCTGGTCAGCAAAATCGAAAGTATTTACTTTCTGGCCACTTGCAGGAAAATACTGCTGACCCCTGATTTAGAGTTTTACCTCACTACGTACATAACGATTAACAGGCTCATGGACTTAACTATAAAAGTCCGAACTATAAAACTCTAAGGGGGGGAAGGAAAAAAAAAAAGAGGAAAATTTCATTATCTAAACTAGGCAGAGGTTTCTGAGAAACAACTCCAAAAACAGCATCAATAAAAGAAAAGAATTAATGAACTTCATCAAAAAGACAAATACTGGCCCTTCAAAGATGCCTTTCAGAAAATGAAAAAGTCAGGCCACATATTGGGAGAAAATATTTGCAAATCATGGTATGATGAAGGGCCTGCATCCCACATAAAGAAATCTTGTAACTCAGTAACAAAAAAGACAAACAATGCAATTAAAAGTGTGCAAGAGATTTAAATCCACATTTCACCAAAAAAAAAAACAAGTAGGCGGCAGCTAAGCACATGGGAAGATACTCAGTTTGGGTTAGTTATTAGGGGTTGCAAAGTCACGCCACAACAAGATGCCATCTCACACTCACTGGACTTGCTGTGATCGGAAGACAGAACATAATAAACATTGGAGAGGATAAGGAGAAAACTGGAAGCTTCATCTCCTGCTGCTGGAAAGCGTAAACTGGGGAATACTGTAAAACAAGTGTGATGCTTTCTTAGAAAGGGAAGCCTAACAGCTCGCCAGATTCATCCCCAGAACGAACTAGCAGCCCTTCCTTCTATTTAAGATAAATGCCCTCAAAACACCAGTTTGCTAGTGTCCACAGTGGCACCGATTCCAACAGTCAGGAACTTCAAAGTGCAGAGTGGCTGGCTGTACAAGGATCCGGCTCCACTCAGCCAAGCACACGCTACAGTCCAGGAAGCAGCCTCAAGAACCTTTTGCTCAGAGAAGCATGTGAAAAAAAAAAATCAGAAAAATCAGGGGCTAATCCCGGGCTGGGAACGGGCGTGGGGAGCGGCACAAGGTATCTCTGGGGGTCTTGTAAATAAAGGTTTGGAAGTCTAATTGTAATGGCACTAGCTGAATTTGCTCATCAACAAACAAAAAACTCTTCACAAAAGTGAACTTGAAGATACGTGAAATACATCTCAATAAAACTGCTTCGAGTTTTAAAATCGTCACCACAACTGGGTAGAATCTTCCCAGAGTTCCTCTATTAACAAGGGCGCTCAGAACCCCTGGCCTGTGAACCCCATCACCTGTCAAGCTTCTCTGACACGCTAACTCCTCAGCACACAGTTGGGGAGTCTGAGTTGCCAGGCCCACTACCAGCTCCCTATGACCCTAGGTTCCTTCAACTTCTTGAACCTGTTTCCTGAATTGAAGGTAACGACACCTCAAAGGTCCATTTGGGGACTATGTGAGCCAAATGTTCATAAAAACACTCAGCACAGAGCCCCCGGCTCCCTATGGTCGCTTCACAGGCAGTGAAGCAGGTCTGCAGGTGTCTATCTTTCTCTCCCCCTCTCTGTCTTCCTGTCCCCTCTCAATTTCTCTGTCCAACACCGATGACAACAATAATAATAACAATGGCAACAAACGGGAAAAAAATAGCCTCCACGGGAGTCGGGCAGTAGCACAGTGGGTTAAGCACATGTGGCACAAAGCGCAACGGCCAGTATAAGGATCCCAGTTCAAGCCCCTGGCTCCCCACCTGCTTCACAGGCGGTAAAGCAGGTCTGCAGGTGTCTGTCTTTCTCTCCCCCTCTCTGTCTTCCCCTCCTCTCTCCATTTCTCTCTGTCCTATCTAACAATGACAACATCAATAACAACAACAATAATAACTACAACAATAAAAAAGGGCAACAAAAGGGAAAATAAATAAATAAATACAATTTTTTTTTTTAATTAAAAAAAAATAGCCTCCAGGAATAGTGGATTTGTAGTGCAGGTACTGAGCCCCAATGATTAACTCTGGAGGGAAAAAAAAAAAAAAGACACAGAAAGAACACCGCTCAGCTCTGGTTTAACCCTGCAGGCAAAAAAAAACCACTCAGCAGAGATCTGGGTTTCAGCCCCGGCACCTCATGAGAGCAACACAGCACCAGGGGAAGCTCCACAGATGGTGGAGTAGTATTGTGGTCTCTCTTACTCTCTATCCAAAATTAAAAGGAAAAAAAAAAGTTGGCCTGAGAGCAGTGAAAATGCAGATGTGTGGTGCATTTAGCAGGAAGAAGCATCTCGGCAGAGAAAAATCTTTTTGTTTTGTTTTGTTTTTGGATAGAGACAGAGAGAAATGGAGAGAGAAGGGGGAGACAGAGAGGAAGAGAGACAGAGAGACACCTGCAGACCTGCTTCACCGCCTGTGAAGCGACCCCCCTGCAGGTGAGGAGCCGGGGGCTCGAACCGGGATCCTAACAGGTCCTTGTGCTTAACCTGCTGCACTACCGCCCGACTCCCAGCAGAGAAAAATCTATATACCTCCTTCTCCTGAGAGTCACCTCCTCAAGGGGCACCAGCTGACCAGGCCACCCAGAGCAGCCAGCCTAAGGGCTTTTGGCCCTTTCTTTCTTTGGCTCCATGTTCCTTGGGGGCTGAGGCCTGCTGCCGCTCTGGTGCCATGGCAAGGCCAGGCCTCAACAGGTGAGGGCTCTGGCGCTGGTGTGTCTCGGGGCTGCTTTTGTGAGCTTCCTCCCCTCTGGGAAAGTGCTCCAGGGGCAGCGAATGCCAGCGCAAGGGGGCACAGCTGAGGCTGGCAGCAGCAGCCGGAGGGAAGCTGGGAACAATGGAAGGATGAGCACCCGACCTCAGCTCAGCCTCTGCTTGGGGCAGAGACATGGGGAGGGGCTACACCCCCACATCCCGGGGCCAGGCCCACTCTCTACTAGGGTGAGGTTACCACACCGGTCGCCGTAAAATCTTTATGTATTTCACACATGCCCGCTCTGAAAACTGGAGCTGAATATAATTGCGACATTTTGCATTAATTAAATTTCTTTTACCTTCCGTCGAATTAGGGCTTGAACTCGGTATGGAAATTTATGCAAATCAGGGTGCCAACTCCATTAGGCCCCAGCATTTAATTTTTAAAGGAACCAGAGCACTTCTCCGGGACCAGGCCCCCCGGGGGGATTAAACACAAGTGGTCTTTAAGAATATTTAACTTTCTCTGAAGGAGCTGGAGCAGAGCGGCCTTCCCGTCACCTACCTGCTATTAAAGTACCTTCTCATTGGGCTCCTCCGGTGACCTTTCCCACTGACTTGTACTCATCTGCCTAAAGACACGTGAGACCCCCTCAACCCTCAAGGAGCTGCAGGCAGAAGAGGCACAGGGTGCAAGGGCCACCCTTACTCTGATCACCTGCCTTCAAGCTGGGCACACAGCAGAATGGAGAGAGTGAAGGAGGGAGCGAGGAGGGAGGACAGGCCAGGCCCCCAGGAACTCAGACCAGACGCCCCCTGTGCCTCTGGGCAAGCCCTCCTTTGGGCTTGCCCAACCAAAGCTCCCTCTAATCCCAAACCTCTGGGAGAACCAAGTAAAGCACCAACCGGCACCCTGTCAGGAGAGGTGGCAGCTCTGGGGCAGATTTCTCAGGCTGCCTTGCGTCTCACTGGGTGGGAGGAAGTAAGTAGAAGAGATTGTTTGTCTTTCTTTTCATGTTGCTCCTCAGAAAGATGGAGATTAGTAATCACCCAGGTAAAGCTTAGATCAGCCTTCCTGCCTTCTGAAGCCTGAGGTTCCAACCTTTGCAAAGTTTACCCTCTGTGGGGCTGTGACAAGAACTACAAGTTTACCCTCTGTGGGGCTGTGACAAGAACTACAAGTTTACCCTCTGTGGGCTGTGACAAGAACTACAAGTTTACCCTCTGTGGGCTGTGACAAGAACTACAAGTCAAATGTCCTTCTCTGCTCGAATACCGAAAGAAAGGACTTTCCTCTCGTGAAGCACACAGAGGAAGCCACCTCCAATGGGACACCCTGGCCACCAGGTGACACACTGTCCACATGGAATCAAGAGGAGATTTCCAACTACCACCTCAGGCTCCGGCCTCTCAGCCTTCCACGGGGAGCCCCTTTGGAGCCCCTTCCTCCCTCTTCCGTCCTGGCCCTGAGCCAAACCAAGACTGACTGTGCCACCCAGCGAGCACGGGTGTCCCAGCACACTGCCAGTCTAAGAACAGGGGTCTTCTGCCGGCACTTCTCTCTCTTCCTAGGCAGCACTGAGGAAGGTCACCCCCTCTCTACCTTCCTTTTCTTTTTTTAACTTGTGGTGGCCGTGACTTAAGAGGACAAGCTGTTCGGGGGTCGGGCGGTGGCGCAGTGGGTTAGGCACACGTGGTGCAAGGCACAAGGACCGGCGTAAGGATCCCGGTTTGAGCCCCCGGCTCCCCACCTGCAGGGGAGTCGCTTCACAGGCAGTGAAGCAGGTCTGCAGGTGTCTGTCTTTCTCTCCCCGTCTTCCCCTCCTCTCTCCATGTCTCTCTGTCCTATCCAACAACAATGACGTCCATAATAACCACAACAGTAAAACAACAAGGGCAACAAAAGGGAATAAATAAATATTAAAATAATAATAATAATAAAAGAAGGCAAGTTGTTCACTTATGGTCACCCAGTTCAGGAACATCCGCCTGAGCTGTCAGACCAGCTGCTGCCCTATTCAGAGCTGCCCCTCATTAACTAACCTGCCTACACACTGCTCTTCATCTTCCACTTAGACCCAGTTCACAAAGCGCGTCTGTTTAACCACTCGGCAGCACGTTCACAAAGCACCCACTACGTGCCAGGTACTGGAGCAGGAGGAGGTGTGGCTCTCAGCCCACGGGTCTCAGAGCTGACCTGCTTCACTTCCAGGCCCCCGTGGGGGCCACACATGGCCTCACATAGTGGCTTCCTCACTTCGTGTCCCAACCATCTTTGATCTGACCAGGGCCTCCGCTAGGCACTCAAGGGGACCTGCTTCTGTTCTTCTGTGAGGTGCCCTGGGTAAAGCCTTGAGTCAAAAAGAGCTTTGGCCTGAGAAGCTAACAATGCAATAGAGGGTGAGAGACACTGAGGGTTAGGGAGAGAGGTATACAAGAGAGGTACTTGGGGGCCGGGCAGTAGCACAGTGGGTTAAGCGCACACGGAGTAAAGCACAAAGACCAGCGCAAGGATCCCAGTTCAAGCCCCCGGCTCCCCACCTGCAGGGGCATTGATTCACAAGTGAAGCAGGTTTGCAGGTGTCTGTCTTTCCTCCTCTCTGTCTTCCCCTCCTCTCTCCATTCTTCTCTGTCCTATACAACAACAACAGCATCAATAACAAAGACCAAAAGGGCAACAAAAAATGGGGGAAATGGCCTCCGGGAACAGTGGATTCATAGTGCAGGCACCAAGCCCCAGCGATAACCCTGGAGGCAAAAAAGAAGAGAGGTACCTGCAAGGGCCAGGTGGTTGCATAGCTGGTTAAGCGCACATAGTACAAAGCACAAGGATCCTGGTTTGAACCCCCGCAGACATGGCAGTGTGAAGCAGGCTGCAGGTGTCTGTCTTTCTCTCCCCCTCTCTGTCTTCCCCTCCTCTTGCCATTTCTCTCTGTCCTATCCAACAACAGCAGCAGCAACAACAATGGGGGAACTGGCCTCCCGAAGCAGCGGATTTGTAGTGCAGGCACGGAGCCCCAGCGATAACCCTGGAGAAAGAGGAGGAGCAGGAGGAGCAGGAAGAGGAGCAGGGAGGTACCTGCAACACTCTCCACTGTTTATGAAGCCTCCCATCTACAAGTGGGCACTGGGGGCTTGAACCTGGGTCGTAGCACAGGGCTAATGTGTGCTCTGCTGGGTGAGCCGCCACCTAGACCCAGCTTCTACTGTCTCACCTGATCACCACTGCCGCTTCTGTTGGCCCCTATTTCTTTTTCACGTCTTCATTTTTTTCCATCCTGCTTAAGTTTAGTTCATCTTCTAGTATATAGGTTAAAATATTTACTTATTGGGAGTCGGGCGGTAGCACAGTGGGTTAAGCACACTTGGCGCAAAGCGCAAGGGCCAGTGTAAGGATCCCGGTTCAAGCCCCCGGCTCCCCACCTGCAGGAAGTCGCTTCACAGGCGGTGAAGCAGGTCTGCAGGTGTCTTGTCTTTCTCTCCCCCTCTCTGTCTTCCCCTCCTCTCTCCATTTCTCTCTGTCCTATCCAACAACAATGACATCAATAACAACAGCGATAATAACTACAACAATAATAACGATAATAACTACAACAATAAAACAACAAGGGCAACAAAAGGGAAAATAATTTTTTTTTTTAAGTGATGTGGGACCAAGTTGTGACACATCCAGCTGAACACACACATTACCGTGAGAAAGGACTCAGGTTCAAGTACCCAGTCCCCAAACGCAGAAGGGACTCCTCCGGAGCAGTGACACAGAGGACAGATGTCCCAATTCTTCTTCCTTTCCCCTCAATTTCTCTCTGCCCTACCAAGTAAAAAAGAAAAAGGCCACCAGGAGCAGTGCATTCATCGTGCGAGCACTGAGCCCCAGTGATGTGGGTTGTGGGCAGCAACACAGCTTCTAAAAGAAAGTTAAGGAGAGGGGCCAGGTGGTGGCGCACCTGGTTAAGCGCACATTACAATGTGCAAAGACCCAGGTTCAAACACCGAGGCTCCACCTGCAGGGGGAAAGCTTTGTGAGTGGTGAAGCAGGGCTGCAGGTGTCTGTCTCTCTTCCTTTCTATCTATCACCTCCCTTTCCTCTCAATTTCTGGCTGTATCTATCCAATAAGTAAATAAAGATAATTTTAAAAAGCAACAACAACAAAGTTAAGGAGACCTCATCTAAAATGCAGTAGGCATGGGATGGGGAAGACTGCATAATGGTTATGCCAAAGGCTTTCATGGGTGAGGCTCTGAAGTTCAAGGTTCAAGCTCCCCACACCACCACCACTGTCCTAAGTCAGAGTTGTGCAGTGCTCTGGTTAAAAAATAGAATAAAAGCAAAAGGCAAACACAAAAAAAATGCAGTAGACATGCATGGCAGGCTTTAGGCAAGGGGGAGGGTGTGTGAATGTGTGATCCGATTTACGACTCTGGAACGTGTCCTATGGCTGTGGCTGTGGCTGTGGCAAACAGACTGATGGGGTGTGAGTGGGCGAGGAGCCGGGCCCAAGAGGCGGCTGCTGGGCCCGGATTGGACAGTGCTCAAACACTGCAGATGCGGGCGGCACCTGGACACACACGACAGGTGTGGTGCGGGCACCTAGACACACACCGCCGGATGCAGGGCCACGCACCTAGACACACAGGGGAGATGCGGTGCCTGCACCTGGACACACAGGGCAGATGTGGTGCCCGCACCTGAACACACAGGGCAGATGTGGTGCCCGCACCTGGACACACAGGGCAGATGTGGTGCCCGCACCTGGACACACAGGGCAGACGTGGTGCCCGGACCTGGACACACAGGGCAGACGTGGTGCCCGCACCTGGACACACAGGGCAGATGTGGTGCCTGCACCTGGACACACACGACAGACGTGGCGCCCGGACCTGGACACACAGGGCAGACGTGGTGCCCGCACCTGGACACACAGGGCAGATGTGGTGCCCGCACCTGGACACACAGGGCAGATGTGGTGCCCGCACCTGGACACACACGACAGACGTGGTGCCCGCACCTGGACACACAGGGCAGATGTGGTGCCCGCACCTGGACACACACGACAGACATGGCGCCGGCACCTGAGCACACAGGGCAGATGTGGTGCCCACACCTGGACACACACGGCAGATGCGGGATGCAGGGCCGCACCTGGACACACACGGCAGATGCGGGATGCAGGGCCGCACCTGGACACACAGGGCAGATGCGGGATGCAGGGCCGCACCTGGACACACACGGCAGATGCGGGATGCAGGGCCGCACCTGGACACACACAGCAGATGCGGGATGCAGGGCCGCACCTGGACACACAGGGCAGATGCGGGATGCAGGGCCGCACCTGGACATAACCCACAGATGCAGGGCCGCACCTGGGCACACACGGCAGATGCGGGATGCAGGGCCGCACCTGGACACACAGGGCAGATGCGGGATGCAGGGCCGCACCTGGACATAACCCACAGATGCAGGGCCGCACGTGGACATAACCCACAGATGCAGGGCCGCACCTGGAGGGATGGGGACAGACGGACAACACGGGTCCCTCGAGTCGCCGGCTGCAGGGAGGTGGTCTGCCCACCTGCCGGGTCCCCGTCCCGAGGCCCAGGGTGTGAGGGCGGCCCCCGCCTGGAAGCGGGGCCCCGGGCATCGGGTTCAAGCCCCGCATCCCAGCGGTTCCGAGTCACGGGCGTTGGGGGCTGTGCGAGCGCGGCCCCCGCCCCGCCCCGCCCCGCCCGCCCCGCCCCCGCGCCCGCCCCACCCGCCCCGGCGGCTGGCTCACCCGGATGCCCTGCAGGACCCGGACCCGCTCCTCCTCGTCCACTCCGAAGGACACCCTGCGGCCCTCGCTGCTCTCGCTGCTCCCCATGGCGGGCGGCGGGCGGCCACGCAGACCGGCTCCAGAGCAACCAGACAGACGCCCGGCGACGGCCCAGCACGCCCTGCGCTTCCGGGGGCCGCGGCGCGAGTCAAAAGGGCCGCTTCCTATTGGTCGCCGGCGCCAGGCCGGCCAATGGCGGGGAGCGTGGCCGCGGGGCATTGTGGGGGTTGTAGTTTGCTCCTCGGCGCTGTCCGATAAGCTCGACAGACGGGGAGGTGTGGTGTCGGAGCCTGGGAAAGTTCGGTGTGTTTGAAGCCGCCGGGGAGAACATACAGTAAACTCCGAGTTACGAGGTCAGGAGGGGCCGGGCGGGCGGAGCGCACCCACAGGAGTCGGGACCCCGGCTCCCCACCTGCACATGCGGGTCTCCTCGCAGGCGGTGAAGCAGGTCTGCGGGTGTCTGTCTTTCTCTCCCCTCTCTCTGTCTTCCCCTCCTCTCTCCATTTCTCTCTGTAATAACAAGGGCAACAAAAAATGGGGGAAATGGCCTCCAGGAGCTGTGGATTCGTGGTGCAGGCACCGAGCCCCAGCGATAACCCTGAAGGCGAAAGAAAGAAAGAAAGAAAGAAAGAAAGAAAGAAAGAAAGAAAGAAAGAAAGAAAGAAAGAAAGAAAGAAAGGGAGGGAAAGAAAGAGAGAAAGAAAGAGAGAGAGAGAGAGAGAGAGAGAGAGAGAGAAAGAAAGAAAGAAAGAAAGAAGAGAAAAGAAGGAGTAGGGCAGAGCTGGCCAAGTTTCACCATGAAACCAAGCCAAAAGTGATGCTCTGAGGTCAGGATACCTCCGAGGGGCATGGACTGGCCGGTCACGTGGCGGTCAAGCTCAAATGATCACGTGCAGGTCTGCTCCTGGCTTCTTGCACAAGCTAGTACTGAGAAACAGTCACTCACTCGTGCAGGACAAACTCAGACTTGGAGAGAATACAACGACCGTAGCCCTGCCTCCTCTAAGTGTATATGGGAAGAAGGAAACAAATGGAGAAAAACAAATAAATACATAAACACGTCGCCGCCGAGAGGCCAAAACACCTACTGACAGAAGGAAGCATCTCAACTGCAGTTCTAAGGATGAGTAGCAAGAGTTAGCCAGAAGAAGGTGGGGAATGAACTTGCAGACAAAGAGAAGACCAACCAAAGGGCTCCAAGGCAGCACGGGGACCAGGTGACCAGAGGAGTAGGAAGAGCCCTGCTTCTCTAGGGCCTTGTAAGTCAGGGTTCAAGTTCTATGCCTTGGGAGGACGATGTCTGACCTGGAGCATGTAAGGGGCATTGCTCGAAGAGTAAACACATGAGGCGTTGTCTGCCACGTGCAGGTTTTGCTCTTTACTCAGTATCAGATGTAAGGAGGAACTCAATATTTAAGGACCGTCATGGCCATCTCCTTGCATGAGTCCCCTTTTTGTTCACCTGCATTGCTGAAGGGAGCCTGGAACTGAGCTTGCAGTCTGAAATTATGAGACATAGGATGGCAAAAGGAAGCAGTCACTCGGAGAAAGTGATTCCAACGTTGGGGTGGCCAGGCTGAGCAAGGATAGCTTTGGTTTCATTCTAATGACAGCTGACTTTCAGGCAAGTCAAGTATTAGAGGCACTGGCCTCTCACTGTGAAGAGTCTGTGTGTGACTTAGCAGTCTTCTCTCCACATTCCTGTGGTCCACGGTGACACTTTAAACCAAGCCACATCCACAGTTGGTTGAATGTGTGAATGTTAAATCTACCATTAGAAAAAGAAAAAGTTGGGACCAGCTGGCAGCGCAGCGGGTTAAGCGCACGTGGTGCAAAGCGCAAGGACCGGTGCAAGGATCCCAGTTCGAGCCCCAGGCTCCCCACCTGCAGGGGAGTCGCTTCACAGGTGGTGAAGCAGGTCTGCAGGTGTCTGTCTTTCTCTCCCCCTCTCTGTCTTCCCCTCCTCTCTCCATTTCTCTCTGTCCTATCCAATAAGAATAGCATGGCAACAAAATGGGGAAAATGGAGCAGTAGATTTGTAGCACAGCACCAAGCCCCAGCGATAACCCTGGAGGCAAAAAAAAAAAAAAAAAAAAAAAAAGGAGAAGAAGAAGGAAGGAAGGAAGGAAGGAAAGTCAAGCCTATGTGCCTATGTTCTTCAACTGCGCTTCATTTAGAAATCCTCTCCCCAGCCCTCCCGCCCTCCATCTCTCCCTTATAACTAAAGCCTGAGGAGGGGGTTCTGATGCAGGTGATTTATGGGGAGGGCATCAGTGCCAGAGGAGAAAGGGAGTGAGGAAGTAGGAGGGAGAGGTGTAGAACTAAGTGGTCAGAGATTGAACTAGGCTTTATTCTGATCCCAAGGAAGGTAGAAAGGTTGAGTGGGAGGGGTCTGTGGAGCACACACTGCATCCAGAATGAGTCCAGCTGAGGAAAGGGAACAGCTTTCTGTCATTGGTTGTGTGAGACAGTTCCTTGAAGAAAAAAAAATCTGACTTTTTGTTTAATAGTTTATTTCATTTATTTTTATTGTATTTGTCATTATAGGACTTCACTGCCCCAAGCTGACTTTCTCAGACAGAGACTGAGAAGCAGAAAGAGAAGAAAAAGGAAAAAAAACAAAAAACACAGCACCAGGGATGGGGCAGGGTTGATCGCACACCCAGCAGAGCACTCCCATTACCATATGTAATGACCAGATTCAAACCCCCAGTCCCACCTGCAAGGGGGAAGCTTCAGAAGTGGTGGAACAGTGCTGCAGGTGCCTCTCTTTCTCCTTCCCTACCTTCTCCCTTCCCTCTCTATTTATTTTTGTATCTATCAAAAAGAAAAACCAGGAAAAAAAAAGAAAAACAAACCAGGAAGGAAGGAAGGGAGAGAGGGAAGGAGGGAGGGAGGGCAGCATCGAAGCTTCCTTCAGTGCAGTGAGGGTGAAACAGGTGTTGCACACATGGCAAAGCAGCTTACTATCCAGGTGAGCTATTTTGCCAGCCTCAGGGTGTCTGTATTTCAACAGCTGAACTTCCCATCTGAGACAAGTGATGAAATAATTTTCTCACTGCACTAAATCAGCAACTCAAGAGTGAAAGACAAGGGTACCCAGGAGATCAGGTATGTGTCCCCTGTCGCCCCTACTATATAGGATCCTGGTTGAGAACCAGATTGGGGGGGGTGGGAGGTGGGGGGTGGGAGAGAGACTGTCACATAGCGAAGCCTCATGAAAACCATGATGCAACCCTGGAAGTCTCCACCTTATCCAAACGCTCAAAGTCCACATGGCAAAACCTGAGACAACCTGACGTAATGCATAAGAAGTGCCCAGAACTCCTGTGGGGTATCGTTGGGAATCTAATCAGCAGGAAGCAATCATTAGAGCGCGCCAACACGTGAGGCATCCTACCAAACAGCTGTCCCGAGCTCTTCCGAAAGGTCAGTGTCTTGGTCTTGGAAAACAAAGCAGAAGGGAATTTAACAGAGATGAGGGAAACGTCACAGTGGGTAGCAACTGTGAATCTTGATGAGATCCTGTCACTTAAGCGACAAGCCAAACAACAGCAAAGCTATCGAGAGGTGCTTGGAACAGTTGCAGTGTGTGTGTGTGTGTGTGTGTGTGTGTGTGTGTGTGTGTGTGTGTGTTTTGGGGGGGTGACATTTTCTGTAGGAAACTGATACCCTGGATGAGAGCATTGGGTTCCTGTTAAATTTCTCCTTCTTGGGGAAAATGCATACTGAAGTATTTAGGGGTGAAGTGTTTAAACCTGCACTCAGACAGGGAGGAACACTCAGAAGAGAAATTGACAACAGGAAAGCTGGGAGAATATATACATGTTGGAGTCACTTAGCCTGTTCTCTCACTGTTTCCATGAGATGAAATCTTTCAAGATAGTAAGCTGGAGGGAGATCAAATAAAATTCTGAGTAGGGAAGAGAGTTCAGCAATAGAACAAGGACTAGCATGACTGGGATCGCAGGTCTGATTCCCAGTACCACCACACAGGCAAGAGTGGAGTTGGACTCCGGTGTCTGCCTGCCTCTGTGCGCCCCGCCCACCCCTGCCTTCCCTTCCTCTGAAAGAAAATGAATCATCTTCAAAACTAAATTCTGCACATGGAGAAAAAGTACTTCCCATCCCATTACCTTTTGAGGTATTTTGTTTGTTTGTTTGTTTTTGTTTTTGTTTTGCAGGCGAGTGTGACCACTTGACCCAGCTCTGGCCAAGGAGGTCCTGGTACACTACAGCACGTGGACAGTGGCACTGGTACAGTGCTGACGATTGAAGTGAAAGGTTGAAGTGCAAGGTGGGTACAAGGCTGAGATCTGCCTCTTTCTAGACCTTTGTACTTGGGCAAGATATGAAATCTCCTTGTAACTCAGTTTTCTGACAGATAGACGTGTAGTTATCACACACAGTGTTTGTCCATTGCAGGATACTGAGTGATCTCATTCCATGAGATTTGTGATTATTGAGCTGTTGCTTTTGGAAATGACACTTTGGAGCAAGCTCTAAGGGTGGGTTGGAAAAGAGAACCGTGTGAGGTGGCTGCTCTTAAAGTGGGTTCTTTAGAAGCAGTAGAGGAAGAAAAAGGACTCTTAAACAGAAAACGAGTTTTCTCTGCCTGTGTTCAAGTCCAAAATCAGAAAAGAAGTAAGGATATCCACTTCTAGCATTTCTACCCTGCCTTGTACTGGGAGTTCCAACCAAAGCAATTAAGCAAGAAAGTTAATTAAGACTCATCCAGGTTAGAAAGGAAGAAATAAATAATCTCTGTTTGCAAATGGCATGATGTATACAGAGTGTAGGGGAAAACGCTTTCTTTCTACATTCTAGATTGCTTGGCTGGTCTACCAATTAAATGGACACAAGACATATAGGAACACACACACACACACACACACACACACACACATTCTCATTAGGGGGTCTCAGGGCTTTTAAACGTAAAGCACTGGCCAGAGCACTGGCTTTTTGGTTTGCTGTGATTCTTTGATTTTCTTCTTCCTTTTTTTTCCACCAGAGTTGTCAGTGAGAGTTTATTGCCTACACAACAATTCCACGGCTTCTGGTTCCCCCCACCTTTTTTTCTTTTCTGATAGAAACTTAGAGAAATTGAATAGGAGAGAGAGAAACTTCTGCGGCACCACACTCCACTGCTCTTTTAGCTCCCCCTGACAGGTGGGGCCGAGTGCTTGAACCTAGGTCCTTGTGTATGATAACATGTGCTTGCTAGCGGATGTGCCACTGCCTGGTGCCAAAGCACAACTTCTGTAGCTCTTGAAGGGTTAGCTAGAAGAAAAGATTTAGGCTTAGATATTAGTAAGGAAGTAACCAGGTTTGCTCACACTGCCTTTCCAGTCCTAGCTTCCCTGGATTCCCGGATAATAGGATGCGTTCTGCCCTTCCATAAAAGGGAGGGAACTGAATCACATCTCCTGCTTTTAAGAACGTGGTGTCCTTGACCCAACTATGTCTTAAGTAACTGTCTTTGAAAATAATCAGTAAACCAAAAAGACATGTATCAGGGTAATCTATTTTGATCTTTCAAAATGGCAATCCCAAGAAATAATCACCCCGCTTTCACACACAACACACAGATACACACACACACACACACACACACACACACACACACACACACACACGGGGTCGGGGGTGTGGGAGAGAACAGAACTAGTAAGGAAATTCATCAGTGTTGTAGGATAAGTCTACAAAAACTGCTCTGTTTCCTTTTTTATTCTTCTAAAAATCTTTGTTTCTTTGAAAAGTCAATTCTATTTCAATGCACTGGCAATGAACAATCCAAAAATGAAATAAAGATACCAGTTCTAGGGGCTGGAGAGAGGCCTCACCAGTAGGGCTCATGCCCTGACATGCACTCAGGCCAGATTCAACCCCAGTGCCACAAGGATGTGCTGTGACATTGGAGGAAGCCCCAGTGCTGTGGTGACCATCCTCTTCCCCTCCCCCTCTCCCTCCCCTGCCACCTCCCCCTCCTCCTCTCCCTCCTCCTCTTCCTCCTTCTCCTCCTCCTTCTCCTTCTTCTTCTCTCTGTCTCTCTCTCTCTCTCTCTCTCTCTCTCTCTTTCTCCCTTTACTCCCTTTATCCCTGAAACAGCCCAGAATGGTAAAATTGCATGTGTGGAAAGTAGGCAGTGGCACATCTGGTTGAATGCACGTTACAATGTGCTTAAGTTCCAGGTTCAAGGCCCTGGTTCCCACCTGCAGGAGAGGGGAAGTTTCTTGAGTGGTAAAGCAGTGCTGTAGGTGTCTTTCCCTTTCTCTCCCTCTTACTCCCTTTCTCTCTCCCTCTTCCTTCTTGATTTCTCTCTGTCTCTATCAAATAAAGTAAATATAATATTTAAAAGAAAAAAGAAAAACTATTTAAAAATAGCACGTGTACACACTCTAGCACTGCAAAAAAAGAGATTAAAAAAAAAAAAGACAATTCTACTTACAGTAGCACCAAAAAAAGAATTAAAATACTTAGGAGTAAATTTAGCCAAAGAAAAGGGCCAGCTAAATATAATAGCTTACTTGGATAAATTTAACCAGCAAAGTGTTAAGATTTGCGCCCTGGAATGAGCAAACCACTGTGGCCTGGGAAGAGAGATTGAAATTGACAGGAAGAGAGTCGGGCTGGCGGCTACAGGACAGTGTAGCATCACCTCTCATCAGGCTATGCGCTGGTCCCTTGTGCATTTTATGAAATGTGAGTTGCACCCCAGTGGAAGTTGAAAATATCAGAGTGGGGATTAATACAGTGATGTTTATTCTTCCTCACTCCTTTTGAATAGAGACAGAAAGAGAGAGAGTGAAAGAGACCACAGCACCAGAGCTTCCTGCAGTATGGTGGGGGCTGGACTTGAACCTGGGTGGCACCTGGCAAAGCAGCATACTATCCATGTACACACACACAAGGTGTGTGCAGTACGAGGTGAGCTATTTCCCATCCCCTTCTCCCTCAACTCCTCCTCCGAGTGGCCCCAGCACTCTCCAGTGATGGACCCTTGCAAGCCTGCAGCTGAGCATCTTTCTCTCCTCCATGCCCTTCAAGGCTCCTTCCTCACCACCCGGCCCCTGCAACTTCTTGTCTCTATCATCCAACTGCTCAGCTCTGGCTTACGGTGGTGGTACAGGGGATTGAACCTGGGACTCTGGGGCCTCAGGCATGAGAGTGTTTTTGCTTTACCACTATGCTGTGCCCCCCCCCCCCCCGAGATCATCCGTGCTTTTGGATTGGGTTAGGTAGTTTGGCATTGAGTGTCTGGTTCTGGCTTCTGGCTTCTGGCAGACTAGATGAATCCTCCCCAAATGTATACTTGGGCCATAGCTAAGAACCCTTTTCCGGGCTGGAGAGGACTTGCATAGGTTCAGTGCCCAGCCCTCCAACACAACATAGGTTGGGATGCTGCTCTGTCTCTCCCTCTCATATTAAATAAGAAAAAGGGGGGTGGCTCAGTCATAGAGCACCAGGCTTGCATGTATCAGGCCCTGGGTTCAACTCCTTAGTAGGGGGGCCTGGTGGTAGCACAGTGGGTTAAGCGCACGTGGCACAAAGTGCAAGCACCAGTTTAAGGATCCTGGTTTGAGTCCCTGGCTCCCCACCTGCAGGGGAGTCACTTCACAAGCAGTGAAGCAGGTCTGCAGGTGTCTATCTTTCTCACCCCCTCTGTCTTCCCCTCCTCTCTCGATTTCTCTCTGTCCTATCCAACAATAATGACAGCAATAACAACAACAGTGATACACAACAAGGGCAACAAAAGGGAAAAAATAGCCTCCAGGAGCAGTGGATTTGAAGTGCAGGCACTGAGCCCCAATGATAACCGATAACCCTGGAGACAAAAAATAAAAAAATATGTGGAATAGATCATTTGTGCAGTGAGAGGCTGGGAGACAATAGCTCACTAGTAGAGCACACACCTTACATGCTTGAGGCCCCGATCCCCAGCACCAGATACACCGTGACCTGAGAAGTGTCACGATAACTGTCGCTCCATGCTCCACCCCCCCAAAAAAAAATGGAAAAGAAAATCAGCCCAGCAGTTGGCTCTGTAGAAGAGAGCACCCAACACAACACCATATTAAAAACAAAAACAAAAAACACAGAAACCTCTCTCCTTAGAGTGACAGAGGGAGCCATTAGTGCGTGAAGCCCTCATGGAGCATTGATGATGGGTACCATTTCACTCCTTACTCTGCATGCTCTGAGGCTTGCTGGCCAGGAAAGAATAAATGCTTCTCCCTCTGGTGGTCTTAGCAGTAAGAGACTTGAGTCCCTGGTCAGGGAGATAGCTCAGCCTGATAGACCACCAACGTGCATCCTGAGGGTCTGGAGGCCACAGGCTCAATTCCTGGCATCACTTTAAGCCAGAGCTGGGCAGTGCTCTGGTTCTCTCTCCCTCTCTCTCTCTCTCTCTCTCTCTGTCTCTGTCTCTCTGTCTCTCTCCTCCCTCCTCTGTAACTTGCTCTAAGTGCTTCAAGTGGCTGGGTAGTGGTGCTGTCAGCTGAGTACACTCGTTATCATGCACAAGGACCCAGGTTTGAGTCCTAATCCTCCAGCTGCTAATGGGACACTTCACAAGTAATGAAGCAGGTCTGCAGATATCTATCATTTTCTCTCCTTCTCTATTTTCCCCTCCTCTCTCAATTTTTCTCTGTCCTATCAAATAAAATAGGGAGAAAGAAAGAAAGAAAGAAAGAAAGAAAGAAAGAAAGAAAGAAAAGGAAAGGAAGAGAAAGAAAGTCTTTAATGAAAGAGGGAGTCTTGGGTCCCATCTTTCTGTTTAGTGACAGCAGAATGTGGACCTCAGCCTGAACATTATAACAGTCATTAGAAAAATAGGGCCCATTAGGTTCCCTCTCTCTCTCTCTCTCTCTCTCTCTCTCTCTCTCTCTCAGAAATCATTCTTAGGTGCCACTGTCAACCTTCTGGAAAGTCAAACTGCTCAATCATAGCATTACAGAATGGGAGAAATCCTGGGTTTGTGTAACAGCTTCAGCTTTGAGTATGTATGACCGCTAGTGCTGGCTGTGTTGTAACCTGTGTCCAGGACATAATATTTAAGTGGCAGAAGAGTCTTGTTGGCGTAAGGAATCCAGGAGACTCGGAGAAGCTGATAGCTTGACTGTGGAACAGAGTGGCTGTGAAGTCAGAGAGGCCAGAGCACCTACTTGTTAAACTACAGCTGACTCTCTTATCTAATAGAACTTTATCTTAAGGATTTATATTGCAGGGGCCAGGTGGTGGTGCACCTGGTTGAGTGCACGTTACAATGCACAAGGACCCAGGTTTGAGCCCCCGCTCCCTGCCTACAGGGGGAAAGCTTTGCAAGTGGTGAAGCAGTGCTGCAGGTGTCTCTCTGTCACTCTCCCTCACTATTTCCCCTTCCCTCTTGATTTTTTTTTCCCTCCAGGGTTATTGCTGGGCTCGGTGCCTGCACCATGAATCCACCGCTCCTGGAGGCCATTTTTCCCCTTTTTGTTGCCCTAGTTGTTGCAGCCTCGTTGCGGTTATTATTGCCATTGTTGACGTTGCTTTGTTGTTGGATAGGACAGAGAGAAATGGAGAGAGGAGGGGAAGACAGAGAGGGGGAGAGAAAGACAGACACCTGCAGACCTGCTTCACCACCTGTGAAGCGACTCCCCTGCAGGTGGGGAGCCGGGGGCTCGAACTGGGATCCTTACGCCGGTCCCTGCGCTTTGCACCACATGCGCTTAACCCACTGCGCCACCGCCCGACCCCTCTTGATTTTTTTTTAACAGAGCACTGCACAGCTCTGGTTTATGGTGGTGTGGGGGATTGAACCTGGGACTTCGGAGCCTCAGGCATGAGAGTCTCTTTGCATAACCATTGTGCTATCTCCCCCATCCTCCCTCTTAACTTCTGGCTGTCTCTATCCAATAAATAAATAAAGATAATAAAAAATTTTAAAAAAATGAATTTATATTGCAGAGGGCCAGACAGTGGCATCCTCTGTTGAGTACACACATTACTATGCACAAGGACCCAGGTTAAAATCCCACTCTTCCCACCTGCAGGGGGAAATTTCATGATCGATGAAGCAAGTCTGCAATTGTCTCTCACTCTCTCTCCCTGTCTGTCTCCCCCTCCCTTCTCAAGTTCTCTGTCTTATCTAATGAAAAAGAAAGAAGAAGAAGAAGAAGAAGGAGAAGGAGAAGGAGAAGGAGAAGGAGAAGGAGAAGGAGAAGGAGGAGAAGGAGAAGGAGAAGAGAAAGGCAAAATGGCTATCAGGAGTGATGGATTCATCATGCAGGCACCAAGCCCCAGCTATAACCCTGGAGGCAATAAAAAATTACTTTTATGTTACAGGAACCAGGCAGTGGTGTGGCCAGTAGAGTACACATGTTACCTTGTGTGAGGACTTGGGTTCAAGCCCTCCTGTACCCACCTGTAGGGGTGTGGGGAGAGCTTCACAAGTGCTAGAGCAGTGTTTGCAGTGTCTCTCTGCCTTTCTTCTAGCTCCCTCTCTGTTATTCACTGTCTCTATCAAATAAAAGAGAGAGAGAACCGACAGCTTCTGCGATAGCGGGTTCCTTACCCAGGTACTGAGCCACAGTGATGACCCTGGTGGCAAAAACAAACAAAAAGCATTATATTGCAGTTCAGGTGATGGTGCAGTGGCTAGAGTATTAAAATCATGAGGTTCCAAGTTCAATCTATAGCATCACATATGCCAGTATAATGCTCCCTCTCTCTCTCTCTCTCTCCTTCCCTCCTTTCCTCCCTCCCTCCCTCTCCTCACTGCCTGTGACACTGAAATGACTTTTGGAGACTTGAATCCTTTAAGATTCTTCTAGCTTGGAAGACTGTGAAATAGCTTACTTGTGTAGTACGCTGCTTAGCCATGTGCAACAAATTCAAGCCCGGCTCCCACTGCATTGAAGGAAGCTTTGGGGTCTCTCTCTCCCTCCCTCCCTATTAAAAAAAAAATCGACCCTTCATGCTTAAGACTGATTTTCTTCTCATTTACTCTTATTTCTGAATGTTAGTGCTGACCCTTGACCTTTGGGACCACTGGGTCATTTCACGCCTTGCAAAGAAGGCAGCAGACCGTGCTTCTGCTTGAGGCGCTGCCTGCACCTCGGTAGCTAGAGCCCCCTTATTAGACCCTCGCTGGGCACCACACCTGAGCTCCAGTCTGTTCCCTGCCAGGACTTGATGTCTCAGAACCACTCACTGGGCGTGTGGTGCCCGTCGGCCAGACTCTAGGTGTGTGTCTTGTGTCCAGTCCCCATGAATGAGTGTGTGTGTGAGTATGAGTGTATGTGTGTGTGTGTGTGTGTGTGTGTGTGTGTGTGTGGCCTGCATCTGTGCACATCTATCGTGCAAGGGGGGAGCAGCGCTGCAGCAATGAAGCTGCTACCTCCATTGTTCCAGGCTCTAGCTCAGCTCCCCACCTGCTCCCCCAAAGCCTGGCAGCTCAGAACAAAGCCCCAGCTGGAATGAATGAGCTGCAAAGCACTAGTGGCTCAGGCAGCCAGTCAGCTTCTGCTTCCTTGGCCCCAGTTCCCCAGTTTTCTGCTTCGGCTCTGGCTTCTGCCCTGGATTTCACCATTCAGCTGCACAAAGAGCTGCTTAGCGGGCAGGGCAGCTGGGGGCCGGGGGGGGGGGGAGAGTACTCCCAGGAGCCAGGATTCTCTGCACCCCAGTAGCTGTGCTGCAGGAAGGTCACCCTCCCTGCACACAGGCTCCTGAGCGAGGCAGGCTGGGCATAGGAGGCAGAGAAGGTGGGGAACTGAGGACTTCAGTGGGAAGAGAGGCAGGTGGGTGTAGCAGAGGCCAGCAGACCGCAGAATTCACTTGAGGTTGCTCAGAAGAGAACATGCTTCCTCTCTGATGATGCTATGTACTTGCACACACATGCACGCACCACAGTCTTAATCCAAAAGGCAGGCCCAGACTCAGGAGGAGGCCAGTCTGCTCTAAGCATGAGCTCTCCTCTGCTCACAGGAGGTATGTGATAGAACCCCAAGGTTCCTGGCTCACTCCAGCCAGGCCCAGTAAGTGAGCAACTATAGTCAAACTGAAGCTCATGAGTTAGGGGTCCGGGAGCATCCTGGAGTATGGCCAAGTTTGCGAGCACTAGGCTGGACAGATGGGCCTGGACTGAGCAGGTCACTGGGCCCAGATCAGAGCCACAGAGCATGAGTGGCCTGGCCCCTGGCCCCTGCCTTGCCCAGAGAGACACTCCACATCAGCTCATAGGTCTCCTCACCCCGTCCTCTCTCTCTTTTTAAACTTTTCTTTATTATCTTTATTTACTTATTGGATAGAGACAGTCAGAAATCAAGAGAAAAGGGAAGATAGAGAGGGAGAGAGACCCCTGCAGCATTGCTTCACCACTGGCAAAGCTTTCTCCTTACAGGTGGGGACTATGGGTTCAGACCTGTGTCCTGTGCATTGTAACATGTACGCTCAGCCAGGTGCACCAACCTCCGACCCCCCCCTCACCCCTCCCCCCCCCTTACAGGCCTTGGTTTCTTCCTTACTAGGAAAAAAAAATCATTCTCAGGAGAGAGGGAGAGAAGCAGAACATCACTCTAGTAGATTTGATGTCAAGAATTGAACTCATGACCTCATACTTGAAAGTCCAACACTTTACCCTTTGTGCTACCTTCTGGGACACAAAGATTTTTGGTTTTGTTTGTTTGTTTTAAATGTCCACTCACTTGCAACCAGGGCTTTGCACCTACATGATTTCACTACTCCTAGGCTCTTTTTTTTTTTTTTTTTTTTTTTACTTTTTACCAGATAGACAGTGAGTACAGAGGAGAGACTCCACAGCACTGCCCCACAGTTTGTGGAGCTTCCCTTGGTGCCATGCAGGCGCTCCCCTGTGGTGGTCGACCTGAGTCCTTCCCCGAGGAGCTATCTCTCAGCCCCTGAAGACCTGCATCTCAGTACCGGTCATGCTATCTGTAGGATCCTTAGCAAGTTCCTGTGGCTCTCTGTGCTTTCATTCCCCAGCCTGTAACACAGGAGTAAGAACACTGCCTCCTTGTAGGGCCGATGAGGGACTGCGTGGGTTAGCAGACCCAGAACAATGCCTGACCAAGAAGGAGGCCTGCATCATCAGTAGTTATTATTCTGCTAGTCACCATCCCTGGGGACCTGCCAGCTGGATTATCTCCATCTTGGATGAGGAAACAGCCTCAGACGGGGGATGAGGCCTGTCCAAGGCCACACAGGTGGCAGAGATAGGATTTGAGTCCTGGTCCAGTGGCCACCACCCCCCCACACACCCCCGCCCCCCCCACACACACACCCCCTTTTGGAGTGAGGCCTGCCTGGTCCTTGACTTTAGGATTCAGTGGAGGCAGCCTGGTGATCTAGCCACTCAGCCCTGGTCCTCAGGATTTGGGGTTCAGGATGAGATGGACTTAGAGAGGGGATGAAGGGCTGTTGGCCAGGAGGTTTGACTCCCTGATATCCCAAGTTCCAAGCCCTGGTGGGGTCCTGACACCTAGACTAGAAGAGCTGCCCCCAGACTCCAGGCTCCCGGTCCCGATCTCAAATAATTCCTTCCACCCAGGGCAGCTTGAACACAGAGGGGCACCCAGTCCCCGCCGTGGGACTCTTACAGTTGGAGTTTTAGAAATCCATTAAATGGCACACACAAACTTTAAGGCAATGAAATTACACTGTAATAAGAGCTACAAATTGACATGATTCCCTTGAGAGCTCAGTAGTAATCCTACTTGTCCACTTGGCAAAATGGTTTTCCAGCCGTTTGCATCTATTAACAAGGGGAGGGAGGGCCCAGCCCAGGGTGGGGGATGTGGGGAACCCCGTGGACTCTGAACAGTTGGGGAAGCTTCCATCAGAGTGATCTGAGGGATGGCCAGCATGAGGGTGAGAGAGAGGGTCACCTCTGCACTCAAGAGTGTTACCTGAGTCCTTCAGACAGCCAAGCCTAATGGTGTGTTGGGGGGCACCTTTCCCCTCCTCTCCATAATTTCCACCTCCTCTCCTGCTCTTATGTAAGGAACACACTCCCTAAGCAGATAGACCACCGCCTGAATCTGTCTGATGCAGACTTGAGAGGAAGACCGGGGGATGATTGGACATGCTCTTACTAATTCCTCCACTGGATGCCGTGCTATTTGAATTCTCAGTCCTACTTCAGGAATGGCAACCCTGGTCACCAGGGAACCAACCTGTCACATCACACAGCCGTGATGGGTGGAGCCAGGGTGTCTCAGGAGGGATCAGCACCTAGAATGGCAACACATTCTAGAGGCCAGGCTGGGACACATAGTCTTAAGATTTCATGCTTGTCCAGGGAGGCAGTCCTGGGCCTGCTGGAAGTCATGAACCTCAGGTCATGCGATCCACCCATGGGACATGCTATCTGCCAGGGCTCTCCCCCCCACCATCTGATGGGTCACCATGGCAGTACAGAGCATAGATACAGACCATGTAACAAGAACCCCCTGGTGCCTGTGTCTTTGTACACGTGTGCAAGAGATTTTGAAGAATTCGATTCCCTAGGACCAGGTGCTGGCACATCTAGTCAAACACACACATTCAGGGGTAAGGATCCAGGTTCAAGTTCTCGGCCCCCAACTGCAGGAGGGATGCTTCACAAGCCATGAGACAGTGCTTGCTATAGGTGTCTCTTTTTCTTTCTCCCTATCTCCCCTTTTCCTCTCAATTTATCTCTGTCTCTATCCAAAATAAATAAATAAAACATTAAAAAAAAACCCTAAAACTAGATTCCCAAGAAATGGAACAAGTGCAAACCATGGATACTCCTAAGCGGCTCTGTGTCAATACCACTGCCTCCCAGGACTACACAAAAGTGTCTGTGTCTCCTCGCTTTTGTCAACACTGGCTTCCAAAGGCTTAATCTTTGCTACCATGATAGAGAACAAAAACTCTCAACATTTTTATTTATTTATTATTGGATGGAGACAGGAATTGAGAGGGGAGAGGGAGACAGAGAGGGAGAGAGACAGCTGAAGACCTGCTCCACTGCTCATGAAGCTTCCCCCCTGCAGGTGGGGTCCGGGGTTTGAACCGGTAGCCTTGCTCACTACAATGTGTGCGCTTAACCAGGTGCATCACCACCTGGCCACGAGAACAAAAACTCTCTAATTTTAAATACAGTTCTCGGAACATTAGGTCTCAAGCATCTTTACACTGTTGTTTTGGTCATATATATGTTAATTTATTAATTTTTATTACTTTATTTATTTATTAGAGACAGCCAGAAATCTAGAGGAAAGGGGATGTTAGACAGAGAGACACCTGCAGCACTGCTTCACCACTTGCAAAGCTTTCCCCCTATAGCTGGGGCACCACTACCTGGCCCATATTTATATGCATTAGAGATTATATATATATATATGTATATATATATTTAATAGTCAACAGTATTATTGCTGGGGCTCAGTGTCAGAACTATGAATCCACCACACTTGGCAGCCATTTTTTTCTTTTCCTTTTTTTTTTTGACAGAGAAATTGAGAGGGAAAGGAGAGATAGAGAGGGAGAGAGAAAGATAGATACTTGCAGGCCTGCATCACCATTCGTGCAGCGTCCACTCTGCAGGGGGAGAACGGGGGTCCTTGCGCATGGTTAACCCGGTGTGCCACCGCCCGACTCCAAATATATTTCCTTTATCTGTGAATTGCCTTTTTGGTACTTTGCCCATCTTAGTTGTTTTGCTTTGTGTTGAGGTGTTTTTGTTTGTTTCTATTGGCTTGTTGCAGTGTTTCATATATTCTGGATATCACTTGCCTCCCTCTTTTTTTTTTAGATGCTATAACTATTTCCTCCCAGTCTATCACTTGTCTATGTTATTTTTTTTGACAGACAAGGTTTAACATTTTTATTTGAATCTCTAATGCATATCTTTATGTGGCCTGTAGATCCTTTATTTATTTTAGTTTATAGATTTCATGGATTGGTAAGGAAGTGTCTTCTACAAAGAGTGTAAAATAGATACTTTATAATTTATTCTCTTATGCTATGAGATCATACTGTATAAGTTCTTTTTTCATACAGCCAATTGCTTCCCTTATCATTTATTGAATATTTCATTGTTTTGCCACTGAATTTTAAAAGTCAAGTTCCTGATTAACTAGTCTCTCCATATGCACACAATATGTTTCTGGATTTGCTTGTCCTTCTCTGACTGTTTCTTTAACAAGCCATCACTGACTTGATTGCTACACCTTTGTCCAATGTGGGGGCAGGCAGTTAAAAAAAAAAAGTCCAGGGGTCCCTGCAGAGGGAAAGCTTTGCGAGTGGTGAAGTAGGGCTGCAGGTGTCTCTCTTCCTCTCTATCACCCCTTCCCTCTTGATTTCTGGCTGTCTGTATCCAATAAATAAAGATGAAAAAAAAAAGTCCAGGGACCGGGGTTAGTGCAGTGGGTTAAGCACACATGGCGCCAAGTGCAAGGACCGGCGTAAGGATCCCAGTTTGAGCCCCCATCTCCCCACCTGCAGGGGAGTCGCTTCACAGGTGGTGAAGCAGGTCTGTAGGTGTCTTTCTCTCCCCTGCTCTGTCTTCCCCTCCTATCTCCATTTCTCTCTGTCCTATCCAACAACAACGACAGCAGTCACAACAATAATGACAACAACAAGGGCAACAAAAGGGGAAAAAATTGCCTCCAGGAGCAGTGGATTCCTAGTGCCAGCACTGAGTCCCAGTGAGAAGAATAAGCCTGGAGGCAAAAAAAAAAAAGTCCCCCTTAATTACTTTTTTTTTCCCTTCAAATTTTCCTGACAACCTCTGGAAATTTTCCTTCCAGGAGAAATAAATCACCTTGTCATATACCATTAATAATCTCACTGAAATTTGATGAGCATTCCATTAATTTCCTGGTTAATTTATGGACAATTGTGATCGCCCACTCTTATTGAAGACCATTAAGTAAACTTTGGGAGCTTTCTTTATAGAGTTCCTTAGACATTTTTATTAGATTTCTCTCTAGATATTTTATGGAATTTGTTGCTTTTAGGAGTGAGTTCATTATTCATTTCATTTTCTAATTGGTTTCTCCTGTACGTAATTAAGCTATTGATTTCTCAGTGCTGATCTCATATCCAGCTGCACTGGTAAACCCTCTTATTGGTTTGTCAATTGATTCTCTTGGGAGTTGTCTAGGTAGATGATCATATGCTTTGCAAATAATCACAGTTTTAGCTCTTCTTTCCAATACCAATATCATTTCCCCACTCGTATTCTGATAGTGGTTACAATGTCCAATAAAAGGGTTGACTAGTCCAATAATAGGACAAGTGTTTCTTTTTCACTTCATTATCAAGTGTGATGATTATTGTAGTGTTCCAGTGCTCCTCTTCTATATTAAGACGGGATCTAATTTGCTAGATTTCTTTTCTCATCACCTAAGAACAGATGTTCAACATTTTCACAAATGTTTTTGCTATAAAAAAAGTCTTTCTTGTATTCTAGTAAAGATATATATATATATATATATATATATATATATATATATATATTCTATAGGTTTACATTCCTGAGATATAAAATATATTGCCAAATTGAATCTCCTAATTGAAAAAGAAACACATAATTAATTTAATTGTAAAAGGTAATTCTATAAAACAGTCTTCATCTTTTCTGGAAAAAAAAATTATTTGTGGTCCAGGAGGTGGCGCAGTGGATAAAGCATTGGACTCTCAAGCATGAGGTCCTGAGTTCAATCCCCGGCAGCACATGTACCAGAGTGATGTCTGCTTCTTTCTCTCTCTCCTCCTATCTTTCTCATTAATAAATAAAAAAAATCTTTTTAAAAATTATTTATAGGTCTGGGTGGTGGCACATCTGGCTGAGTGCACATGTTATAATGTGCAAGGACCCAGGTTCGAGCCCCCAGCTCCCACCCACAGGGGAAGAGCTTCACTAGTGGTGAAGCGGGGCTGCAGGTGTCTCTCTGTCTCTCTTTATCTCTATCAGCCCTTTCCCTCTCGATTTCTGGATGTCTCTATCCAATAAACAAATAAAGATAATTAAAAAATTAATAAAGGGGGCCGGGTGGTGGCACACCTGGTTGAGTGCATGTGTTACAATGCCCAAGGACCCAGGTTCAAGCTCCCGATCCCCACTAGCGTGAGGAAGGCTTCACGAATGGTGAAGCAGTACTGCAGGTGTCTCTCTGTCTCCCCCCCCCACTTCTCCTTTCCCCTCAAATTCTGGCTGTCTCTATCCAATAAATAAAGATAATTAAAAAAATTTTTTTTATTTATTAAAGACTTTCAACTTTCTTTTAAAAAGATTTATTTATTTATTTATTATGTGGAGATAGAACCAGAGCATCACTGTGGCATATGTGATGACAGGGATCAAACTCAGGACCTCAGCTTATGAATTCATTTTCACCACTGCACCATCTCCCGAGCTACAGTCCAGTCACTATTTATTTATGTACTTATCTTATTGTCACCAGGCTTATCGCCGAGGATCAGTGCCAGCACTATGAATCTACCACTCCTGGCGGCTTTTTTTCTCTTCCCCCCCCTTTCTATTTTTCATTAGATTGAACTGAGAGAAACTGAGAGAAAATTATGGAGGTTGGGTGGGAGAGAGAAAGACAGACACCTCAGACTTGCTTCATTGCTCATGAAGTGTCTCCTCTGCAGGTGGGGAGCCAGGGCTTAAACCCCTGGTCCTTGTGTATGTTAACATGTGCATTCAACCAAGTGTACCACCACCTGGCCCCAGTTGGTTCATCTTAATTTAAACTTTAGAACAAAGGACACATTCAATGAATGACAATTTATCATCTACTCATTTCCTGATATGTTGACTAATTTAAAATATATATATTATCTTTATTTATTTATTTGATAGAGACAGCCAGAAATTGAGAAGGGAATGATAAAAAGGGAGAGAGACAGAGAGACACCTGCAGCCCTGCCTCACCACTCGTAAAGCTTTCCCTCTGCAGGTGGGGACCGTGATCTCGAACCCAGGAGCTTATGCATTGTAACAAGTGCACTCAATTGAAAAAGACACAAAGAAGTGGAAAGATATCCCACGTTCATGGGTTGGAAGAATTAACATCATCAAAATGAATATACTACCCAGAGCCATATACAAATTTAATGCTATCCCCATCAAGATCCCAACCACATTTTTTAGGAGAATAGAACAAATGCTACAAATGTTTATCTGGAACCAGAAAAGACCTAATTGCCAAAACAATCTTGAGAAGAAAGAACAGAACTGGAGGCATCACACTCCCAGATCTCAAACTTTTCCGCATAAATTTTAAAGACATCTTCAATGAAACAAATCTAATTAAAAACAAGAGTAAGGCAAGCATAGACCTATGGGACTACATAAAATTAAAAAGCTTCTGCACAGCAAAAGAAACCACTACCCAAACCAAGAGATGCCTCACAGAATGGGAGAAGATCTTTACATGCCATACATCAGACAAGAGTTTAATAACCAACATATATAAAGAGATTGCCAAACTCAACAACAAGAAAACAAATGACCCCATCCAAAAATGGGGGAAGGACATGGACAGAATATTTACCGCAGAAGAGATCCAAAAGGTCAAGAAACACATGAAAAAATGCTCCAGGTCTCTGATTGTCAGAGAAATGCAAATAAAGACAACAGTGAGATACCACTTCACTCCTGTGAGAATGTCATACATCAGAAAAGGGAACAGCAGGGAGTTGGGAGGTAGCCCAGCGGGTTAAGCGCAGGTGGCGCAAAGCGGAAGGACCAGCGTAAGAATCCCGGTTCGAGCCTCCGGCTCTCCACCTGCAGGGGAGTCGCTTCACAGATGGTGAAGCAGGTCTGCAGGTGTCTATCTTTCTCTCCCCCTGTCTGTCTTCCCCTCCTCTCTCCATTTCTCTCTGTCCTATCCAACAATGACATCAGTAACAACAACAACAATAAGTACAACAACAAAAGCAACAAAAGGGAAAATAAATAAAAATTTAAAAAAAAAAAAAGGTAACAGCAGCAAATGCTGGAGAGGCTGTGGGGTCAAAGAAACCCTCCTACACTGCTGGTGGGAATGTCAATTGGTCCAACCTCTTTGGAGAGCAGTCTGGAGAACTCTCAGAAGGCTAGAAATGGACCTACCCTATGATCCTGCAATTCCTTTCCTGGAGGTATATCCTAAGGAACCCAACACACCCATCCAAAAAGATCTGTGTACACATATGTTCTTAGCAGCACAATTTATAATAGCCAAAACCTGGAAGCAACCCAGGTGTCCAACAACAAATGAGTGGCTGAGCAAGTTGTGGTATATATACACAATGGAATACTACTCAGCAATAAAAAATGGTGACCTCACTGTTTTCAGCGGATCTTGGATGGACCTTGAAAAATTCATGTTAAGTGAAATAAGTCAGAAACGGAAGGATGAATATGGGATGATCTCACTCTCAGGCAGAAGTTGAACAACAAGATCAGAAGAGAAAACACAAGTAGAACCTGAACTGGAATTGGCGTATCGCACCAAAGTAAAAGACTCTGGGGTGGGTGGGTGGGGAGAATACAGGTCCAAGAAGGATGACAGAGGACCTAGTGGGGGTTGTATTGTTATATGGAAAACTTGGAAATGTTATGCATGTACAAACTATTGTATTTACTGTCGATTATAAAACATTAATTCCCCAATAAAGAAATTACAATCTATATATATTAAAAAAAAAAGATGAACAGTTCATGTGTCAAAGTGACTTGCTCTTAAATACTATACTTTTTTTTTTAACCAGAGCACTCTGCTCAGCTCTGGTTTATGGTGGTGTTAGGGATTGAACCCAAGACTTTGGAGTGTCAGGCAGGAGTCTTTTTGCATAACCATTATGCTGTCGTTCCCTCACTGCCCTATACATGGTCTTTTCTTTTTTTTTTTTTAATTTCTTTATGGGGAATTAATGTTTGACATTCAACAGTAAATACAATAGTTTTACATACATAACACTTCTCAGTTTTTCAGATAACAATACAACCCCTACTAGGTCCTCTGTCATCCTTCTTGGACAGTCTTTTCTAATTTTGGCAGATTCTTCCTTTTCCTGGATCTTTTCCACTTCTCGGGTAAAATATGTAAGATTCAACTATCAACTTTAACCTTCCAAAATTAATATGTTGAAGTATACAGACTGACCTGGAGAGTAGATTGACCAGTTAACCAGGATACTGTATTTGTGAGATTCGGCAGTCATTCACTATCTGTGTGACCTTGGATGGGCTACTAAACCACTCTGTGCCTTGGATTCCCCACATCAATGAAACAAGAAAAAAAGAAAGAGAGAGACAGAGAGAGAGAGAGGGAAACAGCAGAGCCACAGTAAGCAAGCTCAGCCCCAAACACAAATGTCAAACACAACCCAATAAACACATCTGTCTTGGCTGGGAGTATAGATCGACCTGTCAACGCCCATGTTCAGCAGGGAAGCAATTACAGAAGTCAGACCTTCCACCTTCTGCATCCCACAATGACCCTGGGTCCATACTCCCAGAGGGATAAAGAATAGGAAAGCTGTCGGGGGAGGTACAGAGTTCTGGTGGTGGGCATTGTGTGAAGTTGTACCCTTCTTATCCTATAGTTTTTTCAATGTTTCCTTTTTATAAATAAAAAAAATAAATTAAAAAAAAAGTACATGCAACCAGGTACACCACGACCCAGTCCCAATACGTTGACTAATTTAAGGAAGGGAAAGAATCAAAACAACAGAAACAAGATACTTCAGCAGGAAGTAGAAGAAGGAGAAAGAAGGCAGTGGGTGGAAGGCCAGGGAGGGAGGGAGAGAGGAGTAATTAAGGAAAGGAAAGAAAGTGAAACATTTAGAATCAGAGGAACATGGAGAAGGAACATACAATGAGCGGCCTTTCAACCATGATCATAAGAGTGAGTGACCTCAGCTGCATGGCCCATCCACTGAAGGAACCTTCACAATTCTGTTCACTATTATAGTTAGTTACATTTAGAGTTTTATTTATTTCTTGGGTCTGACTTTTGCAAGGGAAAGGTCTTACATATGCATGACCTCAGGACTTACTTGTCGGAATTTATTTTATTTTTTGCCTCCAGGGTTATTGCTGGGCTCAGTGCCTGCACCACGAATCCACTGCTCCTGGAGGCTATTTTTCCCATTTTGTTGCCCTTGTTGTGCTTGTTGTAGTTGTTATTGTTGTCATAGCTGCTGTTGCTGTTGGATAGGACAGAGAGAAATGGAGAGAGGAGGGGAAGACAGAGAGGAGGAGAGAAAGACAGACACCTGCAGACCTGCTTCACAGCTTGTGAAGTGACCCCCCCCCCCCGCTGGTGGGGAGCTGGGGGCTCAAACCGGGTTCCTTACGCTGGTCCTTGTGTTGTTGTAATTTAGATAGAGAGACAGACATGCAGAGGATAAGGCAGAAACAGGAGACACCACAGCACCCCTCTGGTACCACAAAACCTCCCAAGTGGTGCTGGGACTCAAGCCTGGACTGTGCATGTGGCAAGGCACATGTCCTACCCGGTTTGCTCTTTCTCAGGATCCCCTATGTGGTATTATATTTAACAACTTTGCTTCTATGTTTATGAGAAACCCTAGCCAACAGTTTTATTTTCCTGAGCTGTCCTCTTTGTTCCCAGTTTTGTTTTCAAACGAAGGACTTCTGTGCAATGGGTGAAGTCTCTGAGTTTTTTTTTTTCTACTTATTGAAACAAGCGGCACAAATAAAATTTAGAGAGGCCTCCCATAAAATGGAGCTACTGACCTCTTTAGATGGTAGTTATATATTTCAGCTTACTCCTGGGATTATTTCACTATTTGTTCTTCAATCATTTGAATTTATATTGCTAGTTACCTTAAAAGATATTCACTTTGGGGCCAGACGCTGACACACTTGGCTGAGCACACACATTACAGTATGCAAGGGCCTAGGTTCAAGCCCCTGGTCCCCACCAGAAAGAGGGAAAGCTTCATGAATGGTGAAGCTTCCCTCTCCCTCTATATCCTACTTCCCTCTCAATTTCTCCCTGCCCTATCAAATAAAATAAATGAAGTTTAAAAAAATAGATGTCTACTTTGTCTCTGTCCTTAGATTCATTAGTCAAAAAAAGTATATAGTTTTGTCTATGATTCATCCGGCTTATATTTACTTATCTCCATTTCTTAGTTGCATTAAAAGTCTGTCTTAAAACATTCATTGGTTGGTGGCTTAGTGGTAGAGAACCAGCTTAGCCTGTGTAAGGTCTAATCAGAATAATGTCTAACAATAGTAACTTGAGAGAATTCACTAAGATGCCTTATGATCTTGTACCTGGCTTATTTTAAAATATATATATTCTTAAAAATATTTTCATTCATTTATTATTGGATAGAGACAGAGAGAAATTGAACGGGAGGGGGAGGGAGACAGAGAGAGGGGATGGCCAGTGGTGCACATAATACAAAGTGCAAGGATCCTGCTCAAAGATCCCCACCCCCCCACCCATCCACTCCGCACCTGCGGGGAGGGGGGGTCACTTCACAAGTGGTGAAGCAGGTCTGCAAGTGCCTATCTTTCTCTTTCCCTCTCTATCTCCCCCTCCTCTCTCAAATCCTTTCTTTCCTATCCAATAAAATAGGAAAAAATGGCTGCCAGGAGCAGTGGATTCATAGTGCAGCCACCGAGCTCCAGAAATAATCCTCAAGGTAGAGAGAGGAGGGGGCAGGGGTGGGGTGGGGGAGAGGGAGAGAGACACCTGTAGTCCTGCTTCACCACTCATGAAGCCTCTTCCCTTCAGGTAGGGACCAGGAGCTTGAACCCGAGTCCTTGTGTACTGTAATGTGAGCACTTAACCAGGTGCACCACCCCCTGCACACCCAAGCTTATTTTTCAGTATATTCCACTTGTGGTTAAGAAACTTTATCAGGGGTCGGGCGGCGCAGCGGGTTAAGCGCATGTGGCGCAAAGTGCAGAGACCAGCGTAAGGATCCCGGTTCGAGCCCCCGGCTCCCCACCTGCAGGGGAGTCACTTCACAGGAGGTGAAGCAGGTCTGCAGGTGTCTGTCTTTCTCTCCCCCTCTCTGTCTTCCCCTCCTCTCTCCATTTCTCTCTGTCCTATCCAACAACGAACAACATCAACAATGCCAATAATAATAAGCACAACGAAGCTACAACAACAAGGGCAACAAAAAAGGGGGGAAAATGACCTCCAGGAGCGGTGGATTCATGGTGCAGGCACCGAGCCCAGCAATAACCCTGGAGGGAAAAAAAAAAAAAAGAAAACTTTATCATCTCTATCAGTTGAGCAGGAACGTACGTGTGTGTGTGTGTGTGTGTGTGTGTGTGTGTATGTGCGTTTAGGTCAGGTTCACTGCTTGCTTTTTTTTTTCTTCTTCCAAATCCTCCTTTTACATATTTCTATGAGCACCTTGTTAAAATTGCCCACTACGATAGTGAGGATCTGGCTTTTTCTGCTTATAATTCTGACAGGTTTCTGCTCTCTGTATTTGAAACTGTGATATAAATGCAACAGAATTGATTACTATTTGTTCCCCTGTGAATCATGATCTGTCTTTAATATCACATATCCCTTGTTTCTGTCTCATTAAATGCTTTGACCTTGACTTCCATTTCATCTGAATTTAATACGAACATGTTTCTTATCTCTTTGTTTTTTGTGTGCATTTCAATTTTCCCTTTGATTGTTTCTTTTATATATATCTCGTATAAAGGGGAAACAGCTGGAGTCTTTATTTCTACCCAACCAGAATATTTTTCTTTTAATTAACAAGCCAAACCCATTCACATCTATTGTGATGACTGGCATTATTAGAAGTGTTCATTGTGTCTTTTGGAATTGTGTGTGTGTGTGTCTATATGTACTTGTGTTATTCTTTACCCTTTTCCTTGCATTTGGTTATATTGACTAGATTTTCTTTGTTAGTTTCTCCCACCTTTTATAAATGCATAATTAAAGTTAAGCTTCTTTTTTTTTCATTATTTTTTTTTATTGTCACCAAGGATATTGCTGGGGCTGGTGCCTGCATGGCAAATCCACTGCTCCCAGCAACCAACCTTCCTTCCTTCCTTCCTTTCAATAGGATAGAGAGAACTTGAGAGAGAAAGAGAAGGTAGAGAAAGAGAGATAAAAAGAGACACCTGCAGCACTGCTTCACCACTCCTGAAGCTTCCCTCCTGCAGGTGAGGACTGGGGGCTTAAGCCAGGTCCTTGTGCATGCTAACGGGTAAAGTCAGCCAATGGGCCGCCATTTGGACCCTGAAATTACATCAGAAACATTATCAGAGTCATACTAACCCTACCAGAAGTCAAGCAACACATGTTTCCTTCTCTCCGCTGTTTACTATGTCCCTAGAAGTTGCATCCCACGACTAATTTAACTTTATTTTTCATTATAATATGACACATATTACAACAACATGCCTGAATCATAGATGTGTAACATGATGAATTTCTCACACAAACACCACCAAGAGAGCAAGCCAGGGCACTCCCTGCATCCCCAAAGCCTTCCCTGAGTCTCCAAGCCATTTCCTCATGACAGGAAAGCCAACCAGCTGAGTCCCGTCAGCAGAAATCAATGTCCTGAGCCAGAAGAATAGCTCATCTGGTAGAGTATATATCTTGCCATTCAAATAAGGCAGGTTCCAGTCCCAGCACCATTTGGGAGGAGCGTTATCACCAGCAGAAGGAAGCTTGGGCACTGGGGTCACTCAGTCTGTATCTCTCTCTACATGAAAACGTTGGTCTGGAAGCAATGAAATAGCACGTTTTGGAAGAAAGGCTGGCTCATGAAAGAGCAAGAGTCATAGCTTTGTAAATGGGAGTCACGGTGGCTATTCCAAGGAGACTGACACTGTACTGAGATGCACCGCACGGGGATAAGCAGCGTGCCGTGTAGTAGTCCAACTTAATCACAAGTGAGTTATTCTGCCCTTGATGGATGTTGTCTTGGTCCCAAAATGTGGATGCTGTCAGTCATGCTGCTCCGCACATTCTAGGAGCCCTCTTGTGGGTACAAAGCCACCCGCAGAACTGCTGCCCTGTTTGTGAATCCTGTCGATTTTCCAAGCTGTGTCTTCACACAGTGGTTCTGAATGTGCCTTAAAACCACCAGTATCTACTTGCTCTTAAAAATAGCTTCCGACAGGGTCGGGCGGTGGCACAGTGGGTTAAGCGCACATGGCACGAAGCGCAGGGACCGGCGTAAGGATCCCGGTTCGAGCCCCCGGCTCCCCACCTGCAGGGGAGTCGCTTTACAGGTGGTGAAGCAGGTCTGCAGGTGTCTGTCTTTCTCTCCCCCTCTCTGTCTTCCCCTCCTCTCTCCATTTCTCTCTGTCCTATCCAACAACGAACAGCATCAACAATGGCAATAATAATAACCACAACGAGGCTACAACAACAAGGGCAACAAAAGGGGGGAAAATGGCCTCCAGGAGCGGTGGATTCATGGTGCAGGCACCGAGCCCAGCAATAACCCTGGAGGGAAATAAAAATAGCTTCCGCCGTGACCAGGGAGAGGACCTGGCAGGTGGTGGCCCAGCACCACGACACGTTGGAGTAGTGTTCTCCCCTCTCTCTGCTTCTCTCTCTTCCTCTTGTAAAATAAATAAATACGTCTTTGTAAAAATAGCTTCCACTCCAGCAGGAGAACAATGAAAACTGGATGATTTCACTCAGAGGTGGGACTTGAGAAACAAAGAAGGGGAAAATACAAGGTGAGACTTGAATTAGTTGTGGTTAATGCTGCAGATCCAAAGATGCTAAGGCGGTGGGGGGGCAGGAAGGGGTTAAGAGGCGGTTGGGGGGACCCAGTGTCCAATGGGGGTGGAAGATGACAAGTTGCTGGAGGGTGGCAGGTGCTAACAGTGCCATGGGGAGATAGGAAACTGAACACCTATGACAACAACAGTCTTATCAGTCCATATGTGCCCAGACCGGGGGAGATAGCATAAAGATTGTGTTGAAGACTTTCGTGCCTAAGGCTCTAGAGTCCCAGGTTCAAGCCCCCACTCCATCTAAAGTCAGAACTGAACAGCTTTCTTGTAGAAAAAAAAAAGTAATGTTAATAAATATTTCCCTAATGAAGTGGTTTGAAAACAGTAGCTCCTACTGGAACCCCTCTCCCCTGTCCGCCTCACTGGGGTGATCACTGGGGCTCAGTGCCCGCACAACTCCATTCTGCCTGGCAGCCATTTTTTTTTTCTTTTTTTCTTTTTTCAATAGAGGGTGAGAGACAAAGAGGGTTAGGGAAAGAAGTATAGAAGAGAGGTACTTAGGGGCCGGGCAGTAGGACAGTGGGTTAAACGCACATGGAGTAAAGCACAAGGACCAGCGCAAGGATCCCGGTTCAAGCCCCCGGCTCTCCACCTGCAGGGGGTTGATTCACAAGTGGTGAAGCAGGTCTGCAGGTGTCTGTCTTTCTCTCCCCCCTCTCTGTCTTCCCCTCCCCTCTCAATTTCTCTCTATCCTATACAACAACAATAATAACAACAACAAAGACAAAAAGGGCAACAAAAAATGGGAAAAAATGGCCTCCGGGAGCAGTGGATTCACAGTGTAGGCACTGAGATCCAGCGATAACCCTGGGAGCAAAAAAGAAGAGAGGTACCTGCAAGGGCCAGGTGGTTGCATAGCTGGTTAAGCGCACATAGTACAAAGCGCAAGGATCCTGGTTTGAGCCCCCGCAGGGTGGTGTGAAGCAGGTCTGCAGGTACCTACCTTTCCTCCTCTCTGTCTTCCTCTCCTTTCTCCATTCTTTTCTGTCCTATACAACAACAATAACAACAACAACAAAGACCAAAAGGGCAACAAAAAATGGGGGAAATGGCCTCCGGGAGCAGTGCATTCATAGTGCAGGCACCAAGCCCCAGCGATAACCCTGGAGGCAAAAAAGAAGAGAGGTACCTGCAAGGGCCAGGTGGTTGCATAGCTGGTTAAGCGCACATAGTCCAAAGCGCAAGGATCCTGGTTTGAACCCCCGCAGACATGGCAGTGTGAAGCAGGTCTGCAGGTGTCTGTCTTTCTCTCCCCCTCTCTGTCTTCCCCTCCTCTTGCCATTTCTCTCTGTCCTATCCAACAACAGCAGCAGCAACAACAATGGGGGAACTGGCCTCCCGAAGCAGCGGATTTGTAGTGCAGGCACGGAGCCCCAGCGATAACCCTGGAGAAAGAGGAGGAGCAGGAGGAGCAGGAAGAGGAGCAGGGAGGTACCTGCAACACTCTCCACTGTTTATGAAGCCTCCCATCTACAAGTGGGCACTGGGGGCTTGAACCTGGGTCGTAGCACAGGGCTAATGTGTGCTCTGCTGGGTGAGCCGCCACCTAGACCCAGCTTCTACTGTCTCACCTGATCACCACTGCCGCTTCTGTTGGCCCCTATCTCTTTTTCACGTCTTCATTTTTTTCCATCTTGCTTAAGTTTAGTTCATCTTCTAGTATATAGGTTAAAATATTTACTTATTGGGAGTTGGGTGGTAGCGCAGCGGGTTAAGCTCACATGCGCGAAGTGCAAGGGCCAGTGTAAGGATCCCGGTTCGAGACCCCGGCTCCCCACCTGCAGGGGAGTCGCTTCACAGGCGGTGAAGCAGGTCTGCAGGTGTCTGTCTTTCTCTCCCCCTCTCTGTCTTCCCCTCCTCTCTCCATTTGTCTCTGTCCTATTCAACAACAATGATATCAATAACAACAATAATAACTACTACAACAATGAAAAACAACAAGGGCAACAAAAGGGAAATAAATTAATATTTAAAAATTAAAAAAAAAAGAAAGGGAGAGAGAGACACCTACAGCACTGCTTCACTGCTCCCAAAGCTTCCCCTGCACGTGGGGACTGAGGGCTTGAACCTGGGTCCTTGCACATGCTAACATGAGCATTCAACTGTGTGCCCCACCATCAAGCCCCTTGGGCTTCTCTCTTAAAGACATTGTGTGGGCTTTAAATTTTTGTCTTCTTGCATGCATGAAAATGTCCCATGAATAGCAGCCTTGTAACGCTCATGCATTTCTTCATTTAGGACAGAATTACTTCTCAGAAATTTTCCTCTCATTTTTTTCTTTTCCTAAGCTCCCTTTCTAGAGATAAGGGAGGAGTCCTACTTGATAACTTTTGCAATTTTCTATCTATCTCCCCTTTTATTTCAGGCTTTCTAGCTCCTTGTACTTTTATATCGTGCTCTGGGATAATTCTTCTGTTAGGCTTTCTAGATTACCAATTTGATCTTCTGCTGTATTCGTTGCAATTTTCATCCCAATGGTGGGACTTACTTTCCCTGATTTATAGTCAAGCTTCTAATACCCTTCTTCTTTCTTGAGGAAGGCAATTTCCCTGTGCATCTCTCTGAAGCTATTGGTGATATTTATTCACACTGCTGGCCCTGCTTTCTCTATGAAATCTGATTCCGTATAAATAAAGTTGTTGTTGACAGAATTCTGTGACTCTCATTCATAGCATTACTGCTCAGACACAGGGTGGAAAGGTTTTCTCATTATTCATGCTTCGATTCTCCAAGCTTCTCACAGATCAGCAAGTGGACCTCTACTGAAATGGAGGTTGACCTAGGGGAATAGTATAATGGTTATGTGAAAGATTCTCATGCTTGAGGCTCCCAGGTACCAGGTTCAAGCCCCAGCTGAGCACTGTTCTGGTGTCTCTCCCCCCCCCCTCTCTCTCTCTCTATATATATATATATATTTCTCATTAAAATAAAACATAAAAGAGTTAAGATGCTGAAGTGGAGCTAGAGTGAGGTGCTCACCTGTGCTGAGTCTGGGGAGAATGCTGGCTGCCTTAGAGGACCCCCCCCAGGATGCTTCCTTCCTACCCCCCTTTTAGAAATCCTTTTCCACTGCTCTCAAATAGTAATTCACTGGTTCCTTCATTTCCAGGTTGGTCTGGAGAAACCCCAATAGAGAATTCTTTTGTGAGTCTCTGAGAACCAGAACTGGGGTGTCTTCCTTAAAGGAAGAGGAGGATAAGGAAGCCAGAAAGTGCAAACCCCTCGTGAAAGTGCCGAAGTCTACATCAAAGAGAAAAATGACTGGCCCTGGCTGAACCAATATGCTGCAGTGCCTGAAAGGAGAGGCAGTGTGAACACAGGCGAGGGTATCCCGTGTGGAGTGCTCGTGGCCAACCTTGCTGAGCCCTTGGGGGAGGCTGGGTGTGGATGGGCTGGCTTGACCCAGAAGTTCCTGAAGACAGGCTGCAGCATTAGAGAGTAAAACCTGCAAGCATGGGATCCTGAGCTTGGCCCCTGCCACTGCATATGCTCTGTGTGTGTGTGTGTGTGTGTGTGTGTGTGTGTGTGTGTGTCCTTAATTCATAAACTAATAACACGGAAAACTTTTTTTTTTAATTACCAAAAGTTCTTAATGGGATGAAAAGAAAAAAACAAACTTCTAGTCCTAGCCCCATACGTGTAGAATGGACCCCTGAGTTCCACCCTTTGGACACTTTTATCCTAAAAAAAAAATTAGGCTTTCTATCTTTTTTCTCCTCATGACTGCGATAAATATAGGGCATTCCCAAGCTCACAGACGCTGGGAATGGAGACAACTCAAGCTCTCCCTCCCGGCTCAGCCGCGATGGCTACACAACTTAGAATTTCAGCCTCGTGCACATTATAAACATGGGCCTGCCAGCTCTGAAGAATGCCTGCCCCCTCCCCGGCTGGTGGAGCTCTCTTCTGCACGTCTCTAGATATCCTTCATCACAGCCTGACAAAAGCGAGGGGCTCTGAGGCCTGCTTTATATAGGCTTCCCATCCTGTGGGTCGCTCGGCCACCATCCCTCTGGTCTGTCAGGGCCATAAAGCAATGGTGTGCCTGTATTGCTGCTGCCAGCTTTTATTCACACACTAATTCTTGCAGCTTGGAAGCAGGGAGAGAGGCAGAAAGGCGAGGAGGGACACTCGCAGATCTCAGAAAACCCGCACGCAGCACAGCTTAAGGATCCACCGCGCAAAGGCTTGCTGCAAAGTAAATCAAGGAGGGAAATAAAGCCACCCGGCAACTGTCCCCCGTCAGACGCCCTAAGTCATCTATCCCTGCAGTGACTGTTACTCTGGGTCCTTCGCCACCAGAGAAGGGATCGGATCTCTATCACTGAGGCATAAACAAATTCTTGAGGTGAATTGATTCCTGCAAGGGGTGGGAAGTAAATGGGGAAGGCCGATGCGCTGGCTTCAGTTTTATGAGGCCATTCCCCAGTCTGTGCAGAGGAGACTGAGGATGAATGGGGTGACTCCCTGTTACCCACGAGGTACACAGCCTGCTCTGCAGCCTGCTGCTTGTGTCCCCGACAGCCGTCCCCATGAGACAGGGCAGCTGCACTTGGATATTTCACACTGGAAAGCAGCCTGGGCAGCCTCGAGAAGGATACAGAGCTGAGCGAGCTCGTCTGCTCTTCTCGTCTGAAAGTGACTACAGTCCACAGGCAGTGCTCCAGGTCCTGCTTGCAGAGGGGATGCTGGGACTGAGTCAGGGCAGATAGGAGGAGGAGCTGAGACAAAAGAAGGGACCATGCAAACTGCACCAAAGCCCCTGCCACACGCACACGCACACGCG